>NW_026136710.1:11960406-12560406 GCF_905237075.1 Dicentrarchus labrax
GTGATTCTTGTATGACTTGGTTGCTATAATAGTACAAATTCCCTATCTATCTATCTATCTATCTATTTATCTATCTGTCTGTTTATTACTGTTGGGATTGAGGTTGTCACAATACCAGAATGTTAAACTTCAATACAATACTATTAAAAAACAATAGTCAATACCTCTTTCAATACCACAGCAAAAACAAGAAAAAGTCCTTGGCACACAAAATTTAATAAAATAAATGTGTTTTTTTCCTTTCTTTTAAAGTCAACCTGCACAGAGTGCTGGTACAGAAAAAGTCACTGAAAATATAACAACACATTTGTGATAATATACAGTAAGTAAGATTGCTACTGATTGAGGACCAGTTGATTCTCCATTGTGCGGCCTTGGGTCGAAAATCCAAATGTAAATCTGTGTTTTTAATACAGTTTTGGTACTTTTGTTTCTTTTGAATAGTAGTATAGTGTTAAACATGGATGGTACTGAAGTATTGATACTTTTGACAACCTTAGTTGGAATTATTCATTCTTTGGCTAGAGGGTGTAATAAACTGTACAGATTATAAAGACCGTTGTGGCTTGTTTGTGATTTTCGGTTGCATAAGATCAATTTAACATGTTTTGATTTTAGACAGATTCCCTGTAAAACCTTTTGCTATGTTGTTAGGTTTTTAATCATTATTATTTATTTTCCATTATACACTTACTGTGGTATGGCAGTGAAGCAGGTTTCAGTGTTTAACCAGATTTGAATGGCATAGTGTTGTTATGCTCTCTAGTGGTCAGCTAAGAAAGTACATGGGTCACGGTCCATGCAGACTGCGGGTTAATAGCCACTGTGCAATCTATGGCCTGGGGATAGGGAGTGTATTGTGAATCCTGCAAGCGGCCAGGTTCATACCTAAGGATATGTCACTTATCTTGTTGTCATGTTTCTTGTGTACCAATGGCACTAGCCCAAGGCTGTGGTTTTCATATAGTCATCTCAAGGCAGTGAAGACAAAAAGCTATACGACTGAAAATGTAAGTTCTGACCTTTTAAAAGTTTTAATAAAAGCAAAAAGAAATATTGATAGTAAGGTGAGTCATTCACCAGTGTTTGCTACATTCCTGGCTTCACTATGTTTTTTTTTCTTAAGTTGTTGCTGTATCTTCACTGAGCTCTGGTCACCAACTCATGGTTCTCCGCACAGCAACAATATATGGCTCAAAATATCCGAATATAATTAATTTTTGAATGTAAAATTAGATTACTTTTCCATACAATTTCCTATAGATATTCGTGGTCCCCTTGACCCTGTCTAGGCCAATGTTTACAGGTGTACAGAAAAAATATTAAACACTAACAGATGTTGAAATGATTAAACAATATGCTAAGCAGTAAATGCAGATTAGTTATGTAACTGATAAGCCACTCGACAGAAAAATTATTGGAAACTATTTTCATAATCGAAGAATTGTTTGTCCTTTTTTAAGCAATTTGTTAAAAATCATTCCCTAGTTCCAGCTATTTGAATGATCACCTTGGACTGTGGAAAATTGTAACATATATTTTCACAATTTTGGGACATTTTATCAACAAGACGATTACAGACTGATCAAGAAAATAATCGGCAGATTAATAATGAAGCAGTGAAGCAGTGCCGGTTAGGTAGGAAATCAATAGGTCTGGCAGTAGTAGGGGAACATCCTTATTAGTTTTGGTCTGTATATTAGATGACATGTATGGACATTTTCATGTACACAAAGATCCAACGTGTAACAGTTAGGAGGATATATTTCCAGAAATGGAATATAATGTTCATAGGTTTGTTTTTATTAGTATATAATGATTTGAAAATAAGAATTGTGTTTTCATTACCTTAGAATGAGCCATGTTGAATGGCCATGTTTGTTTTGTAGCCCCAGGCAGGAAGGCTGAGCTGTATTCAAATGGTTGCAATCTGCAATTTCACCAGTAGATGCCACTGAATCCTACATGTCTTATGTGTCAGCAGTGTAAAATGTTTCTTTAGACTTTATAATCACAGTGCTGTTTCACACTATTTTAGTGGACAAGACCTTCCAAGTTTTATTACTAATTTATTTATATGAATGAATATTACTTTGTAACACTGTCTTAAACTGACTTTTTTAAGGAAATCACAGTACTGTCTAATTCAGCTCTCTGATGGGTGGAGAGGCAACATTTAGTCGATTAATCAATTATTTGTCAACTATCAAATCATTTTCCAAATAATTTGGTGATCGATTAATTGTTTTGAGTCATCTTTTAAGGAATAAATGACAAATTCTCTCATTTCAGCTTCTCAAATTTAAATATTTTCTCATTTCTTTAGTTTCTAGGAAAGTAAACTGGATATCTTAGGGTTGTGACATTTGAGGACATTATCTTGTGCTTTAGGAAACGGTGATCATACTAACCAGTGGTTCTGTTCCATTCAGGTCACACAGAGTCAGGGTGCTGCTATTGTGCATGTAGGAAAGTCCTGCTGGAATCATTGTTAACACATGTGTTTACCCTACTATTTCATGTCAAGAAGGCAGCTATGAAAAAAGTCTATTGAATAACCATGCATTGATTTATTTGACATGCTAAAGGGCATGGCCTATTTTACAGGTTACCGTTAATTGTTGTTTGCATTCTGCTGCGCAGGTCCACTGGGCTTTCTTTCAGCTTGTGTGCCATGTCAATATATGGTTATAAACTGATGGAAAACCCAGCAGCGAAATCCCCCTGTGCAATACTATTGAGCCACTGAAGCGTATAGTCTTTATGTAACTGGATAAGCAAACCACTCAGGAAATCCTGGATTTAAAGTTCAAAGAGGTTTTATGGTTGTTTGAATTTGAAGGAAGAACACACTTTAAGTGTCAGGCAACTATACCATGTGATTATATGAGCATATTAGTGAAAATAAAAAAAAAAGATGCATAATAATGTAATGTAGTGCAACAACCCCCTGCTGACAGTCATTCAACAGATCTGTAATTTTAATAGACTTTATCCTGGTGGCTCAGATGGTCAGAGCACATGTATTGTGTGTCCTGGTTTTAAATCCAACATGGGACAACTGTTAGATGTCATCCCCTTCTGTCAGTCTTTAACACTTTTTTAACACATATTTTTTTCTGAAAGATGTCACATATGATAAATAAATTGTACTACTAATTCTGAAAGGCTATGTTCATAATACAGGTGCTATAATGCATGTATAAAACATTATGCATATATATTCCATTATTAATATTTATGTATAAAGCCTTTATATCAAAGTTGATTATGTGTAAGTCGTTGATCATAATACTTCATAACACCACAGGCAAATTATTTTCTTTTACGCTTTTGTTTAAAGTGAAAGAAATCATATCGGCTTTTGTGGTCCATGATGTGGTAAAGTCATAAAAAGAATATTATTTGAAAGTTCTTAAGAAGATTGTGCAGAAAAATGTGTTGAAAACCAAATGAAAAGTTTATTTCCCACCACAAATAAACACATGAAAAGATGAACAGTAGCACCGAGGACAACAAATACTGCATATTCAAGAAGTAAATGGTTCAGTGATTACTGCTGTGCCAATAAAGTTCCTGAGAACACGCAGCATTACTCCTTTTTATAAAATTATAATTCATACAAATGATGACAATGATCAGGTGATTTATATGATAAATTGAGAGTGTTGAGTGTCTTTATGACTTGCCAGCAAATATGTTATATGTTTCCAATGAAGCTGAATTGAATGTCTTAGATTGTATAACGCAAGTTCCTGAACTCAGTGCATAATGTCAGTAACTTACAAAACATCGTACTGATTATGATAATGAGTTCTGCTGTGGCTTTCACATGAAAGAGTAACCAAATCCTCTCATTGGGCATTTAAATGACCAGGTTGGTAGCAAGTCTTAGTTGCAAAGTAAACAATTGTATGAAATCAGGTTCCTCAAAGAATACATAAGAAACCTTCCAAAAACGAGTGTCTTTGGCCTTTAAACAACAAGCTAATAATACATCTGGTTGATCTTTAATTGTTATTAATATACAGTTGATTTTTGGCTTTTTTGACAAAAGCACATACTGTTTTGAACTCAATTTCTAAAGGTCCTTTACATTTTTGGTATATTTAATTGATTTAATTGTCATAGTGTTACTACTGAGAACTTGCCTTTAAAAGGACCAACGTGTAATATTTTGTGATATCTAGTGGTTAATTTGCAGAATGCACTCAACTGATTAGCGAGCGCGTAGGAAAAAACATGGTGGCCGCAAAGAAAAGGCCCTATCTGAGGCCAGTGTTTGGTTTGTGCATTCTGGGCTACTGTAGAAACATGGCGGTTCGACATGGCAGCCTCCATAGCAGAAGTACCGCTCCCTCTGTAGATAAAAACATCTCATTCTAAGGTAACAAAGACACAACAATTTTTATGATCAGGTGATTGTACACTAATGAAAACACACCTATGAATATTATATCCCATTTCTCCAAATAGATCCTTTTAAACAACACACATTCAAGATTTAACAAAAACAAGGGTACGTTATTTCGTACAGTTGCACAAAAACCTAGAAACAAATGTATTTGGTTACACTTCATGGCAAAACAGTTGAAATTAAAGTTTTAACAGCTTCTTGAGAAGATTATCTAACATACAAAAAAAAATCAGTTTACTCTGCCATGTCACAGTAGCACATAGCCGTATAGATAAATAAACATATTTAACATTTAGCTTCCTGGTGTTGGAGAGAGAAATCTTTGAGCAGAACAGTCCAGAGTCTGTAAATCAAGCAACAGCTCTCTCTGTCTGCTCTGCGTTCTTTGTTGTTCCTCACAATAGCTGTGGTCCTGAAGGCCTTTTGTTGAGCAAGGTCTGATGATTGCTTGGGAGTGCACACGTACAATATTATCCAGACAATCAGGCTGGAAGAGGACATGCGAATCCTTCTCATCTCTCTTCTTCTCTGCTTGCTGTTCCTCCCTCTGTTCATGTTCGCCCTCTTTCTTTTGCTCATCGTCCTGTTTCTTCTTTTCATTCCAGTTGTCAGGATTGTCCTTCATTCTCCTCCCCCAGGCTGAGAGCATTACTGGCACAGGCGATAGGTTGTGGTCACAACTGTTCAGTGAGCCTGGCTCTGGGATGGGAGTCTAGAACAAAATTTAGATAAAATACAAAAGTATGTTGTTACATTTTGTCTGAAAACATGGTCATAGCGACATGTTAGGCCTTTAAAGTTACTTTGAATTGCTTTTTAAATAAACAAATACATTGATGAGCACCTACCTTACCTGTTCCTGGCTATGGCTTCTCTTTCCCTTGGTCTGCTTGGCCAATGAGTTGTACTCTTTGTCCCTCAGAGTTCCAAGGGAATAGCTGGATCTCAGACAATGGCCCATAGGGTCCAGCTCCACATCACTCCACAACTGCCGCAAGGGATATGCGCATTAATTATGTCAATTAAGGTAAGAATTTACTATTGTGACTCTTATGATATCTTATATTCACTTCATAATTGTGGGTCTACTAGAAAATAACACTACAATGAATGGCTGAGTAAGTAGTTAGTACATCTTCTGAAAACAATTGAGACTATCTTAGTAATTATTGATTGTTTCCGAGGTATAGACACACCTAGCAAACCCAGCAGTAAATATTCACTGAAGGTGAGAAGAATGTTTATTTCACATTTGAGCCTCTGCCATTGCTGAACAGTTTTTATGGCTTCTTTTGGGTAGTAAATATACATTTCCAAAAATCCTAGCACAAAAGTTAAACTCACTGTGTCTGTTGTAGACATAGAGGAAACTCTGTGAAACTTGGTTTTGGAAATTGATGACTGTCTGCTCAGCATTGAGTCCCTGAAGGAGGACTCGCTGTGTGACACTGATATGCAGTCCCTCTTGGGGGCTTGGGACAGGAAGTGCAGACATGGAACTTTTTCTGCCAGGGTGTCTCTGTTGAAAAAATAATAACTAGTGAAACTTCTTTACTATTTTCAAGCTTGGGTTACTGATAAGTTGGGAGACTGCACTCACCTGTATTTCGAGTGAATAATGGCATAGATAAAAGGGTTGTAGATGGCCGAGGCCTTGGCTATAACAGCAGGGACCGCTTTGGAATAGGGATTGAGGAGGCTTGCATATCTGAAAAGTGTAAAGAGTAGAACTGTACATCACCTGTGACAGCAATGCTTCTGTAGTTTTAATCTGTTGCATAGCATTTCATCATGCCAAAAGAAAATCATATTCTAGAAGAGGCTTATGATTAATGGCTGAAATGAATTACACAGTGCAAGGAAGCATCTTATATGTTTTATGTTTTATGCCAGGGTCTACCAAGCTGTAGTTAAACAAATGCAGTTATTAAAACAAATGAGTGGACCATAAAGAGTCCTTGTCATACTGTATATTTACCCAGCCCAGGCGATGAGAGTGACGCATGCATAGGGCGACCAGGAAAGAACAAATACTATGATGACCACAAAGGCAATCTTGGCCAGCTTCCATTCAGTCTTGATGGACTGCTGCTGGATCAGGGTCGACTTCCTCACCTGGGACCCCAACTTCTCCACATCTCTGTTAGGACAGAGGGAAAGAATAAAGAACATTTGAAGCCAGGTAAGTCTATTCAGACACTAAATGAATTCAATATCATGTTTGCAGACAGTGTAGCCCAGAGTTACACGCCTGTCATTCACGGTAATTGTATGTGTGTGTGTGTGTGTGTGTGTGTGTGTGTGTGTGTGTGTGTGTGTGTGTGTGTGTGTGTGTGTGTGTGTGTGTGTGTGTGCTTCACCTGTGTGTGGTGGGTAATTTATATCACCTGCGCTCCTGCTTGTTATCAGAGAGGGAGTAGGGAGCTATTATTTTCTTTTTAACACTATCTTTTGTCCAGTTTTGCCGCATTGCATTATACAGATTATCTTATAAGGTAAAGCTGTTGTTGGGTTCTTGGGTTCAGGTGTTTGAAGTGACTGCAACTTATTTGAAGGATACAGCCTACAGAGTTGTAGCCTTCAACAAATCACAACAACTGAGATGGCAATGTTAGCCTTATGGAGACATTGCTTTCATATTTTAAGTCAACATATTAAGTTGCCCTTAAGGTAAATACTAGGTTAAGGTTAATTTCATAGTTATTTGGTTGTGACCTCCAAGTTCACCCCTGAATTGAAATGTGTAACAGCTACAGACATAGTACATGGAAGGGGGAAAAAAACAATATACACGTGTGCACAAAGATAAACTAGAAAAGGGAAGAACTAGAGGGAAATGAGAGCGATGCAGATACCACCATCACAATATATAACATGCTTGCAGTTACATTTAACTAATTCTATTGCAGTAACGCTGTGTGTGACCCTATTGTGATGTCACCCATTGGTTTGTGGAGTACCACTTGGAAGCTTTGAGTTTGGCATTATGGCTGTTGCCATGTTGGTTTTTTGGAGCCAAAAAATCAAGTGGAAGTAGGGTCATTACTCTATAAGGCTCAGTTCTATTGGACTTCTTTTTTGCAGGCCATGGAGCTACCCCCTGCTGGCCATTGGAAAGAATGCAGGTTCAAGACACTTTGTGTTGGGTTCACTTCACAGACCCAGAAGCTCTGTGCACTACTTATATACTGTCAATATCTGAAATACATTAAAGTAGATTGTTGATGTAAAGATGTGACAATACATTCTTCCCTTTGATGGTATGATGCTTTTTTTCATAAAGATATTAAATAATCTTGCAGAATTTCAATTATTTCCAAAGTGTTTAGTGCATAAAAACATAAATGTATTCACCTGCTTGCTTGGCGGATTGCCAGGAACATGCACAGATAACAGTAGGATATAATGCCCAGAGGGATGAAGAATACAAAGCAGCATAACATCAAAGTATAACTTTTGTTGGCAGGAGTAGATGTCACGTAATCCCATGTGCATGAGGTCATCAGGCCCTCTGGGATATATGAACCTTGAGAAAAATGACAAAGACAAATGAGAGGAGACTGTAAAGGGTCTAAAAGTATAAAAAGAGGGTAGTTGAATAAAAAGAGTAAAGAGGTGAGAGAATAAGTCACTTACTCCACCCCAAAAGTGGTGCAAGACTCCAAGCTAGTGAGTACAGCCAGACCAGGGCGATAATGAGGCAAGTGCGTCGTTTGGAGGTCCACCGAATGGCCTGCAGAGGCTTGGTGATGACAATGTAGCGGTCTAAAGAGATGGCCAGAAGGTTTATCATGGAAGTGATTCCGAATAAAGCTCCACAAAAGGCATACATTTTACAGCCTATGGAGAAAAAAGAAAGAAGAAAGGACTTCATTATTACATTTCTTCTTATGATTGGAAGACTATACAGTAATACAGTTGGTCAATTTTAACACTATTCATATTGCCAGGGTTTTGGCGTCAGGTCAATTAGAATCAGGTGGGTTGTCCTAGGTAAAGAGAAAAAAAAGATCTAAATGCTATTATCCTATTCCCCGCATACATTCATAACGGTTAAACATATTAACAGAAGATTCTAACATAACATATATGCAGCATCCTGAGACTGTAAAAAGCCTATCTCGTATTGCATGGAAGAAACTGATACATTTAATTTTAGTGCCATAAAAACACAGCCCAGAAACATAAATGGTTACTATATTTCATACATAGTTCCATACATAAACATGGTTAGATAAATGATGTGTCTTTTTTGACATAACATGTGTAATGAATGTTAAAAAAGTACCTGTTTCACCAAAAATCCACCCTTTGTAAAGGGAGTTAACAAAGAAGATAGGTGACTGTGTAATTGCCATGAGGAAGTCACTGATTGCCAGGTTCATGATGAAATAGTTGGGGGGAGTCCGTAGCTTCTTGTTACTGAAACACATGAAGATTGAAAAGACTCAAATTCAAAGTTCTCAGTGTCCCACAAAATAATATGTTGTTGTTGACACATAAGTAACAGAGGCAGTTGAAGATCTACAGCACAAACATGGCCTTTCAGCAGTCTGTGTATTTGTTGTATTGAGTTGACGGTTATATGTTCAGACAATTTGTTGTAGACGCTATCATAGGAAACTAATACGATGTTATTCTACTTTGTAAGTAAACTACACACGTTAAGATAAATTCTAAGATTGTATTTAAAATATATTTTACATTTCTGGCTGTGAATTGAAATCCAGAGGGGGGTTTCATTACAATTAGAGACTTATTGTTTTGGAAGGTTGTTTTTTAAATTACCCCAGAATTGGGTGCAGGCATCTAGATGGAGGAGGATTCATACCCTGGCCAGTACAATAGCCATCCAATAACTCTCAAATCCACATCTGAACTTCATTCCATCTCCTTTACCATAGCAGGCAGGGGAATGGAAATCAATAACAACGGTACATCCAAACACTCACTTTCAATAATACTGTCGTTCTAATGCTAATGTTCTCTCTTAAGACAAGTTTAGATCAAAGATTGATGAAAGATGCAAGAGTGCGTCTTTTAGTCTAACAGGATCATGAGTAAACACATTAATATTGTCCACTAAATATGAAATGGAGGAACACAAGCACGTATTCAATACTATCAGACTATCTAATGCACTCCCTTATTGAGTTATTGTGGCAAAGACAATGACTTGTTTTCTTGTTGTGTTAACAGTTGTAAGGAAGAAGAATCAGTCAAAGCAGACACTGCATAACTAGAGGTGAGAAAGCCAATTATAAATGACCTTTAAATTGGGTTCCTTTGTTAGGAAGACAATAGGCAAACACCAAAAGCCAAATGCCAAGAAGGTACAATATCCCAAAAGATCCAAACAGTATTGATATTATATTTGCTTATTGACTCCAACACAAGCTGCAGGCAGAGATTTATATAGTCTTCCAAAACATCTTTGTGTCTCCCACAAATGAACAAGAAGAACAATACAGCACGTTTTTTTTTATTTGGTGCTAAGACTGTGTACAAGTTCACAAACAGAGCTGAATTGCACTGCAACATGACATTTGTGTGCCATTTAAAGCTTTATTCCTGAAAGCAAGGTCTTGTAACTAAAGTCAGTTCTGTCCTGGTAACTTTGCCCTTCTCTGTTGTCCAAAAGAGAAACTCAACAGACACAACATGCCGCCGAAACACCTGCACATCCACGAATCCATCCTTTCTCAGCTAACAAGGACTGTGTTAACAAAATATGTTGCTATTCACTGTCTCCCTTCATGAAACCTGTGATACACATTTACACGTACATGTAAAGTTTATGAACAATAATGAGCACAGAACTAGCTGTCCATGCGTGGCCCACAGCAGATGTAGACAGTTCTTTTTCTGAGGCTGCGACTGGGCACAGACGGTCATGTTGTAGTGCATGGTAATGGTGTGTCCTTGATAACCTTCTGTTAACATGCCATAGCTCACTGCACACACCTACACCTCAGATTAATTGGCAACCTAATGCTTTCATTACGCTCAAACAAGACCCTAGAAACAGCGCGGGGGTTGAGGGATACAGGTGTGTGAAATCTAAAGATCACCTAAATCCAGTTCTAGCTTTATAGCAGGCTTTGATGTCTTTCATCTGCAAAATGTCAGAGTAGTCTGTGTCAGTGAGCATTTTACACTCACATTATACTTACTGTCAGATAAAAGCTATCAGGAGTAGGGACACAGATGAAGGCTGAATATTTGTTCCAACTAAATTGAGAACAATGATATTATATGCTTCCTCGTTCTGGATGACTTAATCGTACACCAGTGTTCATATAGTGCCTTTAACTGTTTAGCTCCATGTATCAGGAGTGTTGTGTTTGTGTGTCTCCATGCAGATGAGTGGGTTTGTACTGAGCAAGTGTGACTGGAGTAGAAATCGAGTGATGCAACATTTGAAGATAGCTGTGTGTAGATGTGTATCACTGGAGATTGGACCTTAATGCAAAAAACATGTCTGGCCCAGGATTTTATCTAACACTTGGCTCTTCACTGCATTCAGTGGAATACTATATACCCAGGAGTATAATACTCAGGTATACTAGACACCCAGGAGTAGCCATAGTGTACATACTGTATGCAACATGCACACCGTTCTATATAGTGTATTAACTAAGGAGTCTTTTGTTTTTATTGCAGGCTTACAGACACACGTATCTACTGACTACTTTTAAATTAAATTTGTGCCCTGTGTGCAACGTAATACTGTTTTGTGGTGCACTTGTCCTCTGTATAGTCTGAATGAAATAGTAAAAGTTTATCTTGATTTGAATCTTCTTCAGGTTTTGAAGTGAAGGCTGTCTTGGGTTTCTTTTTGGCTGGGAAATACTGAGGTGGGGAAGATACATTGTAGGCTACAGACACATTTTTCCTCTACTCTAGTTGAGAATCTTGTTCCAGTTTCTGACGTAAGTGTATAGTGGGACACATAGTAGTTAAATGGATTACCCTGAGCTTCAGTACTGTTATTTAAGCTTAATGCAGTTTAGGTGGTAGCACAGGGATGACTGTGCATAAATAAGGGAATAGCATAACTGAATTATTGAATTTATACATTGATTTATCCAGTACAGTTAGAAAATCACTGAGCTGCTTCCTGATGTTGAATGCCTGCAGGCTGCTGTGAAGACCTCTCTGCCTGTGCTTGTGACATCTGTGCTTCCCAGCGCTCAGTGCTCTAAATCTCTGCCAAGCACCGCAGAGTGTTCTGTACATGGGTGAAATTCAATCGCATTAACTACTTAAAGTGAGTTTGTTTTGCTCCTCTACAAATTAGGCACTGCTATATGACCTTTAGTTAGTCACCCTTTTTGAAATTCCATAGATTAATATATTTCATTTGATTATTATAGAGGTGATTTTATTTTAATCCAGTCAGATAACTCAAATATGTTATTTGATATTATAATATGCAATGGAAAGGTAACTGAGTACATTTACTCAAGTACTGTACTTAAGTCACTTAAGGTCAGAAAAAATGGAACCGGTTGCTGAAGGTCGTGAGCCGGCTGCGGAGCTCCGCTGCGTGGCACACTCTGTCTGAACAGCCCAACTGGGGGCCATATTGGCTATTGTTATCTCAAAAATGCTGATGAACGGTTTGGATATAAATTGTTGGGCTAATTAGTAGTGAATTATGATTTTAAAAGTAGCAAAGAAGAAGAAGAAGATTACATAATGTAATGCATACTACCCAAAGAAAGTACCCAAAAAATGACTTAATTAAAGTGAGTAGTTGTTACTTTCACCCATGTTTATAGATTAATCTAAGTACAGTATATAGTTCTTAAAATTAGCTGTATGTCAATTTTTTCGATAATACTACTCTACTTAGGTAAAGTTTTGAATGCCGTACTGGTAACAGATTAGGTTTACAGTGATATACTGCTACTTTTACTTGAGTAAAAGATCTGAAGACTTCTTCCACCTCACATAATATGCCTCCAAAGGGGCCGTTTAATGTGTGATGATTAACAGAACAGTCCTCAGGCAAACAGCCTCTGTGAACTCACTTGTTTTTTAGTTCTACCAGAACTTGTACAGTAGAGCACAATGCCCCTACAGTCCACATGTACCCTTCCCTCCTGATTTCTCATAATTTGTTCTTAGAAATGTGATGGGCTAATCAAGGCTTGTTACAGTGTCAAATATGGGTGCACCATACTGAGGATGGGAATGTACACTCTAAATCTCTAAATCTTGGAGAATAACTCAAAGTCAGCAGGCTGTGTTGTGCAAGCAGTGGGTCAGCATCATTATTCTTCACTTCCTGTTCATGCAGTGTATGGTTTTCCCATGAAATTCATTAACATGTTTTCAGTGTATCAGTACACATCAACCTAGCTCAAAAGTGTGATTAATGTTGAGGGAGACATGGCCAAAATAAGGCTTTGTATTACATCTTAATTATAGAAAAACTGAAACAATACTGCTTAGTTTTATTATTTTTTTTGAAGGCTGTAATCAGGCCTTGAGGTGTGAAATGAAGAATAATGATTTAAAAAAAGTATTTTTTTTAGGTTTAAAGTAAACATTTCCAGTACAGTTATTTGGCAATAGAAATTGCTAATAACTTACAACTGGCTTCATAATGCAGCTTTTAAACTGACGATGACAGACAAACTCATCTCACTCTTCGCCATTTTTCTTCACTTACCAGAAAAAGGCATACATGACCAAGGCATTGCCAGAAACACCCACTGTTCCAATAACCAAGACAAAGAAGGCAACGATGTAGTGAGCGTGGTCCTGGACATCCACCTGTCGATAAAATCCACGATCCACGTCCATTTCTGTGACAGCAACCACACACAGACACAGATATCAGCATCTACATTATCTGTCAGTATCTATCTTCATGTACAGCATGTCCTAGTGACTTTCATACAAAGCCAGTCTTCCCCTCTGTCACTCTGACCCACCAAACTCTCCAGCATTATGTAAGAGTACTTATCATGATCAGCAAGTAAAATGTCTGGGGGCACAAATGTAAAAATAAGATGTGACGGCACGGCATGCAGCTTGTGTCTGCAAGACTGCATCTTTATTGAGTTACCATTCCTTCATGTCAACATCCTAATCAGTTAAGTCATTTGACTCAAGGTCATGTTAATTCGCTTGTCTTATGTGACACGATCTATCCATCTTTTCGTTTTTGATCACATCCATTGTTGTTATTTTTTGTTGTTTTTTGTCCTTTAGACATGTACCAGGTGAGTGCTCACATTTTGAACCTACCCAGTTCCTATGTATATTCCTTTATGAAATCTGAGGAAATCCTTACATTTCCTCCCAGATCACTGTTGATGTTTTGGTACTCAACTGTAAACTTTGTGAACTTTCAAACAGGAAATTTTGGGTTTTGGTTTTCATTGTATACTGTTTCTGTAGGTTCTGAGGAAGAGTCAGTACTGTTCTGTGCCTACTCTACAGTATGTTTGTTAGGTTGGTTGGACATTAAAGACGATCTCGTCTGGCTTTCAAGCTTTTTAGAGAAACGTACTGAAAAGCTTAGTTTCACCTTTACACAGCTCTCTCGGTCTATCAGTTGGTTGGTTGGCTGGTCCACCACTTAGGTCCGGGCTGAAATATATCTCAACAACTACAGAATTCATTTGTATGACATTTTGTTTAGACGGTTGACTCCTACTGTCTTTGGTGATCCCCTGACTTTTCCTCTGGCACCACCATGAAGTTGACATTTGTGGTTTGGACTGAAATGTCTCGACAGCTTTGGAGGGATTGCCATGATATTTGGAACACACACTGATGTTCCCCTCGGGATGAATTTATATAACTTTGATGATCCCTTTAGCTTTACTATACCGCCATTATCAAGTTAAAAAAAAGTTTGTTCAATACTTGGTTTATGACAAAATACCTCCAAAACTAAGGACATTCCCATCAACCTCAGCTGTCAACTAAACAAAGTTAGTGGTAATTAGCAAATGCTAACACTGGTGGTGAACATGGTAAACTATTATACCTGTGAGGCTAAACTTCATTATGCTGGTACCGTCAATGTGAGCGTATTGCCATTCTAGTTTTGGCATTTAGCTCAAAGCTCCACTGTGCCTAAATACAGCCTCACAGGGCTGCTAGCATGGCTGTACACTCTTGGGTTTGTTTGCACACCAGGGGTCAGATTTTTAAACCATGCATGTGTACAAAAACCATATGCATACACCATTTTTTAAAACAGAATGCAGCACCCTGCACAAGTAGATCAGGTGCACATTTCTAGAGGGATCTGGGGTGAGATGGTGAGGTGGAGATAAATAAGAGAGAAAAATAAATTAATAAATATATTGTTTAGGTTCCAATACCAATCAAAGGTGCATTTATTAACTTCATTTTGATTAATTACTTTTGTGTGATCAGTTGTATCATTCATACATTGAAGGCCCTTGTTTTATTTCCATTTGTTTATGTTCTTGTGAAGCAGTTTGTAGACATGAGTGCTCTCTCATGTTAAGTCCCCCAAGGTTTAGTCCTTGGTCCCCTACTATTTTACATCTATATGCTTCTGCGAGGCAAACATTTTCAGAACTACAGTGTCTCACTTCACTGTTACACAGATTGCAGGCAACTGTCTGGATGATATTAAAAGATGGATCGCTAATGATCTTCTACAATTAAATGAAAACAAAACAGAGAACATACTGTTCTGCCCCCAAACTCCCTCAGCACCACCCAGTCCGCCAAGTATTTATCCAGTCACATCAAACCTTATGCAAAAGACCTTGGCATAATATTCAACAATAATCTTGAATAATATATTGAATATAAAGGGAACATAGTACGCCTGTTTTTAGCATCTTTGCACTAGACTCCTCATCCGGTATCGAATTCCTTATAAGTTCCTTCGGTTTGTATTTAAAGCCCTGGATGGTCTTGAGCTACTCTATATTGCAGAACTTATATCCCATACAGTACAGCTAGGCCCCTCAGATCTACAGATCAAGGAATGTTAATCATCCCACAATCTTGTTGGAAACCTTTTGGAGACAGGGCCTTCTCAGTCACTTTACCAAGACTCTGGAATAATCTGCCTGAAAATATAGGAACAGCAGAATCTTTTGATTTGTTTAAAAGGTGCCTTAAGACACACACACGTGCAAATTTCTGTCAAAAAGAATGCATATGCATATTTCTGTCTTTGTGTGTACACAGTGTGGTGAGTTTTATGCACCTGCCCTCATATCTTTTTCTCTTAATGTCAGCACTTTAGCCTTTTTGAGCCTTTCACTTCTTCAAGTATCACACCTATTCTCCAATGAGAAGAGCAATCATGCCATTAGCTCAGTATCTCCTTTGCAAGGTGTTTTGGTAGGAATGGTATAGGACTGGTACAAATATTCTCTTCCCTAATGCCCGACACATGAGCTCAGTAATTTTCCAAGAACTTTAAACATTCTCTACACTGCACCTTTCGGACCTGAAAAGACCAAAAAAGGTCTTCCAGTTTAACACTGACTTGGCATGATAGATTAGGACTGAGTGTGCTTTTTGTTTTGTAATGAATTACATGTCGTATAGCTTATGGAATCAGAAGGATTATGACAGTCGTGCCTTTTAATATCAATTATTAACGCTTGGAAACTGTAAAATCGGTTGACCGATTATTAATCACATTAAGAGTTGAAGAGCAGTGAAGCTGCCATGGTAAAAAAGGACAGAGGAGAATTTTTATAAACAGCAAGGCAAAAAAAGACATTTAAAAATGAATGGCAGCGTGACAGGAAGGATGTATAGACGTATGACACTATTTACAACACAGCAATTATTGGGCATTTTCAACAAAGAGGTGATTAAGTCGAGGCATTTTTATAATGAAAATGGCTGTATGGACTTGCTGTTCCATGTGACCATTGCTTCACTGCAGCAGTGATTATAAGAGGATTTCTATGTTTTGTTAATGTGATGGAATCAGGAGTGCACATTGAGTCACACAATATTAACAGTATTTATCATCATATGTAAACCCACTTCCTGCCTGCCTCTGATCTGCATTATAGAACGGAGTTAGGTGCCAGTGCAGCACAATGCTCTCTGCCTCATCCTTTTCAGAGAATGGTGTAAAATCTCTGTCATGTCACATTAATAATTTGTTTGAGAACAAGAACATGTTATAAATTGCGTCCTCTGTTGACTCGTAGTGCACAATTCAAAATTAAGCTGCTTGATGGTATATATATATTTAATCCCCCAGAGCAGTAGTGAATCTGACACATAATACATAAGCATGGGCATCTATGTTAAAGCACAATGGGTGAAGTATACATGGACATGCTGTGTGTCAGTTCCAGACGGGGAGCTCTTGCTGTGCTCAGTGAAGCCTTGTGCGTCAGAGGAACCCTCAATCACCTCTTCCTTCCCCTAACTAGGCATCAAAGCGTTGTCTAATGTGAAAGTCCCATAAATCAAATCCACATCTGATTTAGTGTGACTGTGTTCACACTAAAGGTGAAATGTACCTTTGCTGTCTTCTAGAAACATTTATAACTGGGATGGGAACATCAGATGTGTTCTTGTTCATTCAGAAATCGCTAATACGAGGTTCATGGTCATGGAAAGCAAATGGATTGATGATGTGAATAAGCTTTGGAGAGAGAACATGCTCCATGTATTGTGTTAAGTAAATTATTTGAATTTTCTACTTGTTTAGTAGATATTAAAAGACATTAAAAACATTTTAAAACCGTATTAAGAAATTTTAAATCTTTTGGAAAATGACTTAAAGAAATACTCTTGACAAATTAATTGGTAAACATTACACAGAGCATTGTTTGAATCAACAAGTGTGTTTGTTAGATATTTTCCTTTTATACAAATAGTTTTTAATAAAAGTTATCTTCCATAGTTTATGAGAATTAAATACAAATCATGTTATAAACAGCATGTTGTATTGGTGAGACGGTCAAGCCCCCTTCTGACAACACCAGATGCCCAGCTTTGGGTAAATGTAAGTATTGATCTGCTAACATCAACATTACTGTATAATTATATGATCGGGGAAGAATCTGTTGGGGTTAATCAAGAGCTGATAGAATAGAATAAATAAGATCTTAAATAAGAACTAAAATGTGTGACTACATTTAGGAAGAAATTTTAGTAACACTGGTACAACAAGCAAGCTTAAACGAAAAGAGAATTAGCAAGAGAATGGAAAACAAATTCATACTTTATTATGAGGTTAATAGATCAAACACATTCTTGAAAACTGGTTTTGCGCTCTTAGAAAGTTTGCTTCATATTGTTGATTTCCAATAGACTTACATATCATGGTTTAAACTCTAGTTTACAAAATGTATACAAAATAAAGAGAGCTTCAAATAAAGTCCATGATAAAACTTAACCAAGTCATTACGTGAACAAAGTGTTACTTTACCTTATCCAGAGAGCGAAGCCCCTTTTCCTCTCCAGGGCACCTCTGTCTTTGTAGTTGACTGGTAAAGAGGATCAGAGACACTGAGGCTGTACGGCATGTAAAACTGCTGGTGAAAAAATCCACCACGCTTAAGGTTTAAATGGATAAGGTTGATGACTGCTTCTCAAATCCCCAAGTTGGATGGAGATTCTGCCTTACTGTGCAGCAACAGTAAGCTACTGCTCTCAGTGCTGGAGAGAGTATGAGAATACGCAGAAAAACAGAAAGCGAGCAGCAGCACATTGACCCACCCCCCTGCTGGCTACCCATCACACACAGCTCTCATATAGCACAATGCATCGATCAAGCCAGTGTGTGGCGTGGTGTGTGTGCATGAGGATGTGCGTGTGTTACTGTTTGTTTGTTTGTTTGTTTGTTTGTGTGGGAAGGTGGAAAAAGGCTGGTCTGATCACATTAAGATATTTCACATAACAACTGTAACCACTAACAAACATAATGTGCTTCATTAGAAAACATTTTTGAAACACCCATTACATGTTGCACCATTGCAGCTTCCCCTTATGAATCATCAAACTGTGTGTACTGCAAAGTAGTCTTCATAAGCACTGATTTCTGTGTATCGAGTACCCATTGCCAGTGGCAGAACTGTATGTGCACCAGATGTCGTAGCTGATGACATGAGAGGTGAGAAAGTGACACATCCCAGTTGCCACGGCTTCCGATTTGGTGCTTTGAGAATTGCAAAGAGAAGTCTTGTGGTTTTGAAAAGCACCAAGCCTTTTACATAGAATCAGCCTTGTTCACTGCTCATCCTTGTGTGAGGAGAATCTTGAGAAAAGCACTCAGATAAAAGCCTACCAATGTTTATCATCTCATGCACAACTGAGCAGACAGCTGGAGTACCTTAATATTTCCATTTTCTACGTAGAAATCTGACCTCTTTGTTTAACTGACATAGCACCTGGTTGCCTAGGGTCAAAACAGGGCTGAAGATGCAGCGACTTATAAAATGGGCTTTCTCTGTGAAGTTTGGATACAATCAAGCAAGAGGAGGATAAGCCTTTACACTTCTGGGTCACCACCCTTACGGGAGACAGACCTATCACCATAACTAGTTTCCAGCCAGTTAGTTTTCCTGCAATGTATTCTGACATAGTAAAACAGGGGCAGATACTGGTTGTGTGTTTTTTGTTTGTTTTTTGTGGGGGTTATTGTTTTGTTTTGTTGCACTTGTATTGATTTGTTTTCTATATCGTGTGAAATTCTTTTGGAATCTTTTCTGGGTCAAACTACATGGTCGTGATGACCAGCTGATTCACTGCGAGGGCATTCAGTGTCAGTGTTACAAGGCTTAACTGTTTATTGTATGTAGCTAAGACAAAGAGAGCTTTCATAAATTCTGTATACTTCACAAGAAAAGGAAAACTGAAATGTTTCCAACTGAAGCATATACAGTAGGATAATTCAGTGTTTTAAACATGCAAGTTGAATGCAATCCAGTGCCATAGTCCAGCAAAAAAAAACCTCAATGTAGCTTATAACATTAAATCGACATGCAGAGAGGTGTTTTTGTGTTTTGGTCATTTCAGGTGTTGCATTCCATTTTACATGGAGGAAGCATATTATTACAGCTACTTTGAGGGATTATACATCGTATAAATATCGTAAATAGTGAGATAATGTGGTCAAAAAGTAGAACTGTGTATTGCCACTTTGTCTGATTATTGCATAGCCTGGAGGAAGACAATTAAAGTGGAGGATGTGAGAATCACTGGTAACAGAACTGTCCCTGTTTGAAACAGTAAGAGGTTATTTATGTAAAATGGTGCTTCAAGGCTACGTAGTGTGGCTCCTCAAGAGCCACCAAGAAATGGCCATACAGCAACGCATACTAATGTCAGTTGTTTTAGTCAGGCTACAAGACTGGGTGAGAGTGCTGTTTGTTTGCTTCTTTTGCCTGAGGTAACCCCCCATTCCACTACAATCAACTGTCCAATTACTGTCAAATTGGTCTGTCACCTCTGTCACTCCCTCTGAGGTGTGAAAAGGACAAATGCATCCTGCAAAATATATTTCAACAAAACAGCTTGTACTTTAGATTTCCTCTACCCTTAATGGGTTTTAAGGGCAAGCAGTTGTGAACAGAATATAATTATGCGGGGGCCGCCAGTACGTATACAATCTCATTCTGCAATAATGCATCTGAAACACAACAAACAGAGAGGTGTGAAAAAAGACACATTGATTTGTCGGGGGGGGGGGTTGACACAAATGTTTCTCAACCATTCCTAGGTCACCATAATGACCTAATTAATTTGATGTTTTAGAGGTAAGGAGTAGTTTATGTTCAAATGGTCTGTGTTAATATGACAAGACAATACATCATAGTTGTCATCATATTCTAATGGTACATTGCTTTATTGATTAAAATAGGTAACTTTAAGTATTAATTCCAAATATGTGTTGTATAAACCAGATATCATTAACCAGACACCAAAATATGGTTTGTACCGTTTTGTCAGCTTTAGTCCATAAGTCATTTGTTTCTCTACCCAGTGGTCTCAGACTCTTCTCAATCCTGCTTGAGAAAAAAAATCTGGTTTGGAAATCCCTTCATTTTGACACAATTTACACAGTCAAGCCATGAAGGTATTACGTCTACAAGTATTAGACTATCATTTAAAACTCTGTTATTCATAACCATAATTTTTCAAAGTTCAGGTGGTCTTACTCTCCATTTATTCTTGAAGAGTTCTTTTGATCCATATTTTTGAGTTTTGGGCATAGCTCAAGTGCTAAAATTCATAAAGTCAGATCAGATTATTAAAAACTCTTCTCACTAACACAATATGGTGTTTGGGCATAATTTAGAACTCTGTACTCCTCTGATTTTAGTTCAAAAGCCTCTCTCATGTTACTTTTTTACATATGATTTGTTGAACCACGGTGTTATTGCCAAAGATTCTCGACACAGTGATCAGCAAGGTTTGTTAGAGTTGTTTTTACAGAGTTCAGTCCACTTTAACCAGTTAGGTCATTTCTATGTATACATCCGCAAGTGAATTTCATGCAAAAATAGACCCAGGGCATAAAGCTATAGAAGCAGAGGAAAGAGTCATATGACACAATGCCACATGTCTGGGGGATATTACACACACTGGCTGGACTCAACTAAGCTGTGTCCGGTGGACGTTGTGGATTAAAGGGTTACAGTCATTTATCTTTTGATCGCTGATCAGTCATTCTCTGCTATTGCAACAGTACCTCCTGCATGGTGCTCCCCTGTTTTTTGGCCCCTAGTACAGTGTGGGTGTAGGATAGATAAAGCATTTTTGACATACTGGTTTGGAACTGGCAAGTTTTAACACGTTTGGATTGCTTTGGTTAGTGTATATAGTAGTTTATTCTTGACCATAAAGTTTACAAATTTTCCAATATACATTAGTTTCCCTGTCTTTACTTTCTATTCTCTATCCGACATTTATGAGTCTGGGGCCTGTTTTACCAAGTTTAAAAGATGCACTTTACAAATTAGATAATTTCCTTTCATGTTAATTTTGGCACTTATTGTTTATTGGGATCATCATTAGTTACAGGAATCCATATTTAAATAAAATACATATAGTCAATAATGTACAGTACATACACAGCATACGGTAAACAATAAAGTTACAATATTGCCATTCTACCAGACAATAAGATTATATCATACAAGTTATCTAGTCGTGTTGGTTGATCACTATTTAAGCCAGAAGTTAATTTACTGACCTAAAGTCAAATTTGCAGAAAGATTTATACCATTTTTCATATAACAATGTTTAATTAATTGTGCTATGTGATACTGTCATTGTATTTCTTATTTTTAGCTTTTAGTTTTCTACTAGTTTTCAACAAAACAATTACCAAATAAAGTAAGCAGCAAGATGTTCTGAAATAGAATTACCCTCAGAAAAGGAGTCTTACTTAATTTAATGCATCTTATTTTGATACCTTGTTTTATTTTTTCAATTAATTTAAGCTGCATCACCAGACTTTAGTGGCCACCTTTTTCTTTTACTTTTCACTATATTAAAACAAATACCATACTTGTGACCCATGCATGAGCATGCAAGAGCTCTGTAGTGAATGGGCCCTCAACAGTTCGGGTGTGACCTTGCCTGGCTCCATTTTCTTTAGTATCCCTCCTCACCTCACCTTCCCTTATTTAACTCCATGTGAGCATGATAGAGATAGATTAATTCCCATACCGTGCTCCACCAGGTGACAAATGTTAAATGAATGACTAGTCACCTTCACAGTATGCTCTTTTTCATTTTTATTGTCCTTTATGCTGATTATTTTTCTACATTACGTAAGTGTCTCAGCATCAGCAACATTGAGGAACACAGAGGATCAACTACTCATTTGAATTAAGGGCTACTGCAGACCTGTCTATATGGATTACTACGGACTTAGTTATAGCTAGTGGCACAGCAACTCAAAGGAATGAGAGATTATCAATAAAACTAACCTCAGGGACACAGTGAACTTTGTGAGGGGCCGTGACAGAGCTTTACTGAGACATTGATGAATTATGGCTATTTGTTCTTAACTCTAAGGTATTTACATTAAACATCATATGGCTCACGAGAATACCATAATGCCTTCATCAGTAATTTTCAATACAGCCATATGCTAATGACTGACCAATATCTGAGCAACTCCACTGCTCTGTAAAAGGCACAAGACACATGGTTATTGTAGATGATTGTAGTAATCAGACATCAACCTATGTCACAGTAGGATACTGCACGGCCTAGCACGATAACACAGTGACAATGCGTCACTGTGAAAAGCTAGTTCAGTCAGGACCAATTTTGTCAAAAGAACTTTTATTTCCAAAGCAGAATGTTACATTTGGCGGTATGTCTCTGTTCTGGGACCTCCCTGCCCTTCCATGTGCATACATGGAAAAGTTTAAGACAAGGAGAGTAGCAGCAGAGACCACACAGGGTATTCAGAGCAATGGCAATCAGAAATTACATTGATTAATCAGATACAGCATAAAAGGAGGAGCTGGAGTGGAGGTGGGTTGAAAAACGGCTTGCAGAGAAAGCAGCAAAGTTAGGCAGGCCAAAGCAGTTTAAATAAGGCGCCCTGAATGACATTTGCCAATTGGATGCTTTTTTACCCCCAATTTAGACTATTTTAATGGTCTTTAACCTGATTCGTATCTGCAAGATAGCTAACTAGCTGTGGACAGTACAAGGGGACATTGTAGTAACGTTGACATGACATAAACAGGGACTTTTTATTTATTTTCTGTAGCAACAAACAAAACACACAGCCTTTCAGTAACTACCTTATTATACTGCAACCTGACGTCATTAGCCCTCACCCCCACACACCGGTAAAATACCCACAAAAAATCAGCACAGGTTACCGACAAGCACACCTGTCTTATAGGGGAAGGCCCGGCCGGTAACACAGGTACAGTTAGGCTGTGGGTGTGCTATCCATAGGTGGAGGAAGCATCAGAACCTTTACTTAAGTAAAAGTACTAATATCCCACTTTGAAAATACTCCACTACCAGTACAATGGGGCTACAACAGAGGCCTGAAAAGAATCCTTGAGGAGACTGTGAAACCAGATTAAAAGAACTGTCTTATTTTCTGTATTGTATATTTATAAATACTATTGCTTTAATAAAGCAAAAGTATTATTTGATGGACTAATCAATACAATACTCGATTACTTAATTAATCACCCTTAATTATCAATACTCATATATGTGAGATATCCTACTGTTTATACCAATTGACATATATGTTGGCTGATAATTAACCAGGAATTGTCACAGAGGAATGCTAAAGATATGGTTGAGGCAGTTTGGAAACAGTGAGGCCATTATGTAGTTCGTCCACCAAATGTCCCGACTAGTACACTCTTGGTCAGAGTTCTGTAAAAGTTCACAAGGACATCACATCAGTATTAAACATACGTGTGTGTAATTTCTTCGGGGGTCTCACATCAAATCAATAACAAGAAGACCTAGTTAGATTAGGTTGTGAAGTAGAGTGGGATTATGGGAGTTGTTGTCTTAATTGTTCAACAGCCACAAATGAGGTAATGTATTAAACAGTTTTTTTCACATTCACCAACTTCCTTCCTCACTCTCTGATGTATCCAACATATCCCGTGTTTACCCTGAAGTTATAGCAACTAGAGGCAAGTAGGAAACGCGCTGTTACGTCAATAGAATTTCTCTGGGTTTGAACATTGTCAGAAACATTTGGGATTATATAAGTGCACAACTCAACAAAATATTTAACATAGGTCTAGCGTTTTTAGACATTTTATTGCGTACATGTTACATATTATATCTTTAAATCTTTTACTGAGGATTATTTATTTTGTATGTTCAATTGATCTCTGTGTTATAGTCATTTTATTTGTCTCACCTACTTCTAAATTTCTGTCATTATGACAGCGAACGGAATGTTTTTCGAAATACATAAAGTATCGTTGACAATGGCCATATGTGCGAACACAATCGGTACAATATGATGCAAGCCAATATAACAGTCCTGCAGTTAGTGCTGCCTTAGTGAAGTTTACAAATGTCCAGCTTTGTGGAAGTCTGTCTAAAGAGAGTTTCAGCTCAAGGGTGGTGTTGGATTGTTTTATATAGTAAGGTACCACTCTACTCCACTTTCTAAAATACCATACAAAATCTCCCATTTTATTATTTACCCTTGTTTAACTTAAAAACAAGAATAGGTAGTGGATTGAAAAGAAGAAATCTGAAACTCAGTCAGGTGTAAGAATAACTAGGATCCTGTGGGAAAACATTTTGAATACTGTATCTTGTATCTATATCAGCTGTTGGCAATATACTGAAGACTTGTAGCTGTCAAACCCAGAGGATATGTGTGCTGAAAGTGTGAGGTGATGACAGCACATCAGACATTGCTCCACTAATGAATCAAGACACCAAACACTAGGCTTCTTTCACCCAACACTTTTGCAGTTCATGCAGTTTTCTTTTATAATCTTGAAAGTGTTTTGACACATCTTACTGCTTCCTCTTGGTGATGTATTTGCTCCTTATCCTCTTCCTCTTCCTGTTCCATATCGCTGTGGTATTGTTTCATGCAGATTTGTTTGTACCAAGACCAACGACCCTGCTGCACTTGCTCTGCAATATCCAAGTCTGGCAGTGGTCACATGTCAAATAATGTACAGTGTACTTCCCGTGTCCATGTTGATGACCTCCACAGCCATCAGTGCCAGGGCTCCTTGATGTTTAAACTCAATGGCCCTGGACAATATGAATCCATAAACCAGTATATGATTTTAGAAGAGGTATGTCCCTATTATTGTCAGTTATTGCTTCAACAACAGTAGTGAGCCCATACTATATTATGAAACTCATATCTTACTCTTTTCTCATCCTACTCTTACATCAAGTGAGTGTTGTACATGTGTTTATGTTTGGGTTTTTGGTGGTGGATGTGTTCGGATTAGGGTTAGAGTGAGTTAGCGTGTGTGTGTGTGTGTGTGTGTGTGTGTGAGAGAGAGAGACTAAAGTGATTTATTAGAAACTGTCATTGCACAACTGCTATACTTTTGTCATTTAGATTTCCACTGTTACATTAGGCAGTATCACACACAGGCAACCTTAAAACAATCAATTATTATTACTTTTCATCTCAACATTAACAAAAACTTCCCTGAAACCTTACTGAGAACATATCAGCCAGGGTTCCTGTGTAGAATTTCATTTAGTTTTTCTCATAAGAATTCAACTTTAAATTTTAGAAATCTGAAGAAAAATAGAAAGATTGTAGTGTGATTATACACTATACTCTTACGTCCATTAATGTATGCATGTACTGTCATGTTTCATTTGGTCACGCACACTTTACCCTGACGTTTGCTTGCAACCACCAGAGGGCAACATGATAAATTCCCATGCTTGTAACAGACGAGCAAAATGCTTATACTGTACATATACCCCCCAACCCCACCCCCTGAGCAGCAGAGGAATACTTCCTTACTTACTGATATTGTGCAAGCCCTCTCATCATGTAGTTAGTCCCCGTCTGGAATGTGGATCCCATACATTTAGAGTAGTTTATTTCAGGTTAAATTGGTAGATGTAGCCTTCTGATGTAACATTTCCTTTTGAAATGTATCCGCACAATTGCTTTTCCAACCATGGTGTATCCGGCAGAGAATATTCATATGCTGTAATCGGCTTTGCAAGGTACAGCGAGTGACTGATAAAGCAGAACAAATTACCTCTACTACACATCCCATGTACTGTGTAGTGTGTGTTGTTTATTTGAATTTTTGTTTAAAAATGAATGGACAAGAAATTAACTGATGGTACAGAACCTCCACATCCTGTGGTCCCACCGGGGCACTTATTGTTTAGCTTCAAGTGGCCTTGGAGTTGGATATTTAACCACTGACATGAATAATCATATAAAAAAGTTAAGCGTGAACTATATAGGATACTATTATCAAGTGGATCTCAGATGTTGAATATGTTTTCTAGCTATCATCCTACATGTATCAAGCTATAAATCAATTCTCCTTGTTCCATAACGCTGCAGTGATACCTTGTTTTATAGCTGCAAATTTAAATGACTTTATTTAATAACTTAAATAGTAAATGCCAGATTTTCCCCACTGTATTGCATTTTTATGCATTGTTCATATTTAAGTCATACATCTTTTATATCTGTTTAATCGCTTCAGTAAATTTCAGCGTATCCTCTGTACAATTTGACACTACAATCTATACATTTTATCAGTTTCATTTGTTGAACGTAAATTGTTTTTAAGGCAATTCTGTCATTGTTGGTATATAAATAAGTTTTATGTCATCTAGTCTGCATGTGGCTGTAGCTTGCATCTATTCACAGCATGTCTTTTCACCAAACTTGGAATTGGACGACTTGGATGAGTGTAATTGTGTATGATCACCGGATACAGATCAGGGATCGAAAGATATTCATGGAGCCGCAATGAGAGATGATGCTCTCATATTGCGTATAGAGTTTTGTTCTATTTTAAATATTTGAATAATAAATTTAGTAAGTGTACCTCATTGCTCGAGACAACTAGTTCGCATTCCAATACCATTAGCCACGTTGAACTCCTTTGCGTCCTTGAACAAGAGCCCAAAGGTTATGGACTCGTTTCAAATTAAGGACATAGTTATGCACATGCATGCATGGCTACTTATGCATTTGAAGCTGTATCCGACCACACGTGTATGGTTTCATTTCAACAGCAAATATGTAGTCCTCTCATCTCTTTGTGGTTTTCTTATTATATAGTCCAGGATCAGAGTTCAGACATATTAAAGATATACTATCTCTTGATGGATGATAAGAGCCACTCATGTCAGGATGTCATGATGAGGAGATGCTGTATATGGAGCTTTACTACCACCTAGTGGGCCGTAAAGCACAGCACCTGCAGATGTACAATATTGTAGTGGAAGAGCAGTTGTAGGTGGTCTGAGGTGGGCCTCTCCAGTTGTAAATAGTGTTCTGACACGTGTGTGACCACTCCGATGTCTGTGACCTCTCACCCCTGAAAGCTTAGCTTTACCACCTGGGGGTGGACTGTTCTTGATCTTGTAGCACCTCCAGCAGACTGGCACACAGCTCTCTCACACAGTCTCCATGTAAAGAACCCCAAGGTCCACTTTGTTGTGCACACACATACAAATACATGTGTGTATACGTGTGTGCACACTGTCCTTTTTAGAAAAACAGCTCCATTACAAAGGTATTTGACGTGGAGGTCTTTGGGATTGTGTAACTCATTTCTGAGCTCAAAGTGGCTCATGTTTCTAAGTGTTACTTTTATATCCTTGCCTGTTACAGAGTTTGTTTATATGATAAATACCTCAGTCAAAACACAGTTGCATTTAAAGTTGAAGCATATGCACCTCTGTGTAAATTCAGTGTATTATGGTTTCCAGTTGTTTAAATTTTTGTATAGTGTATCTGGTCAGCTGTCTTGTGTTTCACCTCCATTGTTTGATTCTGAAGATGCACAGTTTTCTGCAGAGTGCAAGTGAAGGCTTGTCTTTACATCAGTGTAAATAGGACTCAACACTGTAAAACTGGCTTTATCTATTGCTTATTTTGGGCTTAAGCACATCTGGGGTGTGTTATGACTAAGGCTAACTCTCTTCCCCTCAGATCCTCACATAAACTCTTTCCCTTTCTCTCTCTTACTCTTGCATTGTGCAAAAGCACAACAAAAGTTGTCATTAAAGCTATGAAATGTCTTGATGTCTCACACACAAGTGGGAGCTACTTTGAATGAGACAGATGGTGACAGACATTGTATGATATGAAAACATAGTGCAGGTGTGGTATTCAGTGAGCGGTCCTCAGGTGCATCTTTTCAAGATGTACATGATAAAGTATGATATCAAGGTTCATACGCTTTTTCATCTGCAGCATCAATTTTCTCCTCCTCTGTGGCACACCAGACCCCCCACTCTATTCACTCTCACTGCCTTACCAACTAATGATCCTCAACACCCACCAGAGCAATCATATATAGCCCTTTGATCAGCTTTATCCCTCACTTTAGTTGTGTTAAAAAAAGATACAGCAACAACAATAGGCCAAAATGTGGCTCACTCCCACTGCCTAGCCTACTCACTTTTTCATTATCTATTCTCTTTTATTCCCTTATCCACATGCGGTACAGAACAATACAGCGCAGGCGGACAGGGTGGAGGCCCATGACAGGACTGGTAACATGATGACACACCAAAGGCCAGGTGAGTAAAAATCCCCCTCCACAGTGGGGCATGTGTCACAGTCCAGCCGTGTCTCCAGCCTTTTTTGTGGTCTCTCGTCTCCGTTCTTTGGCTCTCTTCCCCTCCGGCCTTAACGATAAAGCTCCCATCTGCTGTGGGGACGCGGGTCTTTCTCTCTCTGAACTGATCCCCCACAGCAGTTTCCCCTTTGTCAGATATGCTGATCGCGTTTCACTTTTGACACCTCTCTGTTTTACACTTGCGACAAGTACGAAGGTTCTTCTGTTCTCAGAAGAAATGTATTGGAAATATGATAGTCGTCTCTTTCCAAAGCTTTGGCCTCTGCGCCCTTGTCCCTCTGGTGAAAACAGTATTTTTTTAAAGAGTAGAAAAATAGTTCTAAAGGAATTCATGAGTGTGTTGATCCTAACAAGGAGTTGGATAATTGACCCTTTGGGTGACCTGTAATTCACCACAAAAGGTGTAACACTGAACTTAATAAGCAATATGCAACCTTTTACATTCACTGTATTCTATTACTTGTTATGTTATGCAGTCTGATTATATGATTATAGCATCCAGTCTGATATCTATAAGCATGTTTTATATGTATCTGTCTGGCTATCTATCTATCTATCTATCTATCTATCTATCTATCTATCTATCTATCTATCTATCTATCTATCTATCTATCTATCTATCTATCTATCTATCTATCTATCTATCTATCTATCACCTGTCTGGCTATCTATACAGCTATATATCTATCTATCTGTCACATCCATTTGTGAGGCTATCGTTCATCCATAGTGTTCTCAGCTGTTTTGGTGTGTCAATGGTTTTGCTGGTGATTCCACAACACAAACTCGCACATGCCAATTGTTAGTAACATGAACCGACTCAGCATCCTAACCTGCAGTGAGCTCGCCTGTCACAGGTCAAAAAGACAGCTGTAGTGTTTTCAGACTCTGGCTTAAACTGATAAAGTGTCTTGGAATGGGAGCAATGTGTGATATGAGGGCAGATTATCCTGTTACAGTGATGATAAAGTTCATATGTTGTCATATGTCTCGCCAACCTCCAAGAGGACTGATCTGTCATCAGCGCCCTTAGATTAAATTTCATGAATAAGATTGCAAGGATTAGGCCAAAATAAGTAAAAGTAGCATTTTCACGCTTCTTTAAAATTAGTCAGTTTATATTTAAATGTGTTTTTTATGAACTTGACATATTTATTTTCAAAGATCACAGACTTTTTTTCTGTTATAGGTTAGACAAAAGTATGCCCAGAGCAATTCAACGTCTGACACCTGAACCTTGACCTATGAACCTAAGCGTATGTCTCTGGATACTTCAGCTATCACGTAGACTCAAAACAACTAATGAAAAGAGTTCTGAAATGTTCCCTCCGCCCTGAATGAGTCACTGCCTTATTGTGTACAAATCATTCCTGTCCTTGGAGCTGAACACCTTAGTTATTACCAAATAAACCCGGCCTCCACATTCTGATAATGATGATACCATGAATGATTACCTCATCATCCTGTTTTTCCTAATTGTCTGCTCTTTATCAGCAGTTCACACTTTAAAGTGTTGTCAATAATCGCTCTAAGATCCGACTCCTACGCAGGTCCACCACTGTGTCTAAAAATGTATTTGAAGTTCTAAAATGAGTTAAATATTTCTTTACCTAGGTATTAAAAGGGTTTAGATTGGAGGTAAATAGCATGTTCTCATGCTTTGATTTTAATAAGATACAATATCCACCAAGGTCACAATAACCTGTTTAATTAGTTCATATCTGATATCACATGGCAGCCGATTTAATCTGGGATCCAAGGATCCAACTACACAACTATCACTAATTTATTTGACCTTGGAAGTAAATTAACACTGCAAGTCAACTTTCCCATAACCTCTACTCCCAAGTGAACTGATTAGATTAGCATGGTGTTATAGCCAATTGTCTCTTTATAAGATCCATTCTGTTTGTTATTGTAAGCCACTTGTCAGGTGTTATTCACGAAACAAAGTTCAAGGTTGCCAACACATTTGACTCACCTTTCATTACAAGAACAACTGAGCAGTGTTTGTCTAGTGGTGTGGCTGAATAACAATATGTGTTAATACTCCTTATACTCCAGTATGTAAAGTGTTGTAGTGGTCATGTAATTTAATAGTAGTGAAATATGAAACGCAGGGAAAACGCCACATCCTGTTTAGCATAATCATGAGTCATATTTTTCAGGGCTGGAAAAGTTCACCTCCCCTTCGTCCACATCTGTCCTTAATGGATTTAGACTGCCTGGCACGAACAGGAGTTAATGCACTTTAACATGGGTGGCCTCAGTTAAAATCTGAACTTCTAACCCTAGCAGTGTGAGAGCCATGTTCTACATGTGGAGGTGTGTATTCGTGTGTAGTCCGCTTGCAGTACTGGAGTGTGTGTGTTAGTAAGCCTTATTGTATAATGCGGGATTAGAACAGCCTTGAGTGAAATTGTCAATCCATTTATTGGAAGGAGTTCACATTGAAAGAGTACCTGACTAGCTATAACCTAGATTGCAATGCGTTTTTGAAGTATTCCAAAGAATCCCAAACTCACTTGTGCAGAAGTGATAAATCAGGGTTAGCGGTGGATGTGTATCGTGTAATTATATAAATAAATAAAATAATGTATGTTCAATATAATGCACAATATGATATATATATATGCATTTGTCCTCTTCAGAGTATTTCCCTTTTCCAAGCACCTTGTAGAGACACTCTGGCATTTCGTGAAAAACACTTTAAATTGTTAAATCCACAGCTTTGAAGTGGTTAAAAGATCCAAGAGCAATCTCCATACCCACTGAACACAGAGATGAATTGATCTTATCTAGCGCATTTTCTTTAATGAGCCAAATTTAGACCTGTTAGAGTGATATAATCTTATAAGTGCTGCTTGTAGCAATCTGCAGAAACACACAAAAGAAAACGCTCCTCTCTCCTGTGCATGAATCCATCAGGTGAGAGTCAGTTATCAACTCATTAATCTGAGATCAAGATTCCTCGCTCGTATTTACAATTCAAGCAATTTTCAAGGTGACTGCACTACGTGATTTACATCAAAGTGGCCATGTGGTCATGCTACTCCGATCAACTGTCCAGTCTGCTGAGAGAGACATAATATCCTCTGGGTATTACTGACAGGGAGCATGATATTTGTGTGTCTATGCCTCCTCTGTGTGTGTGTGTGTGTGTGTGTGTCGCTGTGTGTCCCTGTGCTGTGTGAGCATGCACATTTACACACAGGCCCACGTGTATGAGTGTGAATGTGTATGTGTGTCACAGTGTATTTATGTAAGCGGCTGACATAAATACATCAAGGGGAACACACAGCTGTCTAGTGCCATGTTTCTTAGGGGTTAGGACCTGAAATGGACTGTGGGACTGTTTCTGTTGGGTCACTTCATTTCAAGTTCCTCTCAGTGAACTCGGTTGCCGGGGCGAGTCTGCGGCAAAATAGGCGTCTAACACTTTCTACAACAAATTTGCAGCAGCAGAGGAAATCGGACTTAGCGAGTCCGACTGCACAGACACCGGATGGTTGTGAGTGAAAGGGACCTGCTCTGATCTCAACACATACCAGGCTGGATTAGAACAGGGAACCAGAGCAGAAACAGGATCTGACCCTCTCTGCTATCACTCTCTAACCACTGCCGCTCCTTCTCAAAGACATCCTCAACACTTCCTTCTCCAATTAGTGTGACCTTGTTACGTTGGGGACAGGGAAGCTTTGTGAAAGTCAAGGCCCAGCTTCGTGCACCACACTTTTAGCAGAGATACCCAGCGAGCGGGCTTGAAGGCTAGAGGTTATAATCAAAATAGCTCCGTTCAAATCTGTAAACTGATCCAGATACATAAAACAAATGGACAACAAGCAACGTAATCGTGTCCCTTCCCCAAGGGAGCTTTTCATCTTCGCCTAGTGGTTGTGATCAGCACTTAGCCAGCCCTGTTTGTTTAGTAACACAGTAGGAGGAGGCCCTGGCGGGCGCTCTTTGAATGCTAAAAACTGTAAAGCCAGCATAGAGTCCGACACTGTGCCACCTTGGGGAGGAGCGCCAGTATCCCACATGTCCCCTCTTGGATGAGGGGCGCCACTGACAGCTGCCGAAAGTCAGAGGTCAAAGTCATGGCAGGTAGATATCGGCACTCTGGATTACAGTCTGTCGAGGGCAGGCAGTGAAGGAGGATGGAGGGCTAGAGTTGAGCAACTCTACCCTTGCTAGGCAATGAGGAGTGTTGTGTGCATGTTTTGGACATATGGCCCACCATATGAATACGTACTGCACACATACATTTCCTATGAAATTCCTTTTTTCAATCCATCTTTTGTCACGCAGACAGCTGACTGTACTGGAGGTTTTCAGGGTTTGGGCAGTAGCCAAGATGTCCCACGTGCAGCTCAGAGAGTTCATCTATGAATCCCACCTGTCTAGCCCCGTGCACTCAGGGAAATATATATTCCCTAAATCCTTCATCAGCATTTGTGAATAGTGGAAAGTGTTGAAAATGCTTACACAACAGTAAGTTTTACACAACCATAACAAAGGACCTTGAATTCTTAATTTCCATCATGGCCCAATGAAGTCTCTGGTCCATGGGAGAGAGCTTACTGGATTCCCATTTCCTCATGAGGTGATAATTCACCCTTGACCAATAATAAGGTGTTCACACAGCATGGAGCTATAGAAGGCTGTTGTCACTAAACCTTCATGTAGCCTTGACCCTGAGAGTTGTTTCTTTTCATATCAGACCAAACAGTTTACTCTGACCACTGCAGTCCACTATTTACGCTGTACAGCAGCAGAACACCACAAAATGTACATATTGTAAACATAAATAGTGAAATGGGTCTAAAAGGACATGTGAGTTTTTAAATGGCTCCCCCCTACACATTTAGTGTCTGTGTCTGAGAGATTTAACCTTCCTTACTTCCTCCCTTCTATTTATAACAGTGTCATAGTCCTGCCTGCACTTTGATAGTACCAAGTGATCTCATTTACACACACTCGCTCACACGCACAGTCACACACACACACACACACATCTCATACTAGTGCATATTTTCACACGCATACAATCTATGCGCAAATGATGCCAACAAATACTCATAAAATGTTTGAGCAATGAGTGAAACAGATGGAAATACTGCACTGGATGCCACAATGGCTGGGCATCTGGCAGCACCCCATATCTGAATTGTAGCATGTCCTAATGGATCAGCTGAAAGCTATGCGAATCCTCCAGTATCTGCCCTGACTACCTGCTCTCTGTCTCCCCGTCTGTGTGCCAAGGGTGATCCGGGGGCTCTGTGCCCGCTGACAGCTCAGCTCACTCTGGCAGACAACCGGCACTTATGCACACAACTAAATGCACCACTGTGCACAAAGAAAAGAAAGCCCTGCACTAAATTAAGAAGTGGTTCAAGATTTTCAAGTTTCTCCACCCTTGACTATTATCGAAGGTTCTTCTTGTAATACAAATAAATTGTATGCATGTAATATAGAGAATATAGAGTACAGCTACATGATATCGACATGTTAAAAACTAAAAAATATATAATTTTTAGTTTGTAGTACAGTGGATTTAGTGTTACAGGATTAATGCACAGAGATTGCATTGCTTTCTGACACTATGTGACTGAGGCTAACTGTGAATGAATAGACTCATTCTGTGCAATGTTAGCACAGACTCAAATCTGCATGATTTGGCTCAGGCTGTTCAAGAGTTTGAAATATTATTTGAAATTTAAGATGAATCTGAAACATTTCCCCAGCTTGTATGCAGGTATTAGGACTTAAGGGTGGCCCTCTTTCCCTACATCAAATTCCAGTGGTGGAAGAAGTTTTCAAATTGTTTATTATATAAAGTAAAAATACTCTTATGCTGAAGACTGGCTCCTGTCAAAGTTATATTATATATTACTGGTTTATTGATGCTGATGCATAAACGGTTGGATATTTTGATGTATAGCGACACATTACATTTTATAAACTCATCATATAGCTTAATCTCTTTATCTGGAGTAAAAAGTACAAGATTATTTTATTTACAAAATTAACTATATACAATGCGGCATGTGCCCTTGTACACTGCCCACATATACTATACCTATTTAGTACAGTTGGCTTTTTTTCTTCTTTGAGCAAGAGTTAAACAAGATGCTAGAAGTGTTTTATGTGGGTTGCGGTCCAGTCGTACCCAATAACTACAACAACCAGACAGAGTTCCTGCAGCTGTTTCAAAGGAAACCGCATAGGACAGACGCTGTCATGTTCCTAGAACTAGTGTAACATGATGTGTGCATATGACAGTCTATTAGTGAAATGATTGGTCAAATCATTCCAATATAAGCATGTCACACTTTGGCCATGAAGGATGCAGCTGGTCTGCAACAATATGTATTGTATTGTATTTACAATGATGATGCTTACTTGGTAACAATGTGCCACACCAGCACCACCAACCTGCACTGTGACAGCAAAACGTTTAAGTTTAGAGGAGAAACCTCAGCATGGTCTCCTGCTATTGTCCATCAATTATTTTGTTTTCTTTTTTAAAATAATAATTAGATGTTTTTTATTAAAAAAATGGAAGAAAATGCAAAAAGGAGATTTAAAAGATTACTATTAATCTGTTTTTATATTTTTTATAACACTTTTGTGTGGGTGCCATTGGTGCATTGACAGAATACTGATGAAGTTGTATTCATCTCGCCCCTTAGAATCTCTTAGGAACTCAAAATGTTAATCATCCAAACCGCAACAATGCTTTAAATGAATATGTCAGTTGTTGTTTGTCTTTGTTTTTTCATCGAGATATTTATTGGATCGTCATCCTGAGGGAGTTATGCATAGAGTGTTGAAATCTTTTATTCATCAAAGGCGACATTGTGAAGTTGGAATGAAACATGTTGAACAAGCCTACAGACACTTTTATTGCATATTACATGCAACTCATAGAATCGAGTGGCAGAAAACACATTAACATAACCATGAACAGGTTACCAGTTGTTTGTCATATAGCTTTGACCTGAAACGCAATGATTTGAACCAAACAAGACATTATGAAGAGATACTAGACGCACAAGAAGATACTCGAAGACCAAGAAAAACGGGACATTTGTTTCATATTATTTTTTACAATCCTACATTAAACTGAACCAGCTGCAACGATCTGGATTGTTTGTCTGAGCATTATTATATGCTCATATAATCTCTGTAGGGAGTCATTGTTATTTCCATCTGAGGGCCTGTCTGCGCTCTATGGAGGCTTGACATCAAAAATTGAGGTGGCACAAATAATGAAAGAGGGCTCTTCTGTGTGAGTGACGAGTCTCTTTCTCACACCCCATGTGGTGGTGATTCGTTCAGCTTACTCATGTTTCTCCTCCAAACAAATTAATATTTATTATAGTCACTCAAGTATTCAGCTCAGGGGGCTTATGACACCCTCCAGACTGTGTAGCACTCCCACATAAAGGAACTCTGTAAGATGGGTCTATTTTTGGTGACCATTATCTTCACAACTCTGCCTGTATGAGACAGAGGAGGGTCACAGAGGAATCCTTTGGTGACACTGCTGCAGATATCAATAAACAATACAGCCCTCTGTCGTATCTCTGAGCGAGGCTGTGTCCTAGCCTGAGATGTCATATGCAGTGACGTGTAAAAAATATCTCCTGTGTGAAATCTGCTGCAGTTGTCCGGTCATTAATCATTATAATGAGGAATGAGGAGAGTCACAGGATCAATGCATCAATTCAGCGGATCACTTGTTTTTTGGAACTTTTAGGAGTGTTTCCGATGCAATAATTTCTCTAAAATATTTAAGCTAGATCTACTGTCACAGAAATGTCGTTAAAATGTAACTGGTTTAATAATTAGGGCTGAATCTAATAATTATTTTCACTATCGGTTGTTGTACCAATTACAATTACAATTAATAGTTTGATTGGATAGTGTTAAATTAAATTAAAAATATAAAATCACAGAAAAATAAGAACCAGATTAGGCCTTTCTGCCAATGAATTGACAAATTCTAGCTCTAATACGGTAATACTAATTTTGTCATATTCCTCTACAAATACATGTGAAATTAAGGGCTTTTCCATCCATGAGATCTACAATAATATAAACATAGATTGAAAAATACATTCATAAGATATGCAGTATAATGTTGTATTTAAAATGTACTGTATGTATATGTATGTGTGCATATCTAATAAGGCTTCCCATATAGTACCATTCATTGTAGTTTCCATATATCTAAATGTAACAATGGGTGTCATATTGTCATTATTTTTTAAAGAAACATTACATCTTTCCATATTCATATATATATACAGAGCCATGATTTGAACGATGATACAGGGCATGATTTATAAAGCACATAAATAAGAAAAAACAGAACATGTAATAAATCTAATAATAAATAAACATATTTCTAACTAGTATGTTAATGTGAACGTAAGTCAATTTGACAGCAGAAATAGTAGCAACAGATTTAGATTCCTTACCTCTGACTTCCCTAAAATAACCTTGAAGAACCACAGAGAGTTCTGACAACACACGCTCTGCTTTCAAATGACTCAGTCTTTCATTAGAATGTACTGCATGCCAGTTCACAGTACATTCATGCATTTGAACTTGTTTATATAAGTGTCATTTCCTTTCATTCGATCTCTTTACCTGTTTATTCCTGTTCAGAGTAAAAGTGAGCCTGCAGGCTACCCCAGTATGCACTGGCAGGGGAACATTGCCATTTTCAGAGGATTTCCATTGAACCACATAAAAAAAACCTTTTTTTAATTGGAGAAATATGTTGAGTGATTATAGTGTAACTGAGTTGGACTTTGTCCACTTTGTTGTTACTTACCCTTAACTAATGTGATGCCTCAGTGATCAAGAGGGCAGAGAGACTTATGAGCGCTGATGTGAAGGATCGCTGCAACACCTAAATCACAGGAACTGGGCTCACTTTCAGTTATGACAGGTCATATCTTATTATCAGGAGTAAAAGGTGACTTCAGTCCGTGTGGAAAACTTAAACATGTCAACTTGTGTCTGGAACTTGTACGCAAACAAACAAATGATATGATTTCAGAGGGTTGTATCATGACAAATTAAACATTAGTACAAAGCTGTAAGTTAATACAATGAAACCATGTGAGAACATGACAGAAAGGAATCCATACAATGAGTAGTTGGCTCAGCACCACGCAGATACATACTACTAAGAATGGGCAGGGTGCACATAAATGCTTGAAAGAAAAGCATGTATTGACAAGAAGTTCCAGCCCATGAGCAAACAAATATGAGCCTTAATACCACTGAATAACAGATAAGTCAGCGAGGATTTAAAGTGTCAGCGCTGGGATTTCTATCCTTTTATTGAACAGCCATCTTTAGCAGCATTTTGCATGTTAAATTAAAACCAGAAAGCTTCTTGGAAAAACACGGACTCCTCTGGCACATGAACACAAAATGCCTTTTAATTCTCAAAGCACTTGGGTAACTTGTGGAATTCAAGTTTGTGCAGAAGATGAAAGGCCCTGGTGTAGCTTGTAAATCATGAAGGGTGATGGAAAGGCTTTCTCAGGTGCCATATCTTAGCTGGTTCAGAGTCCCCCCTTTGTGGTCTGTCGCAGTGTTGCCCCGGGCTCACCTTGACAAGAAAAAAACCGCTTATTGAATGACCAGATGCTCCAAGGTGTGTATGAGTTACATTTGTGTGCAATAAATTAGGAGTGGAATACATTACATATGACTACATATATGCTATCAAAGTGCCCACTGGGGCCCCAAACGCTCGCCTCACGTATTTACAAATACGTCCTAGTAAATAGCAAGTGAAGTGGGACTCTTAAATTTGAGATGTGTGTAGCCATCAGACGGAACTTGACACCGTTGCACAGAGCAGCGGAGATCAGGTTAGAAACATGCATCGCAACAGAACATCTCCAAATCGCATTCCGCATACTGAAATCTAATCCGAGGACATCAGGATGTGTGACATAATCCCCAAGACATCTGAAAACTGCGCTCCTCCGAACCAGGCTCCAGGGGTGGTTTGGAGAGATATGTGGACCACAGTGTTACTCACTGTTTGCTCTTGCAGGGGTATATAAAAGAGGGGGCGGACACCAACTGCCCCAAACGTCAGAGCGCACTTAACTATAAATCTCTCCAAACTGCCCCTCTGCGCCCGGTGCGGTGTTATGCGCAGACATCTGTCCTGCTTTCAGTCCAGTATGAGGACAACGCGTGTGGAAACTCTTCGAGCTACATAGACACTATCCAACCTGGAGAAAAAAATGGAGAATAAATACCCCCATGTGTGTTGTTTACCATGTCCAGATAGTGTCAGATGTTGGCGATTATGAACATTTAACGCAGTTGTGGATATAACGGCGCTTTCACTGTTTGTTTGTTTTTTTACCAAGAGGCAGACGAGAGCTTCTCGCACTCTGGGGAAACTGATATTGTGCACCTTTTGCGCCTCGCTTATGCGCGGGAGACGCTGATGTCTTCATTGGACTCCTTTCAGTCGGAGATGGTGGAACTCTCTCGGATTTCCAACGTGGAAACGTAGCATCTAATTAATCAGCGACTGCAACTGTACCCCGTGAGGCGCAGTGGCACTCGGTCCGCTCTCTTCAACACCTACCTTTGGACTCTAAAGTGTGGAAAGACGCACGGTTTAGTTGGTGCGCTGGGTCGGAGTATGAAAAACACACCTGGTGCGGTATATCAGATTTTTTTTTTTTCACACCAGGACACAAAACCCAATTTGAACTCGATTTAAGGACATTTTTCGGATCGTGGCTGTTTCCAAACGATTCATGCAGCTGATTCAGCTTTGGGACACTAAATGAGTCGCGTTTTGTGTTTGGATTTTAACACCAACAGCCAAACGAGTTTCAGGTCTGCATGGGCCATATTTAAGGTAAGTGAAGCTTTTTAATTTCTTATCATTTGAGATTGTAAATCAAATGTTTTTACATAATCCGATTATTTGTGCGCAAATGGCAAAACAAGCGCCGCTTTCGTAATTTTTTTTCCGGTGAAACAGAAAATCAAAACGTAAAATGAAACTTGTGCATTTAAAAAAAAAAAAAAAATAGTTGTTAGGACTTTTGCATAGCATGTGTAAGCGCAGTATTTATTCATGCATGGCTGTTTAGGTTTACTGCAGACTCAACATGCCATTAGACAGAGTCACGTAAGCTTTGGGGATCGCCATCTGGCCAACTCACACCATTATTTAGGCTATCGTTGCCAACACGCATTGGTGCGTGCTTTAACCAATGCATTTTTGTGCAAGGCGCACCCTCCGAGCCGCATTGCAAGTAGCAAGAGCTCGCCTGATATCACAACAACATTATACAAATATATAATTTTATAGTCCTGATAGGTCTGAAGAGAATAATTAAGCAGCAGGTTAATGGTCTGGTCTGGTTAATCACAGGCAATTGTAAATAAAACAACACAGTACTTTTACGCACAAATTTACGCATTATTCTGACATTCTTTCTGTATTTTAGTTCCTTATTCTGTGAATATCCTGACATTATTAAGTACATTAAAGCTTATCTTTCATTGTGGTTCATTTATTTAGAATGTTCTGGTAGTTTTACTCTAATATTCATAATTACAGCAGACACAAAGTGAAGATCAAAGCCTCTTGACATCATGACAGGTATTAATACAGAATGAGTCACACTGTTTCCAACACTTTGCTGACTTCATTATAAACAAGAGTTGGCCTACATTCTGATTGGCCCGTGAGTGTGTAACGGTCATTGTTATTATTATTATTATTATTATTATTGTTGTTGTTGTTGTTGTTGCTGTTATTGTTATTATTATTATATTAGTTTCTAATGAGTTCTGTTGAGTCCCCTTATTTAAAATTTAAAATATCCTCTTATTTTTGCAGCTTTCTTCATCGGAACTGAGTCTAAGATGAAGTTATGGGATGTTTTGGCCACGTGTTTGTTGCTCCTGAGCTCTGTCGCTACACGGCCTCTCTACCAAAACACTCAGCCAGCCAAGAGGACTTATTTCCCCAGCAGCTACAGTGATTCTGCGTCCCTGTCTGAGGAGGACGAAGAGCCAACGTTCCAGCGCGAAGACCACAACCTGCAGGAGATCTCTATGGAAGAGCAATGTAAGGCACAGGGCATGTTTTGACGAAAATCTTCTGTGATGTGCAGTCACTGTGGATGGCCTCTTGAATGGTGGATAATTGGCTCACATGGGGGGGGGTTGCGTTATAGTTCTGTGCTGTTTGTGCAAACCTCCATTAAATACAATCTAACTAACCATTTAATCATATAGGAAAAAGTGAGACCTAACATCTTTTCATCTCATCGTCACGCACTGCCATGTGTTGACCTTTGAGAGGAATAGCAGGCAGCATGTATAGCCAATGCTGTTGGTTGCATTTTGTACGAGGGCAATTCAGATGTGAATGTTACACAGTTGGTTTGTGGGCCAAGTAATTTAGCCTTCCTAGACTAATTACACTTGAGAAACAGCGTGTAATGCGATAGCCAGTTGGGTTGAGCCAAAAGTGGAGAGTCCTACATTGATAAGGCTCTCAGACAGGCAGGTTATCAGATGGAAGATCTTAATTTGTGTTTTATTGCTGCTGTGGGTTACATCATACTGATGTCAAAACAAGCCAGCAGCATGGATAAGAGCATGAACAGCATCGATCCCAGAGGTCGCTCTCCACATTTCCCCTTCGGCCTTTGTTTATGTTCACCTCTGCCTCTCTGTGACTTATTAGACCCATGACCTTTACCCATCTGCCAGAAGTCAGAAATCATGGCATGTTTTAGAGAAGGCAGCGTGAACCAGGTCGCAGGAATTTCCAGGGTAAAGGCTAGACAACACCGGAAAGTCTGAAGCATCTAGTGAGAGTTCTGTGTTTATGTTCATTTTAACAGCGACGGTGGGCAGGAATTTATTTTGTTTGGATCAATGTGACACTGTATCATCTTTACACATAAGTAGACGTGGCCAAGAACTAGACTAGATAAGGAATGGAACATTTGGACAAATGTTTGTCCTGCCACCTCATATTCTGTTTGGACCATGGTGACATCATTGATCTGCTTTGTAACCCAAGCCCATTAACTATGCACTAATAGTGTAAACAACACTGTAGCTCCGAGAGGGGATGGGTTTTTTATTTTATTTAGTTTTTCCTTTTAAGACAAAAATCTGCAGGCAGCAACTGTATGAAAAGACTGATATTGTAGTGTTCAACCAATGTTGTATGTTACATTTAATGATTATCAGATCACATTGCTGTGCTGGGGATTTTTCTATACAAAACATGACTCTCTAGTATTGATGGTGCAGTTTGCACCATGAATCACTCCATTTGCTGCCACCGGTCCAGTCTGTCAGCAGGTGTACACCGTAGCCACCCTGCCTGTCAGCTGACACACAATAGGAGGTGTCTAAATCAAAGGGCAGGTGTGTCTAAACAGATTGGCCTGGGCTCATCTGATATATGAGCGCCGGCCCAATCAGCTGTGGAGTACCAGGTGGATCAGGTGGCCTGTGCACTGCCAAAGGAACAGGTAAGAGAGAAGAGATAGGTGACACTGCAATAGAGAGGCCGTGTCAACCACAACACCGCCTGCCAGACACCGCACTCCACTACTGTGACTTCTTGACACACATACAACATCACGACACACATCACTCACTCACTCACTCACACACACACACACACACACACACACACACACACACACACAGGTAATGTAATTAGAGCTGGGCCAATTGATTCATCTAGGAACAATATGTGTTCATGATCTTCATACATAGTTCATTGTTGCCAGACCTGCAGGCGTTGGAGTAGGAGAGACGTTACTGCATAATAGAATCAGCATGTAACACAGGAGGGTCCAAGACTTTCAGTGAGTCCTCATCACTCCTCGCAGCAGATGGTGGAGAGCTGTGCTGGTGCATGTTTCGAGTTCCGAGCAGACTACAATCTGCTTCATCTAAATGACTCAGAGCATATGATTTCCTTTTATTTGGCCTTTGAAGTCTTGGCATTCTGAAATTACATGAAAGATTTAATTTGACTGAAAAACAACATCTCTCTTGGTGGTGTAATTGGTTTGTGCCCACTGTATTGATACAGGTAATTGGTGTGTGAGAGCAGCAGGTCAACTTAGGCTATATAGTTTAACAACCTTTAACGACTCAGGTTCTCAGGAGATTGAAACTTAATGCAGGCAGCATGCCGGCCATGTTATTCATACAGAATCAAATCTGCCCACATCCCATCATTATAGGTGCTCTTTGAATTGTTCCCTGACAACAACAATTCACAAAATGGAACTGACAACACCCTCTGACCTTCAGCCTCCAACTCATCCCCCAACAGCCATCTTGGAAAGAGTCCATATGAACAACTCTAGGCTATTTTCTGCATTCCTCCGCCTGAGAATAATCTATAAATCAGCATGCACTGTTTCTGATCTACACATATTGCAGTATTTATGGACATGGTTTGCATTTGTGTCAGCACATATTTTTGGACAGAGTCTGGATGGTTTGTTGAACTGATTTGGTAGTGGTGCATTTATTCAATTCTGCATCTTACGTACGTAATTGCATTTGAGCATTTAAAGGAATAGTTTTTGGGAAATATGCTTATGCACTTTCTGGTTTAGAATTAAGCTGAGTTAGATGAGAAGATCAATACCACTCTCATATCTGTCATTTAAATATGAGGCTACAGCTAGACGCCTGTTAACAGTGATCTTTAGAGGTGGAAGTATGCAGATTTTGTTACGGTTGAACAGAGGCAGACTAGTTGTTTCCCCCAGTTTCCAGTCTTTGTGCTAAGCTAAGCTAACTGGCTATTGACTCTAGCTCCAATTTTTTACATTCATCATCTAACTCATCGAAATATGTCAAATTCTTTGTATTTGTGTCATTTTTCTATTCATTTATCATTTGTCTCATCTAAAATGATGTGATTTTATATATGCCTACATTTCATTCAATATTTGAAAGCAGTAAATTACTGATTACAATGTTGTAGTTTCACTGAGGTGACATTTCAGCTATTTTTTCCATTACCTTGACAGCGATGAAATTATTAGTTTAATACCGGCTTTATAAGTTCTTTATGTTTCTTTCAGATGACATCACAGGTCCATATCCAGAGCAGTTTGATGATGTAATGGATTTTATCGAGGCTACCATTGGCCGACTTCGGAGATCGTCTGAGCCCAGAGGGAGCTTCAGGGGACGGAGGGAGCAGAGACAGAGGGGAGCAGCAAACACAGGAGGCACAAGAGGCGAGGGGAGAGGACATAACGAAAGGAAGCGGGGTCGGGCGCGAGGGGGAAGTCGAGGTGGTAAGGGAGGCCGAGGCGAGAAGGGGAGGGAGAGGATATCGATGCAGACTCGAGGTTGCTTACTAAAGGAGGTCCACCTCAATGTGACGGACTTGGGGCTGGGCTACCAGACTAAAGAGGAGCTGATCTTCCGGTACTGCAGCGGTCCCTGTGCAGAGGCAGAGACCAACTATGACAAGATTCTCAACAACCTCACACACAACAAGAAGCTGGACAAGGACACGCCCTCTGTCACCTGCTGTCGACCAATTGCTTTCGATGATGACTTATCTTTCTTGGACGACAATGTGGTGTATCACACTCTGAAGAAGCATTCTGCCAGGAAATGTGGCTGTGTCTGAGAAAGTCACATGGATGTGACAAAATGACAGACATGACCAGCATCAGTGAACTAAGGATCATCTTTACACGCCTGTGCTGCAAAAGGAGGGATCACTATTTGAAATGGGCAAGTTGAGGTTGAAGAGGGAGTGTATTGTCTCAAATTTTTGTCAGTAGTCATCAAATGAGACACAGGTGAGTATATAAAGCCCACCTTTGTGACCTGAAATATGACGGAACAGCGGCAGACTGTACATTTAACTTTGACGGTCCATGCTCAGCCATTCAGAACCCATGACCAGTAGTTGACGGTTCAATCAGACACATGCAGAAGTGTATGAGGTGTGTATCAATATGCAGAAGAAACACTATTGTCACACTGTGGAGTGCTAACTGTGCTGTCTAAAAAGGTGAATAATTAATTTTCCTGGGAACATCAGTTTTTCCATAGCTGGCTCCTAAGACTCTGATGAACACTGAGATTTGAGGAGTATATTCAGCTGCAGTCTAAATCACCTCCACTGCATAGTCTGGATGTTGACATTTACATTCAGAGCCAAGGGATGACAAATCAACCCCAACCGGTGTTCCACAAAGACTTTTTGGTGCAACGCATCTACATAAAATCCAATTTTATATATATATATATATATATATATATATATACATACATATATATATATACACGTGTGTGTAAAAGGTATATTTATTAAGATGGAATTAACTTATTGCTATTTATTTCAATCCATTTTATGAAAGAAATTGTTGTTTTTTTCTTATTTATTTAAAAAGCTTTGTTTGTCCTGGATGGTGCCAAAGTGGAGCATTTTCTCAAGCAAAGTCTAAAAAGGTGATCCAGAACTGCTAAACACTCACCCACACATCCTAATAATGCTTATTCGCTTCACTTAGATTCCAGGGTTTCTCAATTTATCCAAAAGATCATCATCAGCTATAAAGTTAAGGGAGGGTAGATAGAGACACAGACGAGGGGACCAATAGAAGATTTTCGATTGAAATTGATCTGTTTTTTTTTTTTTTTGAGCATTTTCATTTGTTTTATATTTCACCTCATTTTCCCCAGTGGGACTATGCTAAGACAGGGGGGACTGCGCTCTCCTCACAGCACCTGGGTGCAGACTCCTAATCGATCTATCACATCATTATACTGTATGTTTACAAAGAGGCAAATGACTCTTTGCTGCTGTTTGTTTTCAAGGCAATTTTTTTTTCAAATGAATGATCCAGAATATATTTACTCCAAACAGGAGCCATCACATCGTTTAATTGAGGTCTCAACTCAACATGAGAGTAGTGGTCTCTCTGAGGATCTGTAGGTGCCTTTGAGGATCAATCCTTTGAGTCACAGAATACAGAAGCTGCTAGAATGCCTGCCTATCAGCGTGCGCTACCCGAAACCTCTCTCTGGCCTTGTACCAAGCCTGAGCAAAGGCTTTGCAGCGGTTACTTCTAAGTTCACAGGACTGCCCGTGTTTCTGCCTTGACTCTGACAGACAGGTCTTACTCCCTGAAAGGGGATTTGAAAGTGATCCTCTAACATGAGTCTTAACCAAATATCCCCGTTGGCAAAGGCACTTTGGTGAAGGCAGTTTAAGGAAGATCTCGCTACTGTAGCGGCTGTCGTCGCCAACCGATGTAAATATCTCAAGACTAGACGTTTGGACAAAAGAATGTGTTTTGGAATTACAGAGGGAAGACAATGGGTGGGTACAGCAGGCTTTCTTCATGTAATAACTTGTTTATTCCCCAACTGTACAAAAAAATATACATCCAGGAAAATAGGAGGCTCTTTAAAAGCATGTTGCTTTGCCCACCGAGACCCTGCGAGGGGATCGTTTTAAGTGGAACAAAGAGAGCCCTCGGGTAGGTCTTGATGTTAGCGCGGATTAGGGACCAAGGTATCTGTGCCCACCCAGCAGCAAGCAAGCCAGCTTTACTGTGTAATCCCCCTGAACACACACAACAAATCCACTGCATCAAGCTGAATTTAGGCCAAACACTACACAGAGGGAGAAAAAAAACTCAAGCTTTTATCACAGCATACCTCATCAATTGGATCATCTTCCCCTTTAACAACTGATTCGTGCGTAAGCCTTTCCAGATGAGAATGTGCAGTAAGGAGACTTCCCAGAAGCCTCAGAGCGCCTCGCTACTCTTCGATACCATACATTAATGTGTGTAAACTGTGACCACTAGGCCTCTCATCTTCATGACTCTTTGCTCAACTGTTCCTCGGCAATTAGTTTTCTGGTTTTGATGCAAAGGTAAACAAGCAGAAAAAGGTAAAGATGCGAAGGAATCCTCAGTGTTAATATTTGAAGAAAGGATTGGATTTGTTTTCACTCCTCATTGTGTTAACACCTCTGTGAAAAAACCTGTCATGTCGTCTCACTTGTTTCGTGTTACAGAACCAAAGCTCTCGGCAAACTTTATTTTTGTACAATATTCATTTTATAACTTTTTACAGAATTAAACTTGTTTCTATCAAATGAGCATGTCTCCTGGTATTTTGCCATGTACAACAACGCACCGGTACCAGATGGTGCTAATTTGTGTGGGATATGTTTACACAAGCATCATGTAAAATTGAGGATGAAAATTTGGGTTAAATGGAGAATTGCGGGGATGGTTTGAGAGATGGCCCTCTCTACAGTGTGGCGTCCCCTCCTGTTCTGCATTCCTGAACACTAGCCCAGGGTCGTACAGTAAACAAAAGCTAGCTGTAAAGCGCCACTGAGCTGTAAATCAAGGCACTCAAGAATGTTTCCACTGTGCAAAGAAGATATGTAAATGCTGATGAGAAAATGGCAGCAGCACAGACAGAGTCATTAAGCAGCAGTTCAAGGTGTGTATACTAAGTATAACTGAATACTACAAGAGCTGCGTACAAGTCTTTTGGGGCCTAGTCCTAGACCTAGTCAGTCTCAGTCTTCATAAGTTAGTTTCCAAATCTTCTGGTCCACTGACTACTGATCATCAAAATGACACAGCTTTTTTTCAAAGCTGGTTAAATGTGTTTTTCAGTGCTGAACAATGGATCAAATGACCATGTGTACGTAAAAGGGGCCCCTTGTAGTAGTGACAAACTTACAAGAAAAATCATTTAAAATCTACAGCTCTCCTCAGCTCTCCGGAGCGTTTTGGTGTCTTTCAGCTCATTGTTTTGGTTTCATGGCCCACGACTTTCATGTTTTGGTTCAGTTTCTCTGCTCTCCTCAGCATCATTTCCAGACATAGGCAGCTGTTTTCACCTGCAGGCTACCTGTCCAGTACCAACAGGCAGTCAGACAGAGTTAGTGAGCTGGTGAATATAGTGGAGCATTTAGCAGCCTAAGAGAGAGATATTTTCCTCAGGATTTGGTGACTAAAAGCAGGGCTAAAAGTGAATATTGGATTTAAATTTACCAGGTGGCCAGAAACAGGAATCCAAATGAATGATAATGTTGCTCCGTAACAGCTGTATATGTAAATATGCAACAGTTTACTGACAAGATAATGATATGATACACCGATCGGCCATAACATGCAGCCCCATACACAACAAACTGTGATGCACTGTGTGTTCTGACACCTTTCTATCAGAACCAGCATTAACTTTTTCAGCAGTTTGAGCTACAGTAGCTCGTCTGCTGGATCGGACCACACGGGCAAGCTTTCACTCTCCATGTGCATCAGTGAGCCTTGGCCACCCTTGACCCTGTCTCTGGTACACTGCTTTTCCTTCCTGGGACCACTTTGGATAGGTACTGACCTCTGCAGACCGGGAACACCCCACAAGAGCTGCAGTTTTGGAGATGCTCTGATCCAGTCATTGAGCTTTCACAATTTGGCTCTTGTCCAAGACGCTCAGATCCTCACGCTGCCCATTTTTCCTGCTTCTAACACATCAAAGACAAAATGTTCACTTGCTGCCTAATATATCTCACCCAGTCAGTGGTCATAATGTTAGGGCTGATCAGTGTATGTAACAGCTGATCACAGCCACGGATGGAAAAAGGAAGTCAGAAAGTGTTGAAAGATAAATTAACTAATTGGTTTTGGTATTTTCATGGTATTTGTTGACAACAATATAGAATATCACCAGCCATATCCTTTAAGTCTGACTGAGTTCATGTCTCAAGTGCACAAATCTGAGTCCTACCCATTTAATTCTGTCAAGTTTAATGTGCTTTAATCCTTCATAATGTCTGGGGTCGACAGTAATGGATGGTTGCTTGGTAACAAACTTAAAGGTCGGGTCCCCCAAATCACATTCACTGTGACCAATTTTTAAACGTTTTAATGCTTTCAGCAACACGGAAACTAGCATAACTAGATATAACACTACGAGTATTGTAAGAAGAAAATGTTGCTTTGTAATTTGGTTGAACTGACCCTTTACCAGCTCTGCTTCTTAAAATGCCTGTACCTGAAGGCTATGGGTTCAGATACAGGCACAGCTTCTCCTTTCCACGTGCAAACTGGTTCATCACATGGCGGTGGATTGATCGTCCCACTTGAATCAATCAGCAGTCACCCCTCACCTCCTGCTGCTGGCTGAGAACTCTTCACAAGAAGAGCTTGACGTCAGCCTCTCCCCTTCAAAGCCAATCTCCGCTCAGCTCTCCACTTTATTTGCTCTTAAAAACATCACTCATTGTCTTAGTCCTTCCATATTTCTTGTGTTGGTATTTCTTTGTCTCTTATTTAATTTTATGGCCACAGGATGCTTGCCAGGACAATGGTACATCCAATTTTCTGCTTGTAACTTCGGCTGGCTAGAAATATGAGATTGCTCTGCAGTTTCACCCATTGTAAGTCTCTGAGTAGAAACACCAGCTAAATGTCTTTACGATATAAAGAAGCTGAGAATAAAAAAAACAGATCATTTATTAGCAAATCCTGTGTGTCACTGTGCTAGTAACAGTTTAAAGTCAGCTGAAATATTTTTAGACACTGTACAGGTCATTCAAGGGGATTTGAAGACAGACACTGTTATAGGGTGGCTATGCAGTACAGTTATTTCCAGATTATTTTTGCAAAGACAGTGCAACAAACACATTCTGTAGGTTTGAAGCCAGATTATTTTGAATTAGAATTATATTTTTATCATAATTCTTTTCTTTATCAACATTAGAAAAGAAGCTTGTTTGGCTTAAGAATTTCTTTGATCAGCGGGTCACTTCATTTTGAATAAGATATCGCTATTTGATAAGAGAATACAAATTACTTTATTTAGGATTTGAGGTGAAATACAGTGTGTTGAAAAATATCTAATTTAGCAGATGGTCACATCATCACATCCAAAAAAAGAAAATAGGAGTATAACTGGTTGCAATTTTTTGTACTTCACAATTTTCTTCTTATAAACTAGCAAACTGTTCTTCATAGCCTAACAGAACCAGACCACAAAATCTGGAGCCGATTTATGAGGCATTAGCAGACTCTGACGATGTGGGAGGAGAGGACAATAGAAATGATGAAAATAAGGTCTATATAATCAAAAGAGACATAAAAAGCCAAGTTCTTCCTGTGGTCTATGAATTGCAATGAGTGGAACATAAACCTGTATAAAATTATATTATGCTTGCGCAGTGAAAATGCCTTCACATTTACAACACAGAAGCATGCACATAAATACATATGGGCTTAAAAAAAAAACATTACAGGAGGGAGGACAGAGGCTGTTCAATTTAATTGATGCCCCTTCGCGCAGTTTCTGGCAGTAATTCAGTGTTCAGGGATTGATCCTGAGACCTTGTGGTGCTGTATATCCAACCCACAAGCCCACCCTGTCAGCCATCCTATATAAAATGAGCTGCTGTTGAAGCCCCTCAGATCTTGCGTTTCTTCCACTCTGGTTCTTTGTCAGCCTCCTCATCCTCATCTGATTCCTCTGCAAACACTGGGTCTGGCTGGGTCCTAAAGAGGTAATGATTTAACAGGGTTTTTTATTTAAAGATAACTTCAGAGCAAAGTAATGAACAGCAAATTAAAGAAGATAACCAGATGACAGAGCTGTGAAGACATGAAGGCTTTAAGAAGTGTAATATTAGGATTTTAGTGCCTGGGACTATTTTTTTCTTCTTTACAGGGCAGTTGAGGCTTAAAGAAGTTTAGGCTGTAGATGTTATTGTTACATGATGCAGAAGATCAGACCAAACCTAACCCTGCCTTTACAGGGCTGCGCCTCAGCAGAATTAACTCGATGTTTAATGTAACTCCCAGAGGAGCAAAGAGTCTGCTGCTTGAGTCCAGAATGAAATAGAGTACTTCATCAAATTTGTAATATATATATCCCTCGTATATTATCTTTAACTATAGATAGTATGTGAAACAGACTGTTTGACTTGGCTTACAGCTTTGGGTCACGCTTACATAGCTGTCTGAGTCTGATAGTGATCTAAAGCTGTCCATTATGCTCCTTCCTGCAGTGTGAAGTGAGTACCTGTAAAACTGTACAACCCTTTAAACATTTATGTGTCACACCAGTAGGAAGTAACCCAAGTACCATCACAATAGCATACACAGCACTCCCAGTACTCGTCTTACACTGTCTGCTAACGAGAGAAGATGAGGGGACGAACAGTAAGATGGACAGAGGATGTGTAAATGATTCATATTTTTACAAAAGATATGAGGTTTTCTTACATTGTGTAGGCCGGGGCAACCCAATAGGGGTTATCTGAAGCCTCCTTGGCGTGACGTAGGATGGCCTCTCGTGGGTTACTGTCATCAGTTTTATCTAAAGCGATGTTCTTCACAATGAATGAAGACAGAGTGCCACCATGAGCCGCCACTCTCCCTCCACGACCTGTCAACACACAATGACTGGATTAGATACAGAAAATAATCACACCACTTTAATGTTGGATGACAGTTAGATTTTTAATTAGATTAGATTTTTTTATTTAAAAAATGTGTAACCTGTAATCAGAAGGAACTTCCAATTATAGCCACTATTTGCAGAACTTGAAATTTTCTTAGTTTGGCACCCCCCAGTGGTAGTATCACAATGGCAGATATCCAAATACAGGATCCAAGATTAACTCCCAGTAAGCGCCAAATGCAGGTTCATTTTGTAAAAAGGAGCAGCTTACTACTATTTGGTGCTTTCTACACAATGTCTGTGTATGTTTTTGCCGTTGTGGAGAAACATTGCTGCTGCCTTCGTTTTTGCGAGAGGTGGCGACTGAAAAAAAAAACATAGGAGCCCCAAGATCCTGTTCACATTCAGTTTACCTGCCATAGACAGGTGAGCCAAAAAAGTTCATTTTGGACCCTGGATAAATACAGGAAAGTTCAAATATCCAAATCTGACTTCTACCAAACTGACCTGGCAGTCTATTACTGGCTAGTCTTTGGTGTCATCCTCTGTTATCCACTATAATCTACTACAGACAGCGACATCACAGACGACAGATGTACATTTACAGTATGTATGCTGGTTTCACCAATGAGCTAGCTAACCTAGTGGCTAAAGTATGGATGTTATATTTGAAGAATCTCACTCAGCTAGAAAGCAAATAAGCATAGTTTCCAAAATTGTGAAAACTCTGTATGTACATATCCATCAAGTACACCGCTGAAATCCACAAAATATTTTTGTTTATCACATTACATTATACTGTATTATAGAGTCCTGCCTTCCAGAGAGGACATTATTACGGTTGTCTTAAAAGATCAGGGTTAAAATACACGCATGCATGTGCACACTCACAAACACACATAGCTTCCCATACTTAAAACACACGGATTTCCTGCTGCAGTTGGGCGGTGAGGTTGTTTGGGGGATTGAGAGGCACCTCTTTCCATTGCTTGTAAGCAGCGAGCCAACCACCAAACATTACCTTGCACTTATGCAAAGTCATTCTACGCAGAGGATAAACAATATAAATACAGCCTGTCGTCTAAAAACCACTGGCCTGCTATCAAGTAGTCAGACTTATTTTTATAAAATTGACCAACATTTTCATTTGCAGACTATTTTCTGTCTTTCTCTCAACCTCTGTGACTACATTTTACATTACTTATAAACAATACCATGCAAGTGTCAACAAATCCTAATTTATATAATTTAACTGAGCAGTGTTTTTACCTATAAAGTCTTTATTAGTAGTAATTTTTCTGCACTTTTTATACTTACACATTTTTAAAATTTGGTTACTTTTTGTATAGTCCATATCTAAACCTGTTGACATGTTTTTTTTCAATCTGAGAAAAAAACCGCACTGGGGGATCCATTAGATTGTTGTAAGTACATAGTATTGAAGGAATAAGTGAGTGAAAATGGGGGGAAAAAACAACAAAACACAACAGCAATGAGCCAGCTGGAATACAGTGAAGCAGGAAATGTTGTCTGGCACCTCTGCTTATTGGAACGAAGCTCAAACCGTATTCATGACCAAGCATAGGTGTGGCATTTGTGAAAGTGTGCATTACAGTAAAAAATATAAACAGACGGACCATGGGGTCCAGAGAAAGTTCAAAATGCATCATTATGTCCCAGCAGTTAAAAAATATGAGGCAACAGCAGGCCACAATGAATCTTTAAGAAGCCAAGTGGGAGCAGCTCTGTAATAGCTCTAGACTTCAGCTGGATTGCGTAATAGCGAACACATCAACAACTGTGGATTTGTACATCTGCCTCAAACAGAATCATGCATTCATCCAGTTGAGATGACTAATAAAACGTTTAAACAACAACTGCAGAACTGTAGCTGTACCTCGTTATTATACTTGTATTCAAATAACTGTATTTGTTGTGCATTTTTATTTTTGCTCATTAGTTGTTTCTCATCTCATCTCACTGGGACAATGTTTATTTCATGTTTTACTCTTATGTCTATTTACTTTTTTGTTTATTCTGTGAAGTTAATGTTTTGCGCTAATGAAAGCAAGAAGAAGAAAAAAAGGCACTTTACCTGGTCCGGACACAGGAGGCTCGGGTTTGTGGGATTTCTTTGGGTCAAGTCTGTCCTTCTCCAGCTGTTTTCGTGTACTCCGCTGCCGGGCCTCTCTGAACATGGGTAAGGCATGAGCTGGAGACACACAGGGTAAACAATGATAATCAAGTTGCTTAGGTAACTCAAACTGCAAGATCACAAAACACAGCCACACAAAAATAAGCAGGCAGGGCACCTGGAAATAAGTTCAGAGTTTGTGGCCCACGTAAAGTAGTGCTTCACTAAAAGAAGACAGAATTGAAAGCTGAAATTTAGCAGTGTTTTCATACACAAAGTGCAGAAGCACAGTCTCACCTACTGCTACACCTTGCATGAGATACGCAGCATTTACGCAAACATACATGCACCTGTTGACCCCTGGCATCCCTACTGTTGTGTCTTTCTGCCATAGTGCGCACCAACATATTCATTACATCCCCCCATGTTTAGATTCAGACAATTGCTCTGCAACTCTTCACACTTTTGTGAATACTATCACAATAAGGACCCCAGCACTTAAATCCATGCGTGTGCATGAGTAAGTGTGAATGAGTGCCCTCAAAAGGTGTGTGAGAAGGAGTTTGTGTGTGTGTGTGTGTGTGTGTGTGTGTGTGTGTGTGTGTGTGTGTGTGTGTGTGTGTGTGTGTCTGTGTGTGTGAGAGAGCATGTGTGTTTGTGTAAATCGAGTGTATGCTCTGCTCTTATCCTCACGGGTTACAAAGAGACACTTTAGTAAAGGGCTAGATAAAGTGATTTTCCATTCAGGAGCCCTGTCGCTGTTCAGTGTTAATTCTTCTCCTCCACGCTACATTAAGCAAAAAGGTTACTGTTAACAGATTCCCTCGCTTTTCTCAATGGGCCATCACTTGCTTCCTGTCCCCTCTAATTTTCCAGTGCCAGGGCATCAAGTGCGTCACTCGCTGCTCGTGGCAGTCAAATGCCGGCTTACTTCACACCCTGTTGGCATGGCAATGAAATCACATGATGCATCTGAAAAGGCTGCAGTAGCCCAAACAATAAATGGCGTCTGAATTGGGTCTTAGCAGCCAATCAGGGACGTGGTGTCGGCAGCTGTTCTGTCCCTGTAGGTTCATGACTTCACTCTGGGGGCAAAGGAGCATGAGGCACGCACAAAAGAGATGACAGCCTCGTGTGTTGGTGATATGACAGGATGAGATTGGGGGGTGGGGGGTAGTTTGTGTGTGTGTGTGTTTGTGCGTACAGTGTGGACCAGCAGGAGATCACGCCAGTAGAGGTGGGAGAGGCGGCTGTCCCTAGCGTGATCCGACCGCAAACCACATGGCTGCCGCGTGGCACAGTGCCCTGCGGCTGTCCGTCCACTCATCCACACCCTACTCCATCAGCTAATGGGCCTGTGAAAGCCCTGAACACTCTCATTCCTCGCAAAGCGCCCGGTATGAGATGGAGTGCGTTTGAATGTTTCTGTGTGTGCGAGAGAGGTCGCATGTAAACAGTGGTTGGTAGTTTTGTTCTTTGTGTCTGAGAAGGAGGATGCTCGGAATATGCTCCACGTCACAACATGCACTTTGGAGATGTCCGGCATTGTTTTGGTGCCGTCTCTTGCTGTTAAACCACACAGTGCCTTATCATGTGAAGAGCGCTGAGCGCAGATGGGTTAGTGGGCTCAAGGTGGATTAAACTGCCGGAGGGCTTCGAGAAAGGCACTTCACTTTAATTGCTTCAGTAATTGTTTACTGATTAGAAGGCGATGTGCGAAACTGCATGCAGTCAAGAGAGCAGGGAATTAAGTTTGTGTTTTCGGATACAGACATGGAAGAACTTACGTGTGATGATGTAATCTTGTGTTAGCGTCTCGGCTTGTTTCTCTTTCCGCTGGCTCTTCACTACACACAACTTAGCCCCTCTGGAAAAGAGTCAGTTGGTTAAAATGATGCTATTTAAATATATCATATAGGAAACACAATATCAAGGATAAGGCCTTGCTTGCTTTATATTCACCTGAAAAGACTTAAACCAGCAATGAATTTGTCGTAACAATTCTTTGCAGCCACTGCATAATATTGCCTCTGTGCTCAATCGGTGTTTAGAAAACCTAAAAAATATATTAAAAAGAACCATGGTGATGCAGTGGGTGACAAACAATAAATGATTCAGCTATGGTGTTTGGTTTGACTAACACAGACTGGCCAACTAGTTTTCTTATTGCCCACTTATTAGGTTACTGCCTGCAGGAATAAAATATATGTTTCTATTTATTACTTTTTCTACTACTATTTATCTTGCTAGTATTTGTTCTTTGGATAATGATGTCTCGATGATCAGTCTTAGCTGGGTGTTATTTGGCGGCAGGTCCCTGGCTTCTATTTAACAGGGTCACACCCACAAATGTCTTACTGTAATGCTTTTCTGCTGCTGCTATGCAATTAAAAGTATTATATAATAATTTGTGAGTGCTGGCGATTTTATTTACAGTTTCATAATTTGGATACATTATATACACATTAGAGTTGAGCACACCAGGTCTTTTTTTTTGCCTAACACAGAAAAAATGATGAAATTAAGAAGCAGGAGACACTGGAGCTGGTTAATCGTAATTTCAGCCAACTTGCAACTGCATTTTCAATCTGCAATAGTTAGTTAGTAGTGGACAGACTGGGAAGATGTCATGCTAATGTGTACACTGCTTTGACAAGCTGAGAAGAAAAAACGACACTTACTGTGTTGACTGCAATGACTGAATATGTTATCCATTACAACAACATGGCCCTTTCGTGCGTTTTTAATTGTTTTTGGTCAACAACAACAACAGTTCTATGGCATGCCAGAATAAGTTATTTCAGGCTGTAACTGTTAGGACAAATAAATAGTTGTTTTTTGTCTCTTCAGGGGAATTGTCAATAAAAAAAAAATATATAAAAAGTGAAATAATGCCAAAAAACTGAACATACCTGTGGCTTCGGACAGGATCATAGTAGACCTTGGCCAGTCCATTCCCAGTTCCCACCATTATCTGGTTAAGTTTTGGGTGCCACAAGCAGCGGATGACACTCTGGAATACACACAGACAGAAACAGTTTGTTTTTTGTACATGAACTGAAGGTGGCACATGAGACGTGAGAAAAGCAGGATATACTTTAAAATAACAGCCCAGAGCATGTTATGGACATCTTTCTCTACTGCGGTTCAGATCACAGAGATGTTTCTGCTTCCCTGCTAACAAAAGGTAACAATCAGATTTTTATTGTGAGTGTGTGACCCAGGTTAGTTGTGGTACAGTGGGAATCAGTCCCAGCGTGCTCTGCTACTCTAGTTGACTATATTTGGTTGTTGGGATGAGGGCTGGATCCTTCAGTCTGTGTGTGACAGATGGCCCAGTGCCAATAGGCAAATGTGACCACATTTATCCAGAGGTGTGTGTGTGTGTGTGTGTGTGTGTGTGTGTGTGTGTGTGTGTGTGTGTGTGAGAGAGAGAGCAAAAGAGGGGCAGATAGAGAAATGCACACACAGTTGCTGGATAGTGATGAAGACCCTCTGTTCATTCTGTAAATGTTAGCTACAGTAGAGAGCCAGAATCCCTGCAGCAGCACCTTGTGTGAGTGACTTTAGTGAGTGACACAAGTGTCATCATTAACACACACATCTATATATATTTAGTTCAGATGTGTATGTAACGCAGTTGTATGGAATTTCTGAAAGAAAGTGTGTTTGGCACGTTTTTATGTGGAACACAGGAAGCAATCGGAGGGGGGGGGAGGTCTAGGGCAGGGGCGTAGGATGGGGGGTGGGTAGGACTACAACTGGGATGTCCAGATTCTGTGACGGTGAAAGCTGCTTAGCGCCCAGCTGTTCAGCTTCCCACCAGGATACCAGGGGAAGGAGTTTCAATCTCACACACACACACACACACACACACACACACACACACACACACACACACACACACACACACACACACACACACACACACACACACACACACACACACACACACACACACACACACACACACACACACACACACACACACGCTGAGGACAGACACGTACGAGGCGAGTACTTGTGTGTATAGAGGAAATGCAAGCATGGCTAGTTGGTGATTCTATTTCACTATTACAATAGAAAAACTATAAAATACAACTTGAAGTGATCATATATTCTCTATACAATGAAATTATGTTGCCACATAAATAAATGTACTTAAAAACATGACCATGTTTCATGCAACTATGCAACATATGTGTCTATAGCATATACAATGTTGTGTCTACACTGAATTAAAATCATTCACAATCTTCTTACATTTTACACAAGCCTCATTCATACATACAGACATACATACAGACATATCTACACTATCAGGCCAACCGCTCAGTGTTGTTCAGCTCTCGAGACAGATGAGGGTTAATCTGCTCAACCAGCTCATGAGCCAGCTGTAATTGATCGAAAGATCTGGAAAATGCTTTCAACAGGATGTGCTTAACATGAGCCTCGCATATTCCATTCACACATCGGTAGATCAATGATAACATGTATAAATAGATAAATGACTCAAGCACAAACAACATTGTTGCCCTGAGGAAAACGCACTGTATTATCGGTTCATTTAACAAATAATTCTGAAGTGTAAAAAATATGCTGTATTAGTCCTAAGGTCAACACTTATGAAAACATGTATCAGCATGTGTGTATCATGAACAATTGAAGTCTACCCACTATGGATGTGCTTCAGTGTAAATGTGTAATGGGTTATAAATTGCCACGTCAGGGTTGCTAAAGCAACGCGGACAGTCCCTACATGCGAGGCAAGGCAGAGATGACAGTTAGGAATTCTGTTACACTCCACAGGTACCGTCAAAGCTCAAGGAATTCACCCAATACACAGTACAGCGACACAACATAGAACAAGTCAGGCAGTAAAACCAAAATGAAAGTGTCAACACAGCCAGGTGACTGCAGTCCAGTCAAGTTCAGAAAACAACCACTTCAGACCCAAACAAATCATTCTGTCAACAGTGAAACAAGTCAAACATAAAGAGCAGAGCAGCCTAAAACAGACCAGCTCAGTGGGGCCCACCCCAGCTGGATCCACTGAGAAGCCCACAGCCAAGCATAGCTCAGTCCAGTCCAACAGTAAGACTGCTTTCCAGATATTCAGAGCAGCGTGTTTACACTCTAGGAACCCCTGTTTACGCTTCACGTCCACCAAATTACATCATCTCATGAAGGAGGAAACTTTAATCAGTCAGTTCTTCAGTAGCAGCCTTCTATGTCCCATCAGATTAAAATACCAAACGCTGATCAGGGATAAATAAGACAACAGCCACTCGCCCAAAATCTATGCTGATTATGAACTAAAGTTATGCAGCACTAATGGGACACAGTCACAGCTGTGTTCCTCGTTTAGTCTCTGGTGAGTGGATCCAAATGTGCACTGCTTCTGACAGACTCAGCTACACAGGCCAGCTGAATGCAGTAGGGGGAAAAGGAGAACTTGAGACTTAGCACCTCAGCTACACACTGAGTGGGCACACGTCCGAGAAGTCTGTAATTAGTATGAACTGCCTTACTGGAACAACTGGCTTTTACATCTTGCAAGATTTGCTTGGTAAGATGCACAAGAAAGAACAGAGTTAAGGCCTCCCTTCAACCTTTCAAGCTTGGCTGCTCTTACTGAGGATGAAAGACCGACCATTGGTATCAAAGGTCTAATTGAAAAGCATGGAACAGGGGGCAGTTCACTGTTTAAGAGCCATCAAGCATGAGATGGTAGGTGTAGCTAGTAAAGGTGGCTCAAACACAGTTTTCCAGTTTACAGTTGTTCTTGTTTTTTTCCCAGAAAGGGTATTTTAGACTTTTCAGCATATTTAGCAAGTCATACTTATTATTTAGAATCTTACACCTGTAAGTCAAACTGAATATCAGACTTGCTCAGATGCCCTGGTGCCACTGTTGCTTCTCCCAATACTGATTCCTAATACAGAAGTCAGTGCTCTTTTCATTTTTTATTTACGAATCTATGCTCACAGTTCTGATTTGGATCATTCTTCTATGTGTAAAATATTAAGGCTATAAGTACACAAAACTTTGTTACTATAAGTTAAGTTGAGATAATAATGCACTTGCATGCATTAATTTTAAGTTTGTACAAATATAGTACTTCTCTAGGCTTTTTACCATGCTATGAATGACAGTGACTAAGAAACCGTACGTAATGTTGATGACTCACATCTGGCCGATACCCAACACATTTAATAAGGTCATTATTGGCACCGATAGCAATCTGGTGTATCAAATTGGTCTTACACCATTTTTATGCTTTTATTACATAGCAATAGTGTTGAGGTGACAGGAAATGAAGGAAACAGATGCACCAAACGTCGTCACCAGATTCACCAAGAGCAGGCAATCACGAAATACAAAGCACCGGAAGATACACGCAAGTTAAAACATGAATACATACAGTACTGCATGAGGGCGGCAGGTTTAAGTTAGTCTCCATTTGAAATCCAGCCAAAAGCTCAGTGCTTTGATAGTCAGCAGGGTCTCACCTGGTTTCTGCCCCTTCTGATGGACTACGATAAGCTTAAGAGTGTCTGTCGTATACCAAATGGGCCTAAAACAGCCTCCGCTCCCAAGCACACCCCAGAATCCACGTCTGGGGTTATGTAGACTGTTTAGTTAGAAATGATTGGTGGTCCTTCCTTTCACTCGCCTGCCTGGTATGCCACTTTATAAAGACTGCACTTAAATTCTCGGGCCATCCAAGAAGCAGACGGCTGATGTAAACATAGTAAATAGCACATTCATCAGGTTCACTGAGTGCATGTCAACCAGAAATAACTGATCTGTTGCAAAACTAAATTTCAATGCTTGATTTCAAAATTAATTTTTTAGAGGCTACCAATGCAATTTGGCGTGGGCAATTGTAACAGTCAGACTGGTAGAGTAATGGTCAGTGGGTGGAAGGAGGGGCTGAATCCAGAAGATGAATTTCATGACAACTATCAAAAATGGACATGCAGTAAAACACATTGAAAGGCAGCAATTCAAAAATGTCGGACATCAAAACTCTCTACTCTCTATATGTCCATTTGTCCAGTGTATGTAAAAATGGCGAAAAATAAAATGAAATGCAATTTTGCAATATTACAATAACTGATCTCAGTTATATCAGTACAATTAATGGCCATTCAATTTTCTGAATTCTGACTTCTGAATTCCAAAAATAGCATGATTCGTGCCTCTGTGTCCTGGAACCACCCATGAGCCCACCCCACACAACAGGGTGACCCACAAACCGTAGCTTTTATGTAAATGGAAGCAATTAAATGAAGTTATATGACTCGAAGAAACTGCTCAAATATGTGAATGGCTTCAAAGCATATTTTCAAAGACTATGACTGAAGTACTTTAATCATCACCATATAAATTTTGAGAGGTTAGTACAATTAACACAAATAAAACGATTGCCAAGGCAATTGGCAGCCTGTACCCATCTTAAGCCTGCATTGTTTTTCGTGGCACCGGGTTGGATTATGTGGGAAATCTGCTGGATTTCTGTTCAGCACAAATGGTGATCAGACAGGAAGAGGTTTTGCCATCCTTTCCAGTAAAACTGAACTTATGCTTACAGGGTTTCTCACAATGGTAGATGGCGGAACGAGTGAAAGGCCAATGGAAAAATCACTTCCAAATGTTCGTCAGTAAAGAAGTGAAAGAGAAGACGAACGTCCATGGAGTGAAGCATAGGAGCAGGAGGAGGGTTGTTAAGTTCTAAACAGACTCTTTGACCCAAAGTATCCGAGGACTTTTCTTTGATGCTGCCTATAGCGATATCGTCACCACAGTGAAGTGGGTGCAAATGTTACAGCTGATTCTGTTTATAAAGGTTTATGCAGGAAGACCTCAAATACAACATATGTTGATGACCACTGCTCGTTGTAAATGACAGACATCCTCACATGTGGATTATGTGGACATCACATACCTTCTTTGAGTGACACTATTTATACTGAAAATTCAGTATTCAAGTATTTTAACTGGAGTGCACTAAAGTAAGTACTGCCACCAGACAGGAACTCTTGCTATCTAGAGATGAGAGGACAGCAGTCATCTACACAACAGCGTATCTATAAAATTCTGTTTTAATGTTTCAAAAACACTTAGTGTATCATTACTATGAGACAGAGATATTTGTTGTTCCGAATTAACGAATACAGTATACCAAGGTATTGACTGAATATATTTATGTTAAAAATGCTATTCTTAGTGCTTTTAGTCATCAAAGCAACCAAACACAGAACTTGGTCAATTCTATTTTAATGCAGCATCATTCTTTATTCAAACTTCAGACGACTGCAGTGACAGGCTCGTGTGCAGCTAACCCTCAGCTTAGAAATCAACAGTGATCCTTTCATATAAATTGGCAGCTTAAATAACTCTAAAAAGTCATATTTAGATAAGGAAATGACAATAAATCCCAAAAATTCATACACTTTTTTTATTCAATTAAAGTTAAAATCTCAAATAAAATGGGTCACCCAAAACATGGACTGCCCTCCCTGCCTCTCAGTTACTGCAACTGTGCAGCGGGGTGTGCACTTTGTGTCGATGTTGTGCCAAAGTTTGCAAGCTAACAGCAGCTGGCTGGCAAGACAGGGGGATGCATAGACACACAAACCCAGCTTTTGTTTCTTTCCCCCCCATCTCTCAAACATGTTCACTCAGTGGCCCATGTGAAAGTGTCATGTCTTAGCCAGGAAGACCAAGTTAGAAGCCATTAGCCTCTGTCAGACCTCACTGTTATGACTACAGATACACAGTGCCAGATCTGTTGAAACGGAGAGACAGAGGAGGAGGAGGAGCAGGAAGCAACAAAAAAAAAAAAAAACTTTTTCTACTGAAGACAGCACCTCTGCCCTTCATTTCAGCACCCATGGCTGGTTGCCTTCACCAAATGGATTTCTGAGAAAGCAGGATTAGTATAAAGTACATTGTATGCTAACGTGTTTGACAGCGTAGTCTGTCTCATGTGAATGGAACATGTGAATAATTTAATTTCAAATGTAACTCAAAGGCAATACATATAAAAGCGTCAATAGCTGTTCTGCCAAAGCTTTGTGGGAATGACTTGCAGTAAGGAAAGGTCACATTACTCTACTTTCTCCAAGCTTGCCTCTACCTATTTTTTTTAAACTTTCCTCCTTCGCCTTCACTCCCCTCCATAACTCTTCTCATCTTTCTCTGTATTTTCCCCCAAATACTGCTACCGTCAATCTTTCATCCAGTGTGAAGATGGAGAAAATATGTATTCTGCTATGCTGCTGAAATATGACTAGTGTCAGAGACACATAGTGATTTAAAGGGAAATTGTCTTATCACTGCCAGAAGATTGAAGTCATTCCAATGACATTATAGGTAATTTTTGTAGACATGAGTTTCCAACATTATTGTTCCATAATTATACATAACAGACTGCTGACTGCACAATTCTGAATCTCTCTCTAAATTCTTGTGGACTGTTAAATATTAGCCGTTAGAAATAATAAATACCGACTAAAATAAATAATAGACTGAAGGGCTAATCTATTGGAATAATCTTTGTTGGGTTAAATAGGAAATTAAATACATCTCAACATCAGGCCAGTGAAATCTGTTCTGCTGTCATAATTAAGTCTGTTGGTGCTATAAACAAATAAAAACATTTTATGGCTGCTGTTTTTTTCAGCCCAGACTACTTATGTGGAGGAGAAATGACCCGCACATTGGTTTCATTAAGTTTCATCGTGGATTCATTGGTTTCTTTTCCACTGTGCATCATTTTGGGTCATTTTGGTTTGTAAACAACATATCATATCAACCAGCTGAAAAACATCTTACAATGAAAGCAGTTGTGGTTGTGGAGATTGCGGTAAAACTTACTGCGTTGGTGACCTCTATTTCATAGACCTTCTGAAAGGAAGCCCGGTCAAAGAAAACCAACTTCCCGTTTCCCTCGTCTTTCTTCACTGAGGTCCCCGTTACAACAAGATTGTCGTCAGGGCTAAAACAGCAGTCAGTCCTTATAGGGAAAATTACACACATACAATCTCATCAGTTCATAACCCACACATAATCTACAGATCATCTCAGATTTTAATTTATTAAGATGATAGGTAAAAATTCTCACATTGTAAAGTAGTTGGTCAGTCCAGTAGCTACATTCACAGGCTTCCTGAAGTTGCGTATGTCCCACATCTTCAGAGTATCATCACCTAGAAAATAGATGGAGACATTAAATAAACTGTAAACTGTGAGATTTACTTTACAGAAAACGGAACTGTCTTAGAAGTAAATACTGCCTTTTCTTGACTATACAACATGGCCGTAAGAGTTATTTTTCATTTACATTACAGAAATATGTTTTGTGAAGGACTCTTACGCAGAGTTATTCCTGTTTGTCTTAAAACCCATGTTTCTGTGTATAAATCTCTTCTGAGTCTTGTGGTCCCTGTTTATTTACACATTTAAAAAGAGACTATGTTTTTGCTGAAACATTTTGGATCAGTGATCAAGCACCTAAAAACTGGAGGCTCTCTTTGAATGTAACCTCAGTGTGTGAATCTGCTGGCTGTGCACTTTACTTTTTTAATTTTTTTTTTTTTTACCTCCACGTGAAGCGAGAGTCCTGCCATCATAGGAGAAGGAGAGACAGGAGGTGTCTGATCCTGGAATGTGTGCTTGCCGACAGTGGAACTTTGTATGGACCTAAGAAGAAAAAGAAAACAATGCATTGACCACATAGATTTACACAGACTCTGCTCTAGTTTATAGTTTAGTAGTGATGTGTAACACAAGCTTCAGACTCGGGTCCTATATAAAGCGTGGTATTAACCTATGACCTAAAGACTGGCATGAATAGGTCAAATAAAGGTTACGTTTCCATTTCATTATTCCATGTCATGCGCATGGTCTGTGTATGAAATGAAAGTGTAGTACAGAGGTCATGATAACAGTCCAATAGTTACGTGTAAATGAAAAGTAGAAACAGTTGCTTTATTACTACTGAATTTATCAGCATAATGTTGATATGTATTACAGACAAGCCCATTACAGAGACAAAAAACTAGACTACATGTAACTGATCATTAACTACAGAACAAAATGAATAAATAGTGCAATCCTGGCTCTCTTTGCCTTTTCCATAAACACGCTGCCTTCGTCACTACTCATCAATATTAAAGATCTCCTAATGTACTACAGGATGTAACTGACGATGCTCTGCTTCAGCACCAGATGTTTCAGTCGGTCACTGCAGTAACAAAAAGACCTTTTCATTCGGGGTTTTCAAAACAACACACGGTTTCCATTTCCTCCTTGAACACCATACCATATATTTAACTATGAAGCCCAATACAACTTATGAAATACCGGCAACTTTACACACTTTACCCACCGCACTCTTTAGCAAGACTACAGACCACAGAGATTTACCTTGGCAAGCTTAGGTGCCTGTCTGAGAGATGTTTTTTTGCTCCTACCTGGAATAGTATTATAATATTCTACTGTGTACAGCTTACCAGCCAAAACTGCATATACGACACCTATTTAAACTGCAGCCCTGGGCTAATATCACCTTTTTGATTCTTTATTATAAGCCATCCTTAAACAAGTGTTACGTCAGCCAACAACTATTTTACAGTGTCACTTCAAAATATCAAAAACCACCAGGATCAATAACAAAAGAATAACACTTAGCGTAGGAGCAGAGGAAGCAGTAGTAGTTTGAGGCTGAGAAGACTGACATTGAAAAGAAGTGTTGAAACAAAGTCTTATTTTGAAAGTGTGGGTTAGAAAATAAGTAGCACACTCTTCTCCCTAAAACTGTTAAAGGGGAACTCCTCTGATTTTACACATTCATCGGGTTACTAATCATGGGGGGTACTTTCACACCAGTGAAAGTTGTATGATGTTTTCTATGGATTTAAAGGAGCTTCGACAAGTCTGAGAAAATATAGGGTTATCTGATGATAACCCCAATGATGTCATCCAGGTTTATCTTGGCTTGGCTTTGGATACTACCATTTTTCAAAGAACGCCTGTGTTACAACCTGGGGGTATGGAGGTATGACAGGCATTTACAAGACAGGTAAAGGTCTGATGAAAGACTATAGACTACTGAAAGAAAATTCATCTGCAAATATTTTGATAATGGATTCATAATTTTTTTCCAAAAACTGTCCCTAGTTCCACCCTCTCCAATGTGACGATTTTCTTGCTTTTTTTCTTCTTATGTGACCGAATCTCTTTGGGTTTTGGCTGTCGGTAGGCCAAAAGAAGATTTTTTTTCTGGGCTTTAGAAAAGTTTTAGTGGTTGTGCATCAGTTTCTGACATTATGTGGACCAATGTCCAATGAAGCCCTAAATATGGTTATATGTATTTCTGCAACAGAGACGGTACACATCCAAGATCCAAGATAGCAACAATGAAAAAAGAGAAGCAGTCTGCACACTGAATATTACAGCTTCCCAGGCAATGCTTCCACCATCAAGCCCTTCTAACTATTTCCCTGGCATGTTGCTGTATATGAGAATGTGATCTTACTCAGCTTGGCTGTGATGATCAGCATGTATCACTGAAAACCAAGTAGGTTAAGTGACATTTCAGTTGAGGGTCGTTGTATGGAGGCGAGAACAGAGAATGGAATCTCACCTTTGTAGTTTATGGAGTTGTTTAAAACTGTTTTAGGAGAAAGGGGAGCAATAGTGGCATTTTAGGAACATTTCGAATAACATATATTAAATTCCATCCACCCCCCTTCAAACAGAAGCATTTTAACCTCTTGTCTAAATAGCTGTTTCCAAAATGGCCAGCCATTTCATGTACTTTCTCAGTGCTCACTCAGAGCAAGCTGTGTACTGCTGTAGGGCAGTGTAGGGTGTGTGTGTCAAGGTCTGAAGCACCAGGCTGGAAATAACCCAGCTCAACCCCCCAACCCCAACACACACACACACACACCTCTCTATCTTTCTCACACATACACACAAAAGGAACAGCGAGAAGAAAAGCTCACTGAAAGTACACTCAAAATGTGGACAATGAACATAAGTGAATAAGGAGATAACCAATAAACAAATACGATGACGTTAAAATTCATGTTAACCATAACTTTTGACTTTAGATTTACAATACGGGATGTACCGAGTTATCATTTTCATTGTCGATTAATCTGAATTAATCTTTAAAATGTCCATCACAATTTCCAAGAGCCCATGCTGATGTCTTCAAATGTGTTGTTTTTTTCCCAGCCAAGAGTCCAAAATCCAAATACATTAGCAGCACATTCTTACATGTGAGAAGCTGAAACCAGTGAACGTCTGACATTTTTGCTTGATAAATGACTTAAATGACTAACCGATTATCAAAACTGTTGGCAATTCATTTTGTCTGTAAATCAATCAACCATCTAATTGTAATGTCACTTTTGCTGGTGTCTTCTCTCTGCTTCCTCCTGCATTTACTTCCCAGTGCCTCAGTTTTACCTGAGCCCAGCCAGATTACAGAGATCGATCATTAAAAGACAGCGGTGAAGCAATAGTCTGGGAAGTATGCTTGCTAACACTCAAACAAACATAACCTTGGTTTATACAGCTACATTTTCATTAATTCTAAACGGAATGCAAATAAATCAGTGAAAAGAGAATTGCAGCAATACAGGCTTTTGACTCAGAAAGCTGGATAAGGAATTTGAAGTGAGCACAGAGTGTGGAAGACAGATAAGATAGAGAAATGCTGGCAAAAAGAGAAGGAGAGAGTGGAGCGTGAGGTGAATGAGTGATGTGTCCTTATGATACAAGAAGGAAACGAGGCCATACTTCACTTCCAAAGTAAATGGAGGGAAGTTATTAACTTGGAGGAGACAGATAACACTGTTACCTTGAACTGTAGATAACATGGACTCCACTTTTTCAGGCCTTGGCCATTTAGCCTCTGTAGTCTCTCCAGGGATAATATTCTGCTTCCCATTCTCATTTTACTCATATATTACCTTTGACTCAAATCCATTCTCCTCATTTGTTATCATTGATTATCTACCTATTCTTTTATTTGCTGCATTGAAATTGACTTGGTTGAGAAATGTCCCAAGGTCAATTTAATATAAAAACTAAATTTTCTAATCTTACAGCAGGTGTGAAACAGCTTGGCCACTGGCTATCTCTGGCCTACTAAACAGCAGCTGAAGCTTAATGTGTAAGGCTTAAACCCAGTCAAACACACAATACTCTACTGTGAGGGTGCATGGTGACTGACTGATCAAATAAAGTAATCAATTCTTAAAGTGAAGCCTAAAAAAAAGAAAAAAAGACATTGGGACCCCCGTTACAATCAAGCAATCACAATGACCACTGCACAGCTGTGTCATGTGCACATGGACAATGGAATGGACTATCAACGGGAGGGTCTTGCTAATGAACGAGTTTCTAATTATCTTGTCTTTTGAACTGTTGCATGAAGCTCAGTGGCACATCATAAAAACTGGTCTAGGCGAGAAGATAGTCCAGTTGTCTGAGACGTGCAGAGTTGCAGGACGAGAATATATGGCACCAAACATGTAGATATTACACCATAAATATACTGCGACGAGACGGTGGTGAAATCTGTTTTACATAACTCAGGAGAGAAATGTGGTTTTATAAAACATAACCTGAAAAAGAATATTTTTCACTATAACCACAGGTCTTCTCAGGTCAACTAGTGACAAAAGTTATGGGCTCTTGTTCGACCCATGATGAATTATTCCCCAAAGTTTGTTTTTGCCTCTTTTGATCTTTGTCTTTCTTTTTAAGATGAACACCATCTGTTGTTAGCACATGCTGTTTTTTTACCCCTTTATGTTGTATCGTAATGCTATTGTGTCTTCAGTGTCTATTTTGTTTGCACAAAAAAAAAAAGCTCTCAATGTCCATTTATATATTAAAAAATATTCTCTCATCTTACCAGACAAACAGGTGGAATGAGAACAGAGAAAATGACAACCCATGTCCAACTCTGAAATAAATTATAAAAATAAAAACACAGACAAGAAAAATAAATATCCAATATCAAAATATTGTAACCTAAAAAATACAATGCAGGAAACAAGCATACAATTTTTTTAACTTGATTTGATCAGTCAGTAAAAGTTGTGCCTTTAATAGGTAGCTAGTGGTTATTCTAGCTGCTTATTGCAAACATACACCCACTCCAGCTATTTCTAGATCATTTACTGCTGTTGTGAAAGCTTTAGTGTTTATTTACTATCCTGATGTTGGCTGGCATTGGTAGATGCCATGGTGTTTGCTTCCTGTGATAATCTACACAGCCGGTTTGTGAAACCGGATTCTCATACACAGTGTGAAACTTCTCTCACGCCTTGTGACATCCTCTGCAAACTGTACACTTCTCCCTGGCCTAAACAAGCATCAGGCTAAATTGTCATCATTTTATTCAGAGAGCCAATGTCAGTATTTATCTTCATATATGTGTGTACACCTTTCCTATAAGATTGTGTATACACATCCATATGCACACTTACGCACACAGAGCCGTAATACACATCTACTCCTATTCAGCAGCAGGAGTTGATAAATAGCTGAAGGAACACAGCATTGGGTTTCATCCTCAGCAGACTATGATAACAATCTACCACAGGGCCAACTGTTCCTAACCGCCCTATCTGAGTATCACTGTATAAATACTGCGAGACTCTGCCTTTCCACAACCTCCATACTTACATACAACCACACACCTGAAAGCCTTAATGATGTGCCCACTGTGCAGTCAGTTGTAACATCTCACTCTGACCTCTGCTGCTCTCTGAGGATCGAGTGGCCAAACCGCAGTCCTGAACAGCTGCTCTGATCTTTCATGGAAATCAACAAGTGGTGATGGTAAAGCCGCGTGTGTGTTAGAGGATCACACTGGAGAGAGTGTCCACATAATCTGAAAGTGTGTTCCATTAAACTAACTGCACTGCTCTATGTCTCAGCTACAAACTGCAGAAAAGTTAGACTCCGTACAAAGTCCAGGGTTAAACCATGGGCAAGGAATGGGCACAACACTGAAATACTTCCCTTGATAAATAGCACCTCTTGAAGGTCATTTAGCGACTGTTTTTCCCCACATGTAGAAAGGGTTAAAGGAGGGAAGATCACGCTGTGTGGCAATGACAGAAATCATGTGGCTGCAGGACTGAGATCCAGTGTAAATGTTTACAATCAGACTGTCTTTAGATAGCCTAGTCTGATTTCAAACGCTTTCATGAAAACATGTTCATGACTCTTGCCGGTTATCACAGATCCTAGACAGTTTTCTAAACATTTCATTGGACTTCAAAACGTTCGTCTGTGATTGTATGTTCTAATTTTTCACAGCCACATCTTTTATTAGTCTTGTTATTAGTTTACAGTGATACTGTGCAAAGTCACATTAGGATCTTATTTGGCCGGTAATTTAAAATGATGGTGGTCAATTTATGCATAAAAACAGGATGTTCAGTGGAGAAAAAGTCATTTTATAAGGAACAACATGGGCTGAAGGCAGGAATCATAAAGGATCAAAAATTAAGAAAAGACTTGCTATACGTCTAAATTCATCTATGGACGAATTAAAAACTTCTTGGGGGGGGATGGGTTTCTCTCATAATTATAGATCGATTGCAGTAACAAGGCCAGCAAATGCAGATAACCAGTGAAAGTTTGCCATGTCATCTCATGACAACACACCCCTTCTGAGTAGTTCATCAAAACCACCTCTTTTAGGGTCCCACATTGAAGTCTGGAAACATCCAAGTCCACCAATGACATCATAACATTCCCCGGGTCTCTGTGGTAATGTTGTTGAACGGAGGTCTGCACCCTCAATGCACAAACTTTCACAGAGTGCACATTACCTGGCAACCATTTAAATGCAGCCTTGTAATTCTGGCACCGACCCCTCTGGTCAGAGAATGAGCATGCAATCACTCTCTGTGGCAGTCCACTAAAAGAGACCTACTTGACTCCCCATCATAGGATCAATCAAGTCATGTCAGGGTTCAAGAGCACAATGTGTCATCCTCAATAGCTTCTTCTACGGCTGAGCGCTAGATCAAGGTCATGTACATGATTGATCGTGATTGATCTGCCTGCATATTCTGCCCATGAGTAATAGTGGCGATACAACAGGAGATAGGCCTCCTTTGAGTGGGGGAGGGAGCAGCAATAAAAGCATCGAGAGGTAAACTCCTTTTTAGGCTTGTGGCTGAATTCGAGTCAGCAGCACAGGTTGCTGATTAGGGCAGAGGGCACCAACTAAATTCTTGAGCCATTCAGACAGGACAGGCTCCAGTGGTCAGGCAACAGACATGACTGTTGTAAGCTGCTATGGGACGCAGGGTAAATATTTAGTTTGGAGAAAGAGGGGTAATAAATTTGGAGAGCTTTAACCCAATCACTCGCAGCCTGCTGTTATGAGCAGCCCAGGGGTGGGATGATGGGTGAGTGGAGGAGAGATGAGAGTCTATACAACACGGGCACATGGAACCACGAACGCTCTTACAATAGAAAAGTAGGTACAAGGAAAACAAATCCTTCATCTACCAACATTTTTTTTGTGTCCTGTGATTATGAAGTTGACTGTTGGAGTAATTATCGTGTAGCCTACTTCTCATTTGACTAATCTGGATAAGCCCCTCTGTCCAATCAAGCTGTTCCAACTCACTAACTACAGCTTAATTGTCACTGTCACTATTCTCATATGAAAAAACAGAAGCATTCAACCTTGTCCACATATGGGGTTGGACAGATGAAAGGATATTAAGTGGAACAAAAGAATTAGAGTAGAAATTTGCTAAAACATTGAGGGCAGAAAAACAACTGTCTCATGCTGGATGCTGGTTATCGTAGAATGTATTTAGCAATATCTGTGTAGTACTCCTTCAATTTTATTTCCTGTCTTAAGTGTGGGTTTATAGTGTTTTAGGACTCCCAGGTGAGTGACCACAAACAGTTTCTCACACCGTGGAAAAAGCAACTTATGAAACCGTGTTTGCAAAAGAGCTTAACATAATGTAAGACAATACCAAACTGGAAATATGTCATCACTGAAAATACTGAATTATGAGTGCCGCAGTCCCCTAAGCCCCCTCTTCAACAGATATGCACCTCTCCCCCTTTTTTTTTCCTCTTCCCATCTGTTTCGTGGAGGTGAATTTTGTGTGTGAACCTGCAAGCGAGCAGTTGGCTGCCAAACCTGCTCCACCACTGGTCAAAAGGAAACAACAGCATATAATTTCTTTTTGCTACCCATTTACTAAACAGAAATGTGTCAGTGTTACAGCCATCAAGAAGAGAGATACACAGGAGGACAGGCAGGCATGAGTTATGGTGTAACCATTTTTGATAAAAGGTCGAGAGACCCAGAAGATATACTTGTTGAAAGATGGAGGGGTTGCATTCTCCAGCACTGAGTGAAAGTCATTTTTAACTACAGTGACAATTTGTCAAATAACTCGAGTGAAAACAGCCAAATAAGTGAGAGCAATGCTGCTTAGGAGCCAAGATCAACTATTACCTCATCTTACCGAATCTTGAGGAATGGAATGAGCACTTTGATCACTTAATTGCCTAATTAACTAATAGTGGAAAATGTACAGCAAGAAATTGTGATTGGGCCTCCCGGTAACTTTCAAGTAACTCAACTCAATCATTACACGTCAGTAACGTACCCAGCTATTTTCAGCCATACTAGTGGCATGTTGATGTTAGCATTTAGCTCAAAGCATCGCTGTGTCTAAGTACAGCCTCACAGAGCCTCCAACATGGCTGTAGACTCTTGGTTACCAGAGTTTGGATAGAATGAGGGCATGTTCATTGCCATGTACCTGGTTAGTGTGATAACAGGGGTCAATACAGGTCAGACAGGCTATTTAATATTCTCACCTACTTGCAGTTTGGGCAATGCATTTAAAAGCCATAATAATTCTGGTCTGTGTTGGTCAGTGACTTGTTGAACTCTGACCTCTCTGGCCTGTGACCAGATGACCCAAGTCTCATGACTCTGCACCAGAGGCCATAACAAAACAGACGTTTACAACCTACTGCACAATGTGGTGGTTGGTATGCGTGTGTGTGTGTGTGTGTGTGTGTGTGTGTGTGTGTGTGTGTGTGTGTGTGTGTGTGTGTGTGTGTGTGTGTGTGTGTGTGTGTGTATGTGTGTGTTTTCAGACTCACGCTGAGGTTTCTGTCCCAGATCTGGATGGTGCCATCCTGGCAGCCTGCTGCAATGAGCTTCCCATCACGGCTGTAAGTGCAGCATGTAGGGATGACCTTTTTCCCCTGGAAGGAGCGCGGTTTGAACACAGACTTGTGCTTCTTCTCTGAGTTCACGTCCCATGTGCGCACAGTGCTGTGGACAGACAGAAATGTCATTTGAATTGAATTGCTCATAAAATATCTATTCCTCAAAAACACATTTGGTCATCAATACTGTTGACCACCATAATAAATCAGAGTCATAGAGATACAGTGTGCTCCAGCCAGTCTCATGAACATAAGGTTAGGCAGCTATGTTTTGCAGGGTGAGGGGTTAGCAAACCGCAGAACAGTACATCAGACTGACAGGCATGTCTAAAGCTTCCATGAAATCCTTGAACACGTTACACAACCTGGATCACTGAGAAGGAGGAATTAAAATGCAGACTTTTCACACAATATATGTGCAAATAGAAGGTTTTATTCCAGATAGATAGATATATAGACAGATCGATAGATCGATAGCTAGACTGACTTTATTAATCCCCGGAGGGAAATTGGGTAAATTTAAGCCCAACAAGAATCCATACTGGTGACATAGATTCTGTTATTTAAAGAAAATCTTACTTATATAGTTTTATTTCATTCTTCATTTATTTATTTGTTTATTACTGATAATTTATTTATTATCCTCCATAATACTCCCCTTTATCCATCAAGGATAAAAGAATGTAAATATATTTAGGCTCAAACTATGCAAAATGAAGACAAAGTGAAATCAACATATTAAATACAAAATACATATGAAATTTGAATATTAACTTTCAAAAGATCGTTTATTTCAGCCTTCATGTGACTTAAAATAAAAAAAGGATGAAGGTACTCAAAAAAGCCCTTAAAATATTATTTAGGCTAGTCAAAACTGCATACTTTGAATCTCAAAGTAGAGTGGACGATAATCTGGGAACACCAAGTTGTTTAGGTTAAAACAAGGTGGAACATTTCACCTTTGACCCTGTTGGCATGGTTTGCTGTCTAGAGGATGTTCAAGCAAGGGATGTTGAACACAACTTCTACCTACCTCACTTTAATCATTGAACTAGCAATGCATCTTTTCATGACTTTTGTGAAAACCAAAAAGCAGGTATAAGAGAGGAAAGAAAGAAGAGAGATATAGAAAATAATAAATGAAAAGACAGTAATGATGACATAGAGGACGAACTGAGGCACCCACCAGCACCGCAAGTGACCTCCAGAGCCTTAAACCTCCACATTTATTTATTGAACTACCTGACACAAACATGTTTAGTCAACTCTCACACACCCACACCAACACTCATGCCAGACAGAGTGTGTCCAAATGTGTCTGTGACCCACTGCTTGCTTTAGTGAGCATCATGACCTTTGGGTCATGAGGTCAGCGGAGGAGTATAAACATACAGGCAGGGCTGCTACTAACAGCCAGGCAAGGATTCCTCCATGGCCCGGCTACAAAGTCACAGACACACACACACACTCAACTGTGTTTGGATAAGTCTAACAATGTGATACAAATGCCAGCTGAAGACATATGGTTTGAGTGAGAACTGGCAAGGGTCAAATAAAACTCTATTTGATGCACAGTTGTGTTTAAATCCGCATAAACCAAAGCGGTTAATAAATCAAAAGATCTCTTGCTGGGAAAAAAAAGAGCCACGTATAAAAAGAAGTACAACCTGAAGGATACTGCATTATACAGTAAGTGTTTACATGAGCAGATGTGTGTGTGTGTGTGTGTGTGTGTGTGTGTGTGTCTCCGTGTCCGTGTCTGTGAGAGAGAGAGAGTGAATGAGAGAGTGATAGCCATGGACTAGATGACAAATTGGTCCACCTGCTGCCTCATGCAGACATCTCTATTTTATTTACAGAAGACTGTAGGCGTCTGTCAAGCCAATAAAGACAACATAACCTTTTGTGCGGCACACAAAAGCTGGAATGCTATTTATCGAAAGGGCTCTTTCCAAAACATGGCAGTGCAGGCTCTCAGGGGGATAGAGCAGAGAGGTTGGAGCCCACCAGTGTCGAGCCAACCACGAGCGCATGGCTAAAGACTGCACACCCTCACCTGTCAGGGGCAAGATACAGAGCAGGGCAGGGATGGGAAAACGCTCAGTTTTAATATCTGGTACTCTATAATTGTTAATGAAAGTGTAAAAACTTTACGTGCCCCATTAGAGCAACAAAGATCAAAAGAAGTAATAATAAAAGTGAACTGCAGTTTCACCCAATTAAAGCTGCACCTTTTATTCCAGAGGGAAACATCTGGGGCAGTCTCAACTTTTATTTTCTCAAAGGAGGTGGTTGTTTTGAGAAAGTAATAGCAATGAAAGAGTATGAGATGTCAAAATATTCACATGCAGCATGAAGAAACCACCTAAAACATTTGAGGGCGAGACCTACGTCTGTTCCTCTTCCCTGCAACCCTGTTTTCCCTTCAATCGGCAGCCCCCTGTTCCCCGCACAAACACTTCAGAGACAGAGGGGTGAATGCAATAAAATGAGACCCATACATCCTCAGTCATGCGTGTGCACTTTACGAGGTAGCACACTCATTCACACATCAACTGAGGAGTGACAACTCCCCAGGCCCAAGATTTTATCTGTCTGTCAGGTTATAGGCCTAGTGGGGGTGATGGTTGCTGGGATATCTTTCCCAGATGATGAGATAAGGAAGAGAGAGGGATAAGCAAGGCGTACGTCTTGTACAAGGTTGTTTATTGGTCAAATTTTGGTGATGAGGATAGGATGTGTTGCCCAATGGACGGTTGACTGACTAACTGGGGCTCTGTTATGAGAAAGGCGGATTAGGGGGGGAAGATGCTCCATCTTAAATTGCAGCTGAAGAAGATAACAGAAGGATTTGTGAGCAGCCATACACAGTGGCACTCAAGCACGGAAACAAAAGTAAGAAACACTGTGGTCTAAGCACACATGCACTGTGGGTACAGTGAGATACTGATTCAAGCAAAATCACAATATTATTAGTGTGGCTCAAAAGTAGAAAAAGTCCCTTAAAACGGCCTTAGCGGGGCAGGTGAGACCACACACTACAGGTGCACAATGCTTGACTATAGATAAAAGAAGTCAAGACAGCTCTTCAGATTTAATCAAGCAATCTGGTTGATAAGAACTTCCATAATGAAGTGGCCTCACATCTAATTCAGTAAGAAAAGAAACAAACAACTGTATTCACACACTAAAGAACTAAAGGTTACTGTCAGTCAAAAATTCCATGTCTGTAAATTGAACAAGAAGGATAAATGCACTCCTTAAAAGTATGGTATGTGCGTTCTTGGGCAGGATATGGAACACTTGCATTGTAAGGCGAGCAACAGTTTAAGACAAGCTGGACTATGGATGAACCTGATGTGATGTGAATGTGAGAATCGCCCCAACATGCTCACACACACTATGTGATGTCTGTCCTCACTCTTCATCCCTGTTCTGTCACGCAGATAACACTTAGTAACTCAGCAGTAATGCCCTTTCCTCTTAAAAAATGCAAAGTAAGCTATCACTATTACTGACTTATACAAAGCTAAAAGACACACATTCTGACCAAAGTGCTTCCATGTAAAAAAAAATCTTTATTATACTAGGAATTATCTAAGCAACAGATCTTAAATCATCTTTGTGTGATTTGTGTGACTCCAATGATAATTCCTTAATATGTCACATGTATCACATCATGTGTTTGGTTTGCGCGCATGACAAAGACAAATAATTTGTTTCTCAGCAGTAAAATGACTTGCCATGTTGCCTTCTGGGTCTCCTTGCATACAGCTACACATACAATTCCAGCTGCAGCCCTGACAGTAGGCCAACACAAAGGGAATCCCTGGCATTCAAACCTCCTGGAAACATTCCTCAAATTGTGTATTTGTGTGTGCACATGCACAAGTGTGTCTCAAGACTCAACAGAAGTAACATGTGGTCCCAATTAGAAAGTCGCCGTTTGTCCTATCCCCTGCTCCACTGGCTGAAATTTCAGTCACAAAAAGAACATAACATGAATTTTTGATCACTCTCTTGGGACTATAAAACGACAAAGTAAAACCAAGAATCAGTGCATCATGCCGTTGCAGAGTTTTCCACAATGTTAGTTATAGTTTATTAACAATTCTACAGTATGCGGTATGGTTTAACTTTTAACAGGATTTATTCAAGAATTTTTAAGCCACTACTGTTTGGGATTTTGTTCATTAGAAAAGTCTGCAGCTCACAAAAGTCTCAGCCATATTTTTAGTTTACTTCAAGTTCAGTGCTGCCAAATAAATACTTCCACTGGGAGTAAACCCAGCACATATTGCCTTCACTTTCTGAGAAATAAATCTGCAGTTTTCAAACAGGTGTTCAGTCTTTCAGCAAAGACTCAGTTAAAGTGGCTCAATGCTTAATACGCATTAGGGCCCACTTGGATTAAACATGAATAATGTTGGAAAACATTTTGCCGTTTTACAATCGCACCACTCTCAAACAGAATGACAGAAGAATGTGAAATGTTGACACTTTCACACCAGTCCGAGCAGAAATGCTTTTCACTGACAGACTTCGGTTGCACAGTTCTGCTGAAGCCTCCATTCAACCCTCAGTGTGCAGGGACAATCACTACCACCCTGCTGATGCTTTATTGTGCCTCACCAGTACTTCCCTCTCATCCACTTCCTCTCAGTAAGAAAAAGTCTGGGTAAATGAAATCATTCAAGAACCTCAGAGGCAGTTCTTATGAATGAGACTCCACACAACTAGGAGGGATTTTTAATTAGGGAGCTGGGCGGTCCACTGATCATGCTTAATATCCTATTCAAATAAACACAACAAAGGCTTTTTAATTAGACTGACACAGGAAGAAAGACAGAAAACCTAGGTGTTGGTCTGATGTTTAAGCAGATACAGCCAGACACCCACTGGTAGTATTGGCCAACTGCTGGTCCATTCTCAAGAGGCCCACTGACTACAGTCTGGCCTCTCTGGAGGGAGCAGCATTGTTTGATGGTCCCTTCATAATAACTAGAGCATTACTGATGAAGCTAAAGAGGGATGAGCATGAGGCAACCACCACAACAGAGTGTAATAGGCTAACACTCCAGTCAGCCAAGCAAACACACTGTGTATAAATCAAACTGTTTCTTTGTTTTTCAGAAGTCTTAAACAAGACTAATTAAATTAGCAGTTTAGATTGTAAAACAGAAGTTGAAAGTGTGGACCTGCTGTGTCGAGATTGCCCAAGTTCTCATGAATTCAGTGCAGTTCCAAGAAGATAGGATACATTAGCTGAGTAAACTCCAGAACACCCTTATATCTGGATGAATCAGCAAATGCCTGGTTTTCTTTTATCCAGCTTAATATACAGTCACAGGAGCTCTACTCTGAGGATCTCAGGTTGTCCTCTAAAAAGATGTTAAAATTTGAGGGATAGTGAGTAAACCAAGAAAGTCAAGTACAGCACTTAATCACCGAGTAGCCCCTGTATCGCACTGCACATTGCGAATGTGATGATAAGTAAAAGTGCAATATGAGAGATTTGACATAGACGGACAATGTCTTTAACCTGTAAATCACCATAGGCAGTCTCTCCCTCTCTTTCTTCTCTCCGTCACTGCTTCTTTCCATCTCTCAGGTTGCTGTGCTGACCTGCTCTGCCGCTGTGAACCCTCCTCACATGCAGCTGCTCTGCCTGTGAATGATTCCCTGTGCGCTCCTCTCCGCTGTTCTCCTGTGAGCTGGCCAGGGGCAACACCCAGTGCTAACGTGCCATGGGAGGATTTCCAGAGCCTCAATGAGAGCTAAATAAACCAGCCTCCACATCTGGGAGAGCAGTAACACTGGTAAACACTGGGCTACGGCCTGCCCACAAAGCCAGGCCCTTGTTTCCACTTAATGATGATAGCCCTGGGTTTCTGCACTGCTGCCTGTCACACTCACTTAGACTCATCACTGTGGTCTCACTCAAAGTCATACATTTTCACTCACAAATATTGCCTCACACCTATACACACAGGAAAGGGTTATAGCTTCTGCAGTCAGTCATACAGGACTAGTGCTACTTTTAAGAAGGCAGAAGACTGCTAAAGCTCTTCTTTCTGAAGCAGAAAGATAATAAAAATGTGTGTGACGTCTTGTTCATTCCAGCAGTGTTGCTCTGGTCCAAATCACTGCATACAAATAAAAGGGGAGCATTTGGACTACATCCAGTATAAAATGTGCCGTGTGTCAATGCACAGCTGTGCGGTCAAGCTACCCTTTTCAGAGGCATAATCTGGACTAGAGGACTCCCTGCTGGTGACAGAGGACATGAGAGCAAATAAAGTCTTGAAACATTGCCTTGGACGTGACATACACAAGTTAATTGCACAGTAAAGATGATTCTGAATAAATGTTGGACAAATAATCCTAATATTCAGGAGGTGTGTCATTGAATATTATCATTAGATTTTGCCACATCCAAAAACAATTCCACCACCACAAGATGAATGGAGATTTTGGTTGGTTCTGTGTCTCTCCGTAGACCATTTAAAACATTTTTTTTTTCCTGGTAAGTCATGTGGAATAATGAAACTATTATTTACAGTTTATTATTTACATTTAAAAACAGCAAACAGACATGGCAGTATTTCATATAATACAACATGTCTTGTGGCAACACAAGGTAAGTTTAAAACCTACCCATCATTGGAGCAGGTCATGAACTCTTCTTTAGTCTTGGGATGCCAGCAGCCAGAATTCAGCATTGCTGTGTGGCCCTGAAAAGAGTAGAAAGTGAAAGTTATCAACAAATTGTGCAATTTTAACAGCCACTAAATTGTTGCAGGCCAGATCCTGTGGCTAGCTTCCAGTCACTTTGAGGTGGAGCACACGGGGCTGCCATTTGCCCTACAACTGTTTTCAAACTCATAATTAGAGACTAAATGTAGCTGAGCAGGTGGAAAGGGAATTGCACCAGGAGGATCTAATGAAAGTGAATTCATGACAACTGCTGCACAAAAGGTCACCAGTTAATTATTTTCAGGAGTGCTATTAGGTTTTTGTGACGGTGCATATTCAGAGTTGTGTAGCATGAAGTGCATGACAACTATAAGGCTTTTAGCCAGTCTTCTACACATACTAAAAGTCCTGGGAGACATTAATTATGTTGCTTAATCTGAATGCACCTTAAAGGGCGCTCCCTTGAGGAAAAGGATCTTTTTGGACCTTTCATTTGATCACATTGTAACCTTGACTTTTGGCGTTTCTCGACATAGGCCATGCCTCACAACTGAGCCAGTGAACTCTGAAGAAGTGCAACAGGCTGTGTCATAGCTTCAAACAGTGAGCTCCTAGAAGAGTAACTTTTAGACATTTCCTTTGCTGGAGTAGTCCTGTGGAGAATTACTCATAACAAATGACTTCAAAGCAGAATGACCTGGAGAGAGGCCTCCCCCGCTGCCAGGTCAGAGAGGAACACTTCAGTGTGCTGCAAAGAGGCTTCAGACATGACATACCACTATTTGACAGGATGCTCAAGAAAGCAGAACCTTGCAGGAGCAGAAGTTGACCAAATGACATCGGTATGTGTGCATCAGGAAGAGAGGTCTGCCTGTTCACTGTCAAATACTTCAAGCACACCAATCTAGTAATCAATAAAAGGCAAATGCCTAGGTCTTGCTGTTTAACGACTAAAAAGACTAAAAACAAATTGCTACGTTGTTAAATTTTATGGCAAAATACACACCCACTGTATGATGAGGTTAAAGCTCAAATGGGCTATGAATGACTGCTTTCCTGCTCTGTGCAATAACATAAAAATAAACAGAATCCATCACATGAGCTTCACGATTAGGGTGAAGTAGCCGTGACCTTCCTAAACAAATCTGATTCCTCTTCCTCAACAGTTTAGGACAATAAATTGCCAATGACTAAAGAGGAACAGACCGATATCTCATACTAACAGTAAACAAAAATACAGCATGTTAATGACAAACAGAGCCAAGAATAGATACCTCCCTGATAACAAGATGTGACTTACCCGGGACAGTACAGGTATCCCCAGTTTGTTTTTCAATGCAATTACTATACAGGTTTCTGTATCTGTTAGGTTTACGTTAAGACATTTATGAGGCAAAAATTCCAAACATTCTTTGTTTTCAGTTTCTCAGATGCGAGTTTTGCTCTTTTTAGTATTCTTCTCTCTTTGGGTTTTGGGCAAACAACCAATTTGAAGATTTCAAGATATTGTAAACAGTGGTATGGTTTTTTAAATATTTTCCAGAACAAACCTTTTATTTTTTTTAAACAAAAAAAACATATGCCGTCTTGCCTCCTGCGTATACAGACCTCTGGGATGAGGCAAGAGGCAAGTAATTGTCTGTCAACAGAAGCAGAGTAGAGGCAAGGACTCAATTATCACATGAGACACAGCTAATCGACTGGGACACTGTCAGCGGGCCAAAGCGCATTTTCATTGAACCAAACTCTCCCATCATCTCCAGATGGGACTGAACAGGACAAGAATGTAGGACATTCAGGAAAACACTACTTGCAATCAATGGGCCTTCACTTGTTCAAGTAATTCATATGGCTGGTATAAACCATGTCTAAATGCACTGCAGCTGGCACAGATGGTTGGTGACCACCAATACAGCTTCCTTAAACACAGTAAAACCCAAACATGGGCACTTAATTAGGATCCTGCTTTGTAGATGCAGGTACAAGCAAGAGATGAACCACGACAGTCCTAAAAGCATGTGGTGTTCCTCTCCTCCTAAGACGGCCTCTGGCTGGTCAGACAGAACAGAGCACTATCCTCACATACAACAACAAACCAGCTCATGGCTACACCTTGCTACCATTATGCACTGGCAGATCTGTCCACAGCAGAAGAGCAGAGCATCCAGCCTGTGTTTAGAATTAGCAGTCACTCTTGGGCACACCGCTGTTGCTATATAAGTGAAAACATGAATACTTACCTAATAGCTTTAAACTATAACCAATTTTTTTATAATAACAAGGTATTAAATGACAATGTGAAAGGTGTCGTGCAAAGTGATGAACCTACAGAAAATCATCACCTGAATCTGCAGCTTCCCTTTGCTTTACGAAGCTTTATAGCAAGTTTCAGCTCATTGTTCCCTACCTGCTCAGCACCAATCAGTCACAGGTAGCAACTAGCTGGTGAACATAGTGGAGCATACAGCTGCTAAGGAGCGAGATATTTCCCTCCGGAGTTGGTAGAGACCAAAAACAGAGCTAAGAGAAGGTAAATATTAGATTTAAATGTGTCCAGAAAAATGACTTCAAATGAATGATAATGTTGCTCTGTAACAGCTGCATGTGTAAATAAGCAACAGTTTGCTGACATTTTCACCATATTAACTTAAAAGGTAATATAATAATGTGTTCACAACTTGTTTTCGCTGCCCCCAAGTGGCTTTATTTATGTAGCTTCGGCAGTTATTTTGTGACAGTGAAATTATTGCCTAAACCTAAACCTAAACACCAATTAAAATCTATTTCAGTTTCCAGACCAACTACTTTGTTCAAGCCATCGTACTTGGTTTTCCTGTACAATGAGGTTTCTCCCATATGATTTTTTCTCCAAATAAAGTGGTCCAGAATCTGGCTAAATTGTTGGCTTGTTTACAGCCAGGCAGAACTGTTTACAGTGTTGCCAGCTCTCAGCATTTCACCATTACTGTGAGTACAATTTTATCATTGATGGCCAAACCACAAAAATACGACTCAAAAAACAAAGCATGAACTATACGTGAGGGCCCCTTTACCTTGGTGTTGGCCATATCCACAATGTACTGGTCTCCCTTCACACACTCCATGACATTGAAGCCATCACGGTCCAACACCTTGGCCTGTGCATTTCCAGAAACCACCAGGATGACATCACCAGTGATGCTGTACTGCAGGGTCTTGATCTGATGGCTGAGGGGACACACACACAACACACATGAGACAAAGAAGATCATATTAGTTTGCATTTATGTGGTGCTGATAAGTTCTGATAAGTGTCTTAGTGTCTGTTTGCAAGCCATCTGTGAGCTGTGACTGTACAAGACTTCTGCACCAAATCATGGTTATAAAAGAAACTTTCAATCCTTCAAAAGGGTTCAACTTCAGGGACAAAAACAAACAATAGATACATGTAGCTATAGGAACAAAACAACAGAACATCTGATGTACATTAAATTATTGGTCTTTGATCTACGACACGCAACAGACAGTTAAGTTAAGAAATGGAAAGAATGATAACACACTCTTTGAAATATAATCAAACACATTGAAAGAAAATAAACATTACAAAAATCGGTTATTACAAACATGTACCACAAGGAATATAATTAGGTATGGAGAGTAAAAATAGAACTTTATAAGCGTATAAAGTGCCATTTAGAATGGATATTTTTATATTTCAGTTATACACTGAATAACACACATATCATTCTACAGAGCACAGCAGTGTATCCAATTGAAGAGACAGACAGTTATCTGGACCACTTAACCTGAGTGAGATTAGCAATTCCGGTCAATTTTAAATAGCATTAACACAGCAGGGGATAGATGGGCACAAACATTTCCTACACAGAACAGAAAAATTCCATCGCTTTAATGAAAGTGAGGTCAGCACCATGCTGTTTTTAAATTGGCTGGTTTTGGCATATTCAAAGGCTCACTACATTGCACCAAATGCTCATTTGTTTTAGACCAAGCTCACAAGTTGCCTTTTTGGGTCAGGAGAGAGGAACAGTGGACCTCAACAGCACAGCTTTCTATATGAAGCCCAGCTTGTTAGTAAACCAAACAGGCTACTGGATTACATTGTAATCAAATTAAATGTAGCGTAAATTTCTGTTAATAAGCGGAGGCCTGCTCCAGCTCAGCCCACTGGTTCCCAAAACCGAACAAGAATTTGATCTTTGATGATGGCCCCGGTGAAACACAGAATAAACAGGCACAGACACACAAACACACACATATCTCAACCATCTGCTTCTAAAAGGGTCATTTTGAATGAAAAGGGAGGATGTCACAGAGCTAACATGAGGCTCAATGAAGCTCAACAAATGTGTGTGTGTGTTTGTGTAGACTTTGGCACACATAAATGCAGTGAGTGTACTGGTTGTTTGCATGAAACTAATTAACCACATGTTAAGGAACTCTGTTGATGTTCCATGCTGCGTTCTCAGACGTGGACTCACCACTCACAGGGCTGGAGGGATCTGAAGGCCTGCAGGGCCTGGTCCATCCCAGCAAAATCCCAGAACCGCACATCATAGTCATACCCACCAGTCACCAAACGGGCTCCAGAGGGGTCTAAGCCAAGAGCTGATACCTGAGGAGACAATTAGCTTATTTAAAACATAAAACAAAATTTTAACGTTTGTTCTTGTGTAATGATCAGATTATTCCGATCTAAACTGTTTCAAAACTGCAAATCGGCCCTGGATCAGGGTACCATATTGGCTCCATACTGAAGACATGTGTAGCCCTTTTCTCATTGCCACAAAATATCCAGTGCTCTTATTGCTAAAATTCAGGACAAAGTTAGGTAACCTTGGCTGAAAATACAATAACTGATGCAGATCTCAACATGTCAGATGTTTTAGCGTGTGCATAATTCAATAAAAACAAAATAAAATATGGTGTTGATTAGAAGCCACTTTTGATGAATAAAGACCTTCTTCTCTTTAACAGAAAGTCATTGAAGAAATTTCCATGGCGCCACATAAGTAACAATTATAATCACAAAGTACTGAAAGAAGAAGTCCTTACTGTCCTGGTGCCATGCTGCAGAGTGATCTCATGAGTGTCTGGAATCTTCTTCACTGGATTCTAGGTTGGAAAGTTGAGATGAACGTAAGGAAACAGAAAAATACTGAAGAAGGCTGAATTAGGTGTATAGTTATAGTGTAGAACTTCAAGATTCAATTACACATGACATTTTAACTTTAATGGGCTATATGACTAAAAAGCCTGGAATCACAGTCATCAGCTGCAAACGAATGCCTGGGAACTGTTACACTGTTGGATGTAGAAGGTCAGGATCTGAGCTATTTCACTCATAAGCTGAGACATTTATTTCCCTACATGACTGTGTGAAAACTCTTCATCTCAACCAATGCATCACCACACTTCTGAGTAATGCAACATTTAAGATGTGGCTATGGATTAGTTGGGACAGACATTGTGGTATGAGAAAGAAACGGGAGAAAACACCTAAGAGACCACACTTTAATTACTGATCATAGCGGTATTATCTTGAATAGTTTTACAATAAGACTGATTTTATTTCCTTGTGCTGCCATCTAGTGGTGAGATATTAAAAGCTCCTCACCACACAGAACAAACGTGCCTTTATAGGACTTTTTCACTGATGACATTTTAACATGTCACAGTAAGAAAAGCACAGGTGTAAATAACATCATTACTGATGGCTGAATTCCATTTAGCTGGTTGCTGGCTCACTGTCACACTGTTAAGCCTTACACTTGAATAAACTTAGCCAGGTTTAATGAATAGTAACACCTGTGCTTTTCCTACTATGACAAGTAAAAATGTCTGCTGTTAAAAACAAAAGCCTATTTTAGGCAGCAGGAAGGAAGACTGGACAATTTAGACTGATTTTATAAAAACTCTGTACCTATAGGTGGTGGAACTTAAGAAACTATTTTGTAATACAGATGTAATGACTACTGTTACGTGGGACATTTCAGACATACATCGTCATCGTCATCCTGTTCCTCCCCTTCATCATCATCATCACTTTGAGCCGTGCTGCCTGTGAAACCTGGTGGAAGAGGCAGCCTCAGACGCTCATCAGCATCTCCCTGGGCTGTGTGTTGAGGAGGCAGCGGAGGTCCAATAAGCTCTGAATCCGAGTCTGAGTCTGAGTCACTGTCACTACTGCTCTCACTCTCCTGTTTTCTAAAGGAAAAACAAATATATAAATGTCAAAGAAAATCCTTATTATACACAGTGGAAGCCTGACCAAACTGTAATATAGTATTCACAAAAAATCCTGGTTACCTGGAAGTAGCAGCTGCAGCCTTTTCTCTGTGGGTGTGGACTGATTTGGAGCTCTCTCCTTCCTCCTCCATGTGACTATCCTTCTGCCGTTCATCTAAGCAGCAGTTAGCGGTTATGGAAATTGAATGTCATGATTATACTGGCCAAAACAGTTGCAATTCATGATATTATCATGATAACAATCAAGATGTTCTTAAAGGTCTATACATTTTTACTGCACCACAGATAGGACACCTCATCTCCCTGTTGTTCTTTAGTTTGGAATCCATAGTATTTCCACACTCTGGTTTAAACTTTTTTTTTTCTTTGTTTTTTGTAGGGGATACAATTGGGCAGGTTGAGGATTTTATAATGACTGGAAAGATGCGGGCTCCCCCTTGTGGAAATTCAAAATATACCAGGAAATCAATATAGAACTGTGCGTTAGCAAGCTGGACAGCTTTTTTCAAGTAAAGCCATATGAGGTGTATTTACAATTATCATGATAATGGAAATTCACCATTATTCTTTATAGTGATTCACAATAAGGTCATATATTTTAGCATCCCTAATTACAGTATAGTAACACACCCTGGTGACAGAATGGAACAACTCATCATGTTGGTGAACCTACCCAATACTTGCTGACTCCTCTCAATGGCTGTTCGACGGGTCTGTTCAAAAATGGCATCCAGGTCAAATGTGCGGGCCTTTTTACCTAGAGGGAACAAAGACAGCTTACTTAAGCAATAACTGACACAGCCCATATTGTCAGATTATAACACAATAGATAAAAATGAGCATGTCAAATGATTGAATGTTTATGCTGGACTGTACATACCAAACCCAGAAAATCCCATGACTGATGAAATGTCTCCATCACCGCTCATCTTGCCTGCAAAAGAGGCAAGAAAATTTAGCCTGGGTTATCTTCATCTTTTCTTCATCTACTCTCTTCAGTGACCCTTGAAAGGTCATGTTTGCTAAAGGGCTTAAAAGAGAGGAAAATGCTAAGTAAAAGTATATGAGTATATAAAAGGTATAAAAATTATAAAGCCAAAAACAAGAATACAACAACAACGCAGTGATGGAAGAAGTATTCAGATCCTTTACTTAAGTAAAGGTACCAGTACAACAATGCAAAAATACTCAATTACTAGTTGAGTACTTCTTTCTGAAGAAAAAATATAATATAAATTATTATTTATTACATGAAAGATTGCAGAGCAGCGGTATACCAATATCATCCTTCTCATACAGGAAGCTGTATCTATATTTTGGACTTTCCTGAAATATTTGCTTTGTTGTGAAATCTTGGATGATATGACCTCTTTGGGCCTCACTTATTTAAATGAAACCACATGAGAAGTTTGGAGACATATGAAAAGACAACAAGGAGCCAACACAACTACTTATTATGTATGGGGGTGAGTCAAAAAAGTTGAGGAACACTGGTTTCATTTTTAGTGCTCTTGGTTGTTGTTTTTATAAGCGTATGTGCTTTATGTAACAGAAGCCGTCAAATGAATGTAGTGGAGTAAAAAGAATAGTGTTTCCCCTTTGAAATGTTGTGGAGCAGAATATGTAGCTCAAAATTACTCCTAAGTAGTCAAATAAACACGAAGAAAACAGGGTGGATTAAATACCTGTAAAGTGTATACCATATTGGGCTCCCACACACAATATATATATATATATACTGACGCTTTAAATCTGCCTTCATCTAAACATATAGTTAACTGTTCCGTCTAGTATATAAAAATACTGAACCATGGCTGTTAGCTAACAATATCATTTCAGCTTGAATGAGAAGAATAAGGTTACATTTAAAACTGGTAGGAGGGCCAATTAGTTCTCGTTTAAAAGACAATCGCAGCTTTTTAATTAAAGCTGTGACTAGCAGTTACAGTTAGATTATGGAAATAGGAGAACACAAAGGAAGAGAGCAGAAGCTAACAAATAAACTCAGCTAGCACAAAAAAAACAGCAACGTTGTCTCGTTGTTTTCTCAAACTTAGCTTAAGGTCGCTCGCTGATAAACGGCAAACCAACTGGAAATAGAGCCCTATATACCTACACATATACGCAAGTCGTGTATAATTCATATACAAAACTTAAAAACGTGTGACAGCTACAAGTTTCTACCTTCCTCCTCTTTGTCAGGATCCATGTTTTCAAATACGAAGATTACCTTTGACCTCCGGAAGTTCTTTCTTCTTCGTCGTCGTCGTCGTCGTCTGTTGCATTCGTTGCCGCGCAACTGTTTGGTGCTCCGAGTGTTTTTAAGAGTGTATGACTCCAAAGCATAGCTCAGTTAATGACAAAATATACAAAAAAAGTGGACCTTTAATGCTGTGTAACTTTATTTTAGTTTTAAATGAGCATGTTTTTAATATTATACTGTATATAAAAAAGATATTTATCATCTGTTGAGGAAAATAGCAGGTTGGAGTAGTTGGTAAATCCAGTGTATAGGACACAGAATAATTCAATCTAATATTAAAACACATTTTGTGTGTTCCAGTGGGCTCCGTACAACAATTAAAATGAGAGGAAACAGCTTTGAAATGTTTAAATCCAGATATTTAATAGCTGGGACAGTCAAGTCTGTGAAAAAATAAATTATAAATGTAGAAAACTTTACACACAAATGGCACATGCCGATGTGGAGAGGACATTACTGCAGATGTCAGTGCAACAAAATATTCTATCACAAATTATCAATGAAAATAAAATTGATTACATATCTACTGTAGTCATACTTTATCAATTAAAAATCCATGTCTTGACATACAGTATTTAATATCACTGCTATATTGAATTGATTAAACATATCTAAATTATAAAACTATATCATCGTAGTTTATAATGCATCTGATTTACAACATACTCAATAGGCACATAACATTTTTTTCCCAGTAATATAGCATCTTCTCAAGTGTCAGCAAAGTAAGAAAAGGTTTTTCTTTTTCTTGAGACGCTCAAGTTTCTTCTGCAGTCGCCATCCTCTCGATAGCAGCCCAGTCTATTTTGCTGAGGCTGCTGCTGCCGGTTTCAGAAAGGTTGTCCAGCCAGTCCATGTCTGATACACCAGCTATGGCACCATCATCCTGCTCATCCAAAAGTCCAGACAAATCCTGAAAGGTGTACAACACATGTATGAAACTGGACATGAAACCACATCATCTATCAAAAGTATGCCATTTAAAATTATTATCCACATTCTTAATTCAAGCAGAGGACAATCATTTGAGAGTGAATGGGAGGTTAGTTTCCATCTACATTAGTTACATTCCTCTCAGATATAGGCTAATATCTAATCAAAAATGTGATTCTTACTATGTTAGACTCCTCTGGGCCCAGGAGCCTATTCAATTCTGAGGTAGTCTCCCAAAGGTTCACCTCGTCTCTCTCTTCCATCCTCGTCTGTTCCCTCAAGGTCCCTCTCCCTACAGCAGTCGCCCTTGAAGGACTTTTGTTCAGCCCCGTCTTTCTCTGGTATCCAACATGGCCTTTGTCACTCTGGCTGGCTGTGAGCGGTTTAGTGTGGCTCTTTGTGTCAGTGAGCATGCCACGTCTGGTCACCTGAGACAAACGGTCCCTTGGCAGAGAGGTAACTAACACAAAATTCCCATAAACAAGTTTAGTGAATTGCCATCAAAACAAGAAAAAACTGCGCACCAACACACCATTTTGAATTTGATTATAATTGAATTGAATATAATAGCATGAAAATACATCTACAGGGTATCAATGTAGATGAATATCATTATGATACCTGGTCTATGTAGTCCCAGTCTCCTGCGGTGATCCTCTGAAGGCTGTCCTTGCAGCTCAGCAGTCCATGGACGAAGATGGGCTTGAGCTGGACCAGACTTAAGACTTCTTTTGTCATTGGCAGATACACTGCGAGTCCTAAGAAGAAGACATTAACTCCATTACCAAATCCAGATAATTCCAGATTTTCAGAAGGAACAGGTTCGGGTTTGTACAGAATCTGATCATTGTGGAATAATTCACAAATGATTTGTTCAAGTGCTAGATCAGAGTACAGTTATTCTTTAATGAGGCAAGATCCTGGTCAGATTACTTCTGGTGGAGATACCTGTGAGCGCTACTAGGCGGTGGAGCAGAGTTGCATCGCGTAGTTGAGGGTACAGGTGAACCTTCGGTCCGTGAGGAACAGCGTAGGGTTGGAGGATTGATGGGAAAGTCACTGGCTATAGAACAAGCTTCACGGGTCCTCTGGTTGTATTGCTCCAGAAGCATAAACCTATTAAATCAAATGGAAATAACAGTTGTACACATGCACATCTCTTGCGTACAGACAATGTAAACAGGTACATACTTTTCTTTTTCCTCTCTGGTTCTCCAAGTGGTTGCTTGATTCTTGTTTGTTGGTTTCTGCAGGGGCACAGCAGGTGAACAACAATGTATAAAAACAATATAATATTTTCAAAAATAACACGCAATAGAATATCACTCTTATTAAAGAGGCAAACATATCATACCACTGTTCCAGAGGTAGAAAAAGGTTTGTGCTCCCTCTCTCTCAGGCTCTCTCTGTGTTTCTGATAAACAGCCAGTCTTTCCCTATGTTTCCTTCTCATCCAGATCCTCAGCTCTCTCCTCTCGTCCTCTGGAAGGACACGTTTCTGCGACATCCAGCTGCTTTGCTGCTGGTCCATCCTGCTGGGGGCCACGTTACGTTTCAGCTCAGTGATTATGATTTTTGTTTAGGTAGTCATTTGTACAGCACTGAATTTTAGTAGGTACCATACCTGCTACGGTGCGCAGTCTGTGAATTGGACAAATCTAGGTCAGCTGGGGATAAATACCCCTCCTTCATCAGCTCGTCTAAGATTTCTGCTGTATCGGATAGCCCAGTGTGACCCAGATTCTCATTGGCCCATCTAGGGATTGACAGGTTGAAGGCAGAGTATTGAGAAATAGCAGAAGAGGGAAAAAATAAGTGAGGTAAGAACATCCGAGTCATAACCTGGTTAAAAGGCTTAAGATTTAAAAGACTTACGAAGGAGATATTCCAGATGCTTCAGCCAGCTGATCTCTTGTTTCTGTGGGGGCAAATATTAAAACAGATTTATACAAGAATAAAGAATACATTTAAAATCAATCAGACAGTGCATCAGCTGATTTCAGTCTTATCAGTATTATTGTGCCATATGTAGAAAATGTGTAAAGCCCACATTGCATTTACCTTTAGCACACTATTGTTATTTCTATCCATCAACTATAAATACAGTTATTTATCACTGTGCTAGCCCCTAATTTAAAGTAGCAACAATTTTTAGGAAATGTTTGATTAAATGTTTCTTTACTTGGAGGGGTGTAAAGGTAGGAAGGACCAGCATTGTGACTGTGAGAATAAGATGGCTTCCTTTCGTCACTATGAACCACACATTCTTCTTCCTGATATTCTTCTTCCTCTTCACAGGCATTTGGTTCAGTCGAAGTGTCCAGTTGCGGCATCCATGCTGTTAGGGACAGAGGATGTACAACAGAGTCTTGAATTCTAGAATTTCTTTCTGAATGGAATGTAATTTAAAATGCAATCCCATTTTGGCTTTTATTATAGATGAATAGTTTTAGGTCATACCTTCCTGTGGGACAGAGAGTCTGACAGTTTTTTGTTTTTTCTTCACTTCAGGATTTGAGACTGGTGTGAGATTTTCAATAGTGTTCACCAGCTACACAGAGACAAAGCAGGACAAGCAAGGAATGATAGATTACATAACTTTGTCTGCCTTCGAAGCCAATTTGTAAACTTGGGTGTCATTAATAATATAAGCATGATAAATAAAAACACAACATGCTTATGTACCATCCTGGAGTTGGAAAAGTCCATCTCCAGATAGTCTGCAATGTTCTGTAGAGCGGCCAACTGAGCGTCCAGCTCTGACAGGCGAGAGGAGAACCAGACTGTAGGAGGTGTGGATGAGGCACTGTGAGGTCCAACGCTCTGGGACTTTATGGCACGACAGATTTCCGAGTCAGACAGATCAACCAAGTCTTGTGGAGTGATTCTCTCTGGATCCATATCGGTTCCAATGTGGCTGTGTGACAGCGACTCCTCAGGGATATCTAGAGTAAACAGTACAGCAGCTATTAGCACCAAATGTTACCGGTAGTGCTGTGCCTCACCACGGGTCTGACTGTATTCAGTATAAAAGACAAAATTGCTTTAAACATAAACCCATACAAAGACCTGCATGAGTGTTGGGTTTCAGGAGATCCTCTGGAATTATGACAAAGGGTTGTGGATCAGCAACTGCAGCACTCCTAATAACAGAAGTTGCAAGTACATGAAGCTCAGCAGAAGTAGGTGAGGATGGGCGGACGGAAGGAACATCTTGTGCTTCTGGGCTGAGACTGGGTGGCAAATCCTGATGCAGGGCTTTGTCTTCAAGATCCAAGACACTTATGAACTGGTGGCCATTCAGATCCTGAGAGACAAAGACAAGGAAACAAATAAAAGTGAATTGAAATAAAAACATCTATTTATGTAACATTTATTAAAGTAATCCCTTGCTAAAATGTGAGTTTAATATAGAAATGGCCCCTGCCGTCTAGTTTGTCTGGCCATACCAGATTATTCTCTGGTCCCTGTGGGGTCTCCTCTGGGTCCGGAACAAGGCGCTCTTTGAAAAGGTGCAGATTTCCTGAACTTTGTGCTAGATAGAGAAAACACACACACACACACACACACACACACACACACACACACACACACACACACACACACACACACACACACACACACACACACACACACACACACAATGTTTAACTCTTCATTATATCCCCAACACATAGGAAGCAGTGTGTTATTTTGTACGTGCAATTTCAAATCAACTTACATTTAGGACTACTTGCAGTCACAGAGGCAGACACAGCTTTATCCACAAGAGTGGAAGGACAAGCTGAGAAAGAAATAATCAAATCAACTCAAAAGAATAATGGTAAATTATTAAATTTCTCAGAATCTAGGTTTTGGGAAACTTGCACAGAACCCCAGTATTTTCAAGGAATGAAGGCAGAACAGAGAAGTGTTATTTCTAATTGATTGAAAAAAGATCATTAATACTCACACACATTTTTGTTTAATTAGAAAAACAAACAAAAACAGTGTAACAGTGTCTAATTTACCTGGGTCTGTGTTGGTGAAGGCATCATGGCACTCTGGGGGTCTTTTACATGTGGAAGCAAACGCATGTAGCTCAGCTGAAGTGGACATGGCCTTGTCCAATAATCTCTGACCAGTCAGCAAAGAGTCAAAGGACCCTGGGAATTAAAGTTAATTAGAAAAAGAACAACAGATCAATAGAATTCAAAACATGCCATTATAATGTTCCACTGGTACTATATTTATAATATGCTAAAATGTCCAGTCAATAATTAGATTATAATGTATGTAACACATGTAAAACAAATATTTATTGTAACAGTATTGCAGCAGTTTATCGATTAGGTATGTATCAGACACTAACCAAACTGAATGGCAGCATTCTGTCCAGCTGCAGGCTCCTCAGATACAGCCTCATTTGCAGGCTGTAAATACATTAGAACAAATAAATTAGACTTAAACATTGGTAATTGTACAAAATACATCTTACTAGAATTAACATTATTCTACCTCTTGTGTAAGGATGATAGACTCGTTCGGTCTGAATGTGACTTCTGTTTTTCTTGCCCTCCCTGACTTCTCCTCTCTTCTCTTCTGCCTGTAAACAAGACATAATGAGTATAGTGTGTAAAATAATCAACTTAAACAACAACGAAATGAAAATTAAGATGTGATTGCCTCTTGCTGGAGTTAAAGCTAGGAGAAGTGGTAGCCCTTCTAGTGCTTTCAGCAGACGGGTCTACTCTGAGCAACCGTGGTCGAGCCTCTTCAGCATTCTGCCTCCCCATCACTGAACTTGTCAGCTCCTCCATGGAGATGAGACGGGTCATTTGGGCTGAAGGAGCGGCCAGGGGCAACATCTGTGGCAGAGACAGATATATGTACATAAACCACAATGCAAGATTTAATGATACCTAATTTAAAATCCTGAAGTAATGGAAGTATTGCTTGCCATTTTTGGTCCAGATTCTATATGTAGAAGCTTGATCATAGGCGCTTCTCCAATTGGAGCTGGAATGACAGTAGCAGGCCTGGAGGAATACGGTAAGGGCAGTCTGGGGAACGTGATGTTGTTTTGTGGGGCAGGCTGAAAGTGCAGCAGGCGAAGGCCCTGCATTGGTGCAGGTGTGTGAGCTGGTAAATTAGAAGGAAGTAGTGAGAAGCTTTGCCCCCTGAATTTCTCTGATGTCTGAGTTTTGGGTTGAGAGTACCCAGGAGAATCAAAGCTGAGTTGTCTTTTTGGAACCCAAGACCCATTTCTTTTTTCCTCTTCCATCTTCTTTGAGGTGGACTGGCTGTTATTTTTAAGTTTGTGCTGATGGGATATGGTTGCAGGGTTTGTGGTGTGCAGCGTCTGGGACCTTTGGGCTGGGGGATAGTGTGGGGCATTCTGGTGAGGCAATGGAGGATGTTGGAGCTGAAGTAACTTCAGACCCAAAACCTGGGTGGCAGGATCACTTTGTATGCAATCATTAGAAGGCGGTAACACAGGGGCACTGTGAATGATGTCAGTAGTTGCCAGAAGCCCCTCTGTGGGTGGGATTAACCTCCTGCTCTCCCTAAACTGGATTTCTGGTGACATCGCTTGGACAGAGAGTGGCTGCATTTCCTGAAGAAAAACAAACTGTATTCAACTTGGTTTCACTGTGATTTAAGTATTGTTTACATACAAGTTAACAGAACACTTAAACAATACCTGATAATTTACAACTTCACCAGTTGCAGTTGAGGGTTGATTCATAGTGGTGTGATGCTGGCCAGCTGCTGAAGAGGATATACCTGAACGCAGTCTGGCAGGCTGCTGTGCAAACAGATATGAAGGGACCTGATCGGACTGAGGGTTGTTGGATCCTGAACTTAGTGCACATGCTTGTGTGTGAGGCGTCACTGAAGTGGTGGATGGAACGGGTAAGGCATTTGGTTGAGGGATGAAATTGGTAGCATAAGAGGATGGCACATTGTGGTGTGAGGAGTTCATGTTAGACTGGGCCAAAGAAGAGCTCTGCTGGGCAAGTTGAAGGTTCGAAAACGAAGCTCCCAAAACCTCCATAAAGCTCATGTAGTTGATATTCTGTATTGGTGGACAAAAACACTTGAAATCAGAATCAATTTAAAGAGTCACTTGAGTCCAAACCTTTCCTTTCGGTCGGTTCTTACCTGCACCAATCTGAATAAGTCTTCACCGAGACGCTGCCTCATTGGCTCAGTCTGAGTGGATAATGGCTGATTGGGGGCTGTAAAATCCACAGTGGGTGCACCAGCTGTGGAGCTTTGTGGCTGAAGGCTTGGAGGATCCACAGGTGTGTTGGGGAGTAGCACTCCAGTTAAACTAGAAAGTTCTGCATGGACCTCTGCCTCTGGCTGGACAGTAGGAAGAGCTTGGGGCTCTGGGTGTGTGGCAGCTTGTAGGCTGTCAGCATCACTGTGGCTTGAACAACAAAACAGGCAATTTCAATATCACATGTCAAAAACGATTTAGTATGTTTTGGCCTGAGGTTTAACCACCAAAATGTTGATGTAGAAATAACAGGAAAAAAATACAGTACAAATAGCAGCGATTATGTTTATAATTCTATGGTTTGGTGTTGATAAATTAATAAATATAATATAAAAGTGAACAACTATAGTTAACATTATATAACATGATAAGACCACTTTCATGCAACATAAATAACATCAACAACTCACAGAGAGGCGGAACTGGACATATCCGCAGCATTTTCTGAGAAGTCCAGGTCTGCAAGCTTTAAACTCTAAAAAAGGACACAACAACAGTTACTCTTGTGTTTTGACACAGTTGATGATATATATGAAGAACAGGGATCCAAAATGGTAATATTCACCGTTTCAGGCGTGCAGATATTTTCAGAGATGTTCCCATTGGAAACAGAGGACGACACTTCCAAGCCCTCACTCTCAGTACTTTTGCCTACAAATATCCAACACATCAGTCAGTATTCTCTGTTATGAGGGTCTGCATTACAAAACACTTTGATCATCCAATATAACTCTTAATATCATACCTTCTTTTTCAGGTGTTACATCTAAGTCATCGAGAGATGGTTGTTGTAAACTGGATTGTCTCTGCTGAGCATCAAATATCAGTTGATCCTGGTCGTTAGGGAGAGGTGTCCTGTGAAATGTCAGTTCCTCTGGTTCATCTGTATGTGTAGCACTGCAGGGAAACAAATTATATATAAATACAACAGATTATTCATATTTACAGTAAAACAAAAAGGAACTATGCTGTGTTATATGAACTGTTTGTGAGATAAAGCCATGTGAAATGCTGAATAATTTCAAAATAAATATGTAATGTATCTTTGCTAGTTTCCATTTAGTCCTATAATAAACCACTGTAAACAAAAACATGGGGCACTCACATGGACAGTTCTTCTTGCTGTTGGTTGTGATCAAGACCAGTGATGGGAGTGTTGGCTGATCCAGGGTAGCCTGTATCAACGCTGCTCTCTCTCTCCAGCTTCCTATCCATCTCAAGTTGCAGCACAGGGGCTACAGTCCATTGTGTTTCTGGAACTTGGATATGGGCACTGTAGCAGTCAGTCCCGAGTAAAGCAGTGTATCTGTACTGCAGCAAGCTGAGGGAAGTGAGGACGGCAGGTGCCGAGGCTTTGACACGAATCACTACACCTTCATCAGCTGTTCCGCCAACCCCTCTTCCCCTCTCTTTCTTCTTTTTTCCATGATGTCCTAGTAGCACCCTCCTATCGGCCCAGCGTACCATCCACTCCAGCAGCCTGCCCAGCTCTGGAAACTGAGCCTCTAATTTAGTGCCCAAGCCCTGCTGCAGTTCAATCACAGCTTCCACAGAAGTTGGGGAGCCAAATATCAAGCTCTCTGATGGCTGCCCTGTGGGAAAGGCACTTTGAATAGGGTTAGTTTCAGAACCAAAGAGGCCTCCCTTTATTCTTTGAGCTAAAGGCACACTGCTCTGCTGTTGAAGGCCAAACAAACCCTTCTCCCTGCCAGTTATCAGCCCAGGAAGAGAGTTGACAGAAAGGCTGGTTCTGGATATGGGTGCTTCACTCCAGATGGAGGAAGTTTGCAACTCTGGTGCCGCACCTTGTTTCACAGGCTTGTAGCAGTAGCCAGCTCTGAACACTGGAGGATCATTGCTCAAGTGTTTTCTTGCTGGATGGTGCGCATCCCTTTGACGGCGATGAATAGTTGTGAGCACGTCAAAGGTGAGAGAATGCAACTCTCTCTCCCTCAGCTGGGAGGAGAAGCCCTTCAACAAAGGGAGTTCACCGCCTGAGTCCCCCCCATCGGCACTATCCTTCTCTAGCACATAGCTGAGGAAAAGCTCTAGGAAATTTAAATACTCTTCATCTTCTAGCTCAAATTCCCAGGTGCCAACCACCGGGAGGGAGGGCTGCTCACTCTCCTTGGCCTCACCTGGGTGACTCTCCTCCTGAATGACGCTTTCAATCTTAACAGCAGTCTTCTTTGCATGCTTTCTCACCTTATTTGCTTTTTTGCCCCTGCAAAGTACAACACAGAGCACAGAATAAGCCACAACATAGATATGTGATACCTCAGTGTAATGGTAGTGCTACTATTCCACGCTGGCTACCTTGTTTTGGCTCTGCTATGCACTTCAGGAGAGATAGCCTCAGATGTATTATCCGCTGTGTCTCCATCACTGCACACTGGGGGGTACCCACAGTCAGTTAAGGTGCTGGTGCTTAGACTTGTACCGAGTGAGAGTTGCCTCAACACAGCCATCCCATGTTTGCTTCCCCTGTCCTCCTCTTCCTCCTCCTTCTCCCACAGATGGAGCTCAGGGGTGGCCAGGTGCCTCTGCAAACGCCCAAGATGTTTTCTTCTCTGCCTGCGTTTGTCTTGAATCACAATCATCATCACCTCGTTCACGTCCCATTTTTCCCCCTCTGGAGAACAGACAGAATAACATAGAGTATAGTGACATTTGTTTAGGAGGTTATAGATAACAAGTAGAATATATTATCCTAAATCTCTGTCCATGCTTTTAACTAAAAGAAATACACAAAGCTTTGAGGATTTAAAACCAAATTAGTAATATGTAACTAGCAGTAATCAAAGTACAGAGACAGAGGTGTTATGACCCCGCTCAAAGACCATAGCAAATTATCTTTGAGGTCGGCACATTTGGCGTTTCAGAAATAAGAGAATTCCTGAAGTTTTCATTACATTATCAACAGAACTCAAGTATCAGTAATACAATGTAGCCAGCAGTAAAGTTAAACCAGAGTAAAATAAAAGAAATGCATCACGGTGTTCAGGTGTCCGTACCAATGACATTGCACAGCCTCAGTCTCTGCAGTAGTGAATTGTACTTTTCTCTCAAAGGGACTCTGACAGACTCTTCCTCCTCTGGGAAGGCTTGTACCAGCGTGTCTGCCACCTAAGAAGAAGAACAGAGGAGGATGAGAAATGTACTCACTTAAGGTCATTCTGTGTTACTTTGATAAACATCATCTATGTAAGAATAGGCAAGAAAAAGTCATATCACCAGAGAGATAGGAGGAAGTTCAGACACAAGGCTGAGGAGTATGTCCTGGAGGATCTCTTCAGCATTGAGGAAGCAAGAAAAAGGCAGAAAACGACAGGCCCAGCGGAGAGCGTCAACACAGGCAGGTATCACTTCTGAACCCCCAGGGATCTGAGAGACACAAATACACACACACTTATTTAAAGGGCACAAATGGCTTAGGATATTTATACAAAAACATGTCACACAGTCGAAACACAAATGGAATACCTGTTCATCTCTGCCATGCTGTCTGGCAGCCTGATACTTCCTGCAGGAAATGGAGAGCTGATCCCTGACATGAAGCATCCAGCATAAACCACAGAGCTCCCTAAAACAGACTACAGACAGAATATAGTTATAGTTAGAATATAGTTTTATCTGGAAAAGTAGATCATTGATTATTATATTCGCAATTCACGATGAGTGGAATCTTACTAATTGTTTCAATGGTGTCAGGGTCCAGGTGACCATCTTTATTAGGCCCCTGTCTGAAGAATCCACTGCGCGTGACGAACTTCATCAGGCCTTCTGGAAAAGGCTTTTCTTTTTCAGCAGCTGATGGATAAGAGTACTTCTTCTTGATCTAAAAAAACATAATATCAAATATTTGCATTATTTAGGATGTGGTAGGGCACTTCATACCAAAGCGTAATCACAGGTATGTCTGACAGGTTGTCTATTATTCAACATACAACCAATGATAATTTCTAGTTTCAAATATAGTAAAATGGAAAATACTTGGAATTTCTCCAAAAAATGTATTTGTTGCCAGCTTGTCAGTCACACTTGGGGAAGTTTAATCCTCTTATTAAACCAGACAGAAACCCCTCAGTCCTAGAAAGTACCTTGTGTAATATGTGTCTGGCACGGCGCAGGTGGCTGATGTACCACTGGGCAGCAGGATGGCAACAACGTGCAGATCTCAGAAGTAACAGTAATCTTTGGAGAACTCCAGACACCTTGTGACGTGATGCAACTTCTGCAAACTGCCCTGTTGTTCCTACTGGGTCCTAAACAGAAGACACACACATTTAATTTTACTAAAATGGACATGTAAACATATTGCATGCAAAGGTTGATCTTCTGTGTTATGTACCTGTGTGTTAGGGGAAGGCTGAGGGCAATAAAGAGGTGGGGAAGGCAGATACAGTCCATTGGGCACCAAGGTAGGCAAGCAAGAACACAGGGTTTTGGCTCTGTCCAGCAAAGAAGATAAGGGTGGTGATATAACATTCACTCCGGCCATGACTGAGGCCTTCAGAATCTCCTGTATGGAAACCTGTAACACATCCCAGTCTTCTCCTTCCAAAAGGTCTAGTAAAAAAGTTGACAAAAAGCATAGATTAAGATGAAAGGGGTCGATGTGGGTTGTCGATTGTGGTCATTTCATAGTTGTCAGGTCTCACCAACCTCTAAAGCTCTCGTCAACGTCTTTATCTCTGTGCTCTTGGGAGTCAGACTTGTTGTCAAGAAGACACTCCAACTCAACCTGAAAAATGCTTCCTGGTTCTAAAATTGATGGGAGATGGAGCTCTCTCCTCCTGAGTCTGTCATAAAAGATGTCATTGAGATGTGAGTGTTAACAAAAATGGTAAAACTGAATTTAATATATTGTAATGATGGTAACAGAAAACTCATTTGCTCCTTAATAATACTTTCACACTGACCGAGTGAAGTCAAAGTGGTCATTGCAGTAATTCCTATAGGCCAGGCCCAGAGACGCTGCTGTCTTCCAGTCCCCAAGATGGTAAGCCAACCACACAGTCTCGGGAAGCAGACCCCCCAGAAGGAGCAGGTCCTGGGCGTAGTCTACTGTCCATACTTCTGACAGCTGCTGTTGTCGCACAGCTCTAGCCACCTCTGTCTGGCACAATGGCACCAAGCGCCCGACACTAGGGGCTGGGAAAGAACATATTAGCAAATAGCAATATAAATAAAGACATGTTTTAAACTTACAAATAATTATAAAAACACACCATGTGGTAGATGTAGTGGAGGCAGGACGGCCACATGGTGAGGGGGCATGATGTAGAGGGGTTGGTTGGTGAAATAAGAGGCCATGAATCTCCCCAGAGTCTGAACCACGGCACAAGCTGCATCACAGTGAAGGTCTACCGGCAACCACGGGCAAGGAAGAGACTCTGCTGCAGGGCATGAAGACAGAGCTAATGACAAACATCTTACTTTCGGAGTGAGGTACACTTCTCATTCTCGAGACAGACTGCAGTTCTATACATGGTCTACACATTATACGCTGGTGTCAAAGACAACCCGTTATTGACCATGGCTGACCTGTTATGGAAGTCATGTTGTCCTTCTGGTGTCCAGCCCTATGCAGGATCAGGCGGGCCATGTGGTCCCCCAACTCCTGGGCTTCTCTCAGACGGTACTCGGATAACAAACTGTATAGGAGTGCCAGACAAAGCCGTGTCTCTTTGAAGACACTACGATCAGAGCCTAACAAAAAAGACATATGATTACCGGTTCAGACTGAATGTTACCACATGTACTTAAATGGAAAAACTAAAGCAGTGGTTCTTACTTTTGTTACTCTCCTCACAAATTTGTGACCGCCATGTATCAGCACTTTTTGGGTACAAACCACAAAGGAAAAGATGTTCGCCTAAGGGGAGAAGAGAGAAATACTAAACAACAACAATTATTCAGATATATTCAGACATAACTCTTAGGCTTTCCTTCAATCTGAATCACTGTTATTTTGAATTTTACATGTATTTCTTGTAGCTGGTACAACAACCATAGTTAGATAAACAGTCCTTCTGTTACAGACCTGGGTAACTTAGCAGCGCAGGGCCCTCCTCTAGTCTTTCTCCTGTAGCCTGCAGAGCAGTTTGGATCTGGGCCATGTTGACTGCCAACTGTTGCTGTTCCTCCTCCCAGCCATCACAGCCTTTAAAGCTTTTCAGTTCCTCCATATACTGCTGGGTGATATTGTAGACCCATTGCCACACTCCCAACAATCTAGCCAAAATAGAAAATCAAACCTTGTTTGATTTGAGATAACCAAAACATGACATGCAATGACTGGCATCCACAACAACAATTAATCGAACTAGCTACTCATAAAGCGACACATAAAAAGCCAGAGACAGTCTGTACCTGCTGGATGGTCGCTGGGGAACAGGTTGTGCCTGCTGTACAAAGCTAGATTTCTCTTCCTTCTCATCCTGTAACAGAGGCACATGGTGTACACCTGAAGGCCAGAGCTGTGGTGGCTGGGATTCCTTCTCTGCAGAGGACCAGACATGTCTTTGCTGCATGCTGTAGGTGTGGTCAAGAGAATCAGAGACCTGCTGCAAGATCAGTAGGACTGTGGATAGACTGTGGGATGATAACATACAGTGACCAGTCTGGTGGGACTCAGGGTCAGGGGTCAGCATGAGGTATATCAGCCGTTTACTGAGCTCTACCACCAGCCCCAGGCAGCTTGGCCCATCTGAGTGAGCGCTATCCCAGGGAAGAAAAGAAAGAAGGGCTTTGAGAAGGTGCAAGAGGCAAGTAGAAACCGAGGTGTTCTTTTTCCCTGTGTGGACCGGGGAGCTGGGCATCAAATGGAGTAAAGCAGCAAATCGTACTACACAGTAGAGGGTGTGCTTGAGCAAACAAGTTCTGTTCTCCACAGCATTTCCTAGAGACATGCCAAAAGCCCAGGCTGTTAACAGCTTACTCTGGATTTTCCCAAGTTCTCGATGAAGAAGAGGAGTTTTCCTCCCTTTTTCAACATAGTCAGTTTCACAATCTGGGCTAGTAATAAGTCCAGTGTCAGTCTGTGTGTCCAAGGCATGGAGTGTGTCAAACATTGAGGCAAACTCCAGACGGCCGCCATCCTCCATATGAGAACCAGCAGGAGCTCCGTCTAAATCAGAGTCATCCTCAAAGAAGGTCTAGGAAACCACACAGACAAACAGACAGCCAACATACATGAATCAATTGATAAAGCACCTATGAGTCATTATTACTCAAGCAAACTAATGTACTATAATTGGATTGTTTTCAGTGTTAGCAATAACCTGACATCAAATATGCCCATGTCAACAGGTAAGGCTGTGTTATAAAAAAAAGTTATAAAATGGGATTAGAAAGGGAATGAATGTGTCAGTCATGGTACCGACCTGCACTTTTTCAAGAAGCTCCTTGGTACCACCCAATGTCCCCTGGTCCTGCAGGAAAAGTGGCAGAGTGGATCCATCTGTGGCAGCTGAAAGGACAGAGTCTGCTGTTTTGGGCCCACGTGTAACAATGGGGTTGAACCCGTCAAGGCTGCTGTCAAGATTCAGGCAAGATACAGACTCCAGCCATACCCTCACATGAATCTGAAAATAACGAATGTGAGGAAACCTTATTGTCAAGAGTAGTCATGCAGAAAGTACATACAAAAGCTGAAGCTGGGTAAGATCCCACCACCTGTGATTTATCCAGTATCCGGCTGGCCTTCTCAAGGTCCTTGCTTGTGTCCTTTAGAAGTGTTTTTAGCATCAGGGCAGCAGAAGGCCTATCTAGCACCCTCATAACTGTGGCCATATACCCATCAGACACAATTAGATACAACAGCCGTGGATGCCAGGTCACAGAATAGCGCTGCCTCAGGACATCCCGAACTGACAAGCTAGAGCTGGACAGAGAGGCCTCCCCTTTCCCTGCGGTCATTGGCGGCCTGCAAAGGGAGAGGATAGATGGAAAAACAGAAAACCTTTTATCACAGATAGTAAATTATGTATTATATTATATCACAGACATTATATTATATATCATATAACAGACATTATATTATATATTATATTACATCACAGACATCATATTATATATTATATTAGTGCGGAAACAATTAGTCAATGAGTAGATGATGAATGGGCAACTATTCATAAACGAATAATAATCATTTTTCAGGTCAAAATACCAAACATTCTTCTTCATATTCTGCTTCTGTGTGAGGATTTGCTGCTTTTCTCTTTTTGGTATCATTATAACTGAATATTGTTGGATTTTGGACTGTAGGTTGGACTTAAACAAGACACTTGAAGACAATATCTTTGGAGTTAATAGTAACAGGCCTTTTTCTTGTGTTTTCTGACATTTTACAGGACCAAGGGACACTGGATTTAAACTTCAATGCTTAGGACAATAGATGGGACAGAATGACTTGGCTCTTGTGCTGAAAAGTGGAAGTAAAGCAACCAATAGTAAAGGAGACCACAGATGAAAGAAGAGATATAATAATTAAGAACATCAGTCCAAACAAATCAATAACTTGTAACAAGAGCTAATAAGTGATGACCACAATGTCTCAAATGTATACCGGTAAGTGACGAGAGGGTGCAGGGGTAGGAAGTGTGCAGGCCCAAAGTCAACACTGCAACCAGAGCTTGTGAGAGTGAGAAGTCCCCCAAGGCGAGACACCATAAGAAGGGACCCTCTCTTCAGAACACAGGACAGGAAAAGACCGCCTGGTGACCAGCTCACACTGCCCACCCAGTAGGACCTGAAAGAGAAGATATGTAAAGTCTAAATAACTACACACTGTACATCAAAGATCTGAAAGTTGTTCAAATGATAAGACAAGAAGTGATAATTCCCTATCTGGAACATTTTTATCTAGACATATTTTATTTTAAGTAGTGAAGATTCAGTCATAGCCCTTCAGCAGCAATATTTAGACAGTCCGACTGAACAAATGTTGAGCCCCAGGTTGGGCCTCTTATTGGCTGACTACTGCAACCACAACTCCTGTTCCCATTTTTATTTACTTTATACTTTAGTATTTACATAAACTGTACCGTATGTATTTAGAGGGGATGTCCATTTTCTTACTTCCGCATCCTCCAAGGCCACTTGATTTTGAGACAAAATTCTGTGTGCTCACAAAGAGGACCTGCGTGGCCTGCAATCACCAACAGGAAAATACAAATCTTGATAAACATTTTTACAGATGGATGGAAAAGACTGATGCAGTTGTGAAAAAAGAAAAAGAGAGGTGCTCACCTTAGGCTGTCTCTGGTTCAGAACGATGGCTAACAGTCGGCCATCTGGGGAGAAGGCTGGCACCAAGGCTCCTCTGGACTTCACTGGTTGGCAGGGTGGGGTGAGACGAGACATGGGGTATGTCTTGGTGGCCCACTGTATGCTGTATCCCACAGAACTACAAACAGAAATAGTTTTAACTACTGTAAAACCCACTGAGAGTCCTGCCAGTTACACAGACTCGCTCACTCACCCCACTCTCACACGGCCCTCTTCCCATTGAATTTTCAGGAAGGTGATCATTAGCTTCTTCCCAGATGTGAAAACAAAAGCTGATAAGCAGACATCACCTATAGTCTATGGAAGTTTGAAGAAAAATAAGATAAGATATAATGCTTATGGAAAAAAAGACATGGAGATGCTGGTCTGTAAAATTGTACTGAAACATGACAAAATATCTAAAATATGTATTCCATTTAGTACACAGACCTCTGTCTTGATGAAGATGGTGTGTTGGGATGCTTCTTTGTCATGTGAAGAAGGCAAAGTGGAGTCTTCAAGAGGCTGTATATGTGCCCAGCGTCCCTTGACTGTGCCATCTCGTAGCCCAGTCAAATCTCTAACATCCATACACTCCCACAGGAACACTTGCCCTGTTATGGCCACTAGGAGCACACGCATCCCATTCCCAGAAACCTGGAGTGACAGTCGTGTTGCATTCCCTGTGAAAACATACACACATAAATCCATCGACTGAAGATTTAACATTTCATTTAAATGTAATAACTGGAATTAGAATACGCTATGTGCAGCTCAAGTAAAAAAAAGGAAAAATCACTTTCCAAGCACCCACCCACAATCTGCTGCCATTGTTAGAACCAGGATAGAATATTCAGGTAAATAGGTACTTGTACTTGTTTCAAGTGTATATTACAGTATCACAGTAGAGAGAATACATGTGTAGTGACTGTGAACACTTGATGGATGATTATTGCACATTTAAAGGACCCGTGTGTAGGATTTAATGGCATTTAGTACTGAGATTGCAGACTGCAACCAACTAAACCCCCTTGATTCATACAAGCACAAAGAACCACAGTGGCCTAAAAAACTTGTGAAAATGAAAAAGGCCTGTCTAGAGCCAGAGTTTGGTTGACTGGTTGGTCTATTCCTGGCCTCTGTAGAAGAGGAACGGCTCCCTCTGTAGATTTTAAAAAAGGCTCATAAAGGTAACAAAAACACAACAATTCCTATTTTATATTATACATTAATGAAAACATACCTATGAATATTATATTCCATTTCTGCCAACAGATCATCCTAAATGTTACATACTGGAACTTTAATGTCAGCCCTATTGGTAACCATGCAATTTAAGAAGAATGCTTGTATGAAACGTACAGTAATGTATACACACATGTACTGTGCATACCTTGAACGGCAGTAATCATATGAACTACTTCTGGGACTGCTGCAGCAGTCTTCAACAAGTCTTTATCCCTGTTCCACAGAAACAGCTCTCCTGAGACCAAAAGTCCACAAAGCCACATACCTGAAAAACAACAAAAGAAACGTATTATCAGACTGACAGGTGACAAGGGTTTCACTTTGAGTTTACAAATAACTCACCATTGTGAGATGAAGCCATTGTCATCACACTGTTGAGCAAAGGATGGAGTTTAGGAGTCCTCTTCTTGGTGCGACCAGACACCATGTTGATCTCACTGATCCGTTTGTCATCTAACAGGAACACAGACTCCTTCTCCTGTAACACAACACAGGTTCACAGTCATGTTAAGATAAAGACAGCCAAGCTTTATTGTTACTGGCTGAAAACACTTTACTGTCCTCACCTTCCCAAGCCAACAGAACCGCGGCCATGGTTTCTTCCGTTTGATGCTGGATGACAAAACAACCTCCAACTTTAGCTCCATGTTTAAAAGACAGCATCGGTTCTCCCTCTTGACTATCCACTCAGGAAGACTTGATCGAGATCGCAGGATCCCACTAGAAAGGCAAGACGATATAAATGCATAGGTTAGCTGCCAAGCGACTATTGTATTTGCTGCGATGTAAACAATCCGACTAGCTACATATTATTAAATATCCCCTGAAAACATTATACTTTTAAAGAATCAAGTGACAATTACTGACAACGTTAAAGTACCGTGTTGTATGAACGAACAAAAACCATCACCAAGGATAACTACAGTAGCGTTAGCCACCTAGCTAACCGTGCTTACTGCGCGGAGCGTTTATTCGTCCCGAAAAACAGCCTAACGTTCCCCTGAGCACCTCCGCTACACTAGTTCTAGTCTAATATTAAACCTGTTAACATCTTTTGGTCACGAAATTGTCAATAAAAACATGTTATACCGTTGCTAATCGTGAAATATTTCGAAACTCCCTCCGCTACAGCGGCCAGAATTGTTTCCCATGATCCTCTTGGAGGAAGCTTCAACGCGTTGCCGTAGGAACGTGACGTGAGCCGACGCCTTGTGGGAAGCAGTGAGTTTATTATTATTATTAGTACAAGCAGGTGTTTGTGAACTTCACACACAGTTGTTCATTACTGAATATCATTCATTTCCAGTCCGTATTGTTCGATGAATGATCTCTTTTTAGCTTTCATGGCACAAGAATAGGAGGTATCCCTAACTGGCTGTATAACTATATGTTCATTATAATGCCATTGTATTCTTACATTTCTATGCAGAGTTAAGTGCTTTACTGATTCCCTACAGCATCCTTGTAAAGAAACAGGTGTTTGTTAATTGTTTTTTTGTTGGCTTCTTGCTTTTTTATTTGACCCAGTGGTGTTCTCAAACATATTCGGGAGCAGGGCCTGTTGAGACATCACTAGGGTGGGGTGCACAAACTCAATAAATACAGGGTGTTGCAAGTTGGTTTGGCCTAAAATTGAATTACTGAATAGGCATTTATAACAATAATGGGGCCATTTTAATTGTTGCACAAGCATACTTTAGCCAGCAGATGGCAATGCTACAACAGAAACTACTGCCAGGTATGTTTACCCAGCATAGCAAAGTGTTTTTGAATTCACATGTAAGCCAGTTCTGACTAGAGCAGAAGAGATCACTGGGGCAGATAAACGGTGGCATAAGAGGCTTTTTGTACTTTGTCTCTGAGCTATCGCAGATATCTCTCCACAAGGTCAATTTTCTCTGAGGAACGTGCACACCTATTAACTATCTGAAAGTTTGTGTGCAGTAAGCGGTTTTCTTCACCATTAACATGCTTTGGGTTGTGTGAACTGTTAATCAATAAGGTCCCTTATTGGCTTGTTACAGAGAGTTATTAGGTTTGCCCCCCGGCCCCTGCTGGTATTTAATTACCCTTGCACTCTCTCCTTTTCATCATGATGGAGATGATGGCAGCCATTGCCAATAGGTGAAAGAGGAGACTTCACCAGACCTTAATTGGTTCATTTGCCTCTGCCTGCCAGGCGCAGATGGAGCTCTTTATTACCGTCACTGCCAGGTTCATTCTGGTCTGATGAGAACAGTCTTAAGAGGGAGAGCTTGACAGCATATGAGAGCATGATGACATTGCCAAAATGATAATCAGAATGTTCACAGTTCAAAAAAGCAAACCGTTATAGCACTATACAGACTTTGTGTATTCATAATTGAACTCTTTTGTCACCATTGTGTTATGATGATTCAATAGGGAAAGACTACTACTAGAATATTATTGTCATGCTTATGAGCTTATTGTTAAAATGCAGCTGGGTCCGGGAATTCAGTAGCATCCTATTCCTCAATAATGCTATCTGTAATAGCTGTGTTTATATTTGTGCATGTGTGTGTGTGTACATGTTTACAGACGTTGCAGATGTGCATATCTACATGTTCCTCTTGCCAAGCGTCAGCCTGTTTTTGAGCTATTTTAGTCCCTCTGCGTGTGTTTATTTACATGAATATCATTTAATTGTAAAACTGTCTTTACACAGCCAAATATGGCATAACTGAGGAATATATGGCAAGAACACAAAATGCACTTTAGAATAAAAATCAAAATGGGGGTGTTTAAAAACTTATCAAGTAAGCAAATGTACAAGTCATCAGAGCACTTGTGCTTTTATATGCTTCTGAACTTAAACGCATTTTGGTTAGAATTTGCATCTTTCTCTGATGTGAGTGATAACAATAATTGAATTTACATAAAATACCTGTTGCTAATTACATCACTGAATGGAAGTAGCCTATTACCTTGCAAATCTCAACTCAATTTGTTAATCACTGATCATAACATACATGGAGGTTAAGATTGAAGGTAAAACACTGTTTTCACATCAGAAGGAAAAAATCTTAAAGAAATGAGTACTGTAGGTCTGTAATTCCTAATTACTATTTATTTTAATGTTTCCTGCTCTCTCAACAAAGCATGCCTGCCCATAAGGGGGTTGTTGAGTTAGTATTTCTGCATGATAAAACTGAACAATTACTACATTTGGATTTCTAGAACTCTCATCATGTGTTTGACCAAATCAAATCAAATTTATTTCTAAAGCATTTAAAAACAACCCTTGTTGACCAAAGTGCAGTACAGACCAGAGCAGGTAGAGAAACACAAATAAAAAGAAACACAGAGGATCTGTATGATGTTTGTATATCGATCCTCCAGCACACACTAATAGTGGATAAACAGTATAGCCATTAGAACAACGTGCTTAACTAGAGTACAATAACACATCTATATCTTCTAGTGTTCAATACAGGGACATTAGTTGGCATGGTAACCTCATTTGCCATCCGCTGGCCTCATTCATACTGAAAAATGACAATCAGGAAACTGTAAAGACACAATTCAATATTCTTTCTCACAACAACAGCGGGGCACAGCATGTCTGCTGGCTTCTATCATCACATGTTTGTTGGGAAGATTTATTAGTGTACAGGGTGCTGAGTCCAGCATTATGTTAAATAATGACAAATAGGTGTTCAAAGTCTAATTGAGCATTTGAGGATAAAAAAGGCAGGAAAAGGTGAGAAATGTATGCTGGGGGTGTTTCCACTGAGGTAGGATGAAATGTCACAGATGTTAAATTTGAGATTGACCAGGCAACTGTAAGGAACAGTTCAACATTTTGAGTTACACAAGAAGATTGATACTACTAACAAGAAAGCAAAATGTCCCAAAATGTCTAATGTGTGAGTGCAGCTGTGTCAGACGTATATATGCTGGAACTGGGGCCTTTCCACAGCAGACATTTTGACTTATCGTAGCAGGAGAAGCACAGGTGTTACTAACAACATTAACACTGCTGGGAAAATGGCTCACTAAATCATTTTTTCAGAAACAAATTGTGACAAGCTCTTATCCTGAGATATTTTCCGAACCTGAGAAACAGGATTCTCAGTAAAATTAGTGCTCTGCTGTCAACACACGTTAGTTGTGAAATGATCATTTGCATTGGAGAGGTTTTCCCGTATCATCCATGATCTCTGTTGACTGTGACAGATAGGTGCTGATTCAATTTATGAAGCTACACGGTGTGGTGTTGCTGCGTTGGACTGCATTATATTTTAAGGTGTAAATTATTGTGTCTCCCTGCCAGTGGTGGAAAGTAATAAAGCACACTTATTCAAGTATTTAAGTACAATTTTGAGGTATTTTATTTGAGTTTTTTTTAACTTTTATATATACTTTTCCAATAGATTTATTACAGAACTCAGCCTGGCTTAGAGAGTTATTCACATTTAACATGCTAAATATTTGATGAATGTAAAATATGCTGAAAGACAAAAAAAAAGTAGTAGGCTACCTTCAAATCATGCCTATATAATAAAGTGAGAATCAAATATGTAATATTTATGATAATATACACATTTGTGGCATTCTGTAAAGACATACTTTTACTTTTCATACTCACATTTGGATGGAGGACTTGTGAATCAGTGTGCTTTTACAATGTGGTATTACTTCCTTATCCACTCCACATTTCCTCCCTCCCTATCCCCAATGCAGCTTTTTTTTGCTTCAGGCTTTGCTCCTGCACACCTGATCCAATTAAGAGTTAATTTAAAGCCCTGCTGATTGGCTGAGCTACATTATCCCATCTACTGCGCAGAACAGATGTGTACCTTTCTTCATCAATCAGACGTACAGGAAATGAGATAGACCCAAAAAAACAAAAAAAAACAAACAAAAAAAACGTTTGTTTTGGATTAAGTATCAGATGTTCTTCTCCTTTAAATTTTTCCGCGAAATAGCAACGTGCTTACTTTGACGGGTTTGGCATCACGGCAGCGGACCGCCTTCTCTTTCACACGATTGGCCGAGCCGTGGGAATATTCAAATACGGCTGTGATTGATTGGCTCAGAGCCGGTTTCAACAGCGCAATGGGACTCAATTCCATTCCGACATCACTCTCCGTGGCACACACTGCTCGGTCGGCGGCCGGGATGAGACACAAGCTGCACGGGAAACCGTAATCGGTGAAATTATCTCCTACAAGAGTGTTGAATATGTCGAGGAAGTGCAGTTAATGGAGCCAGCTTCATCCATGGATATATCTCCGGAGGTCTCCACTGCGCATCGCGAAATCTGTGGCCAAATTGCTTTTGCAGAGGAAATACGCCTTCCGAGCAGGAGAACAACCAATCAGCCGTGGCGAACCAAAGATAAACAAGCCTTATGATAAGAGAAAACTCTGTAAGATATTTTATGTTTCATTATTCCCTTCATAATGTTTAGGGGGACGCTGTGTGGGCTGTTCGAAAATGTTTCACAGTGCAGAAAATGTTTTGATTGCTCAGTTGTACCAGCTGAATTAATTTATTTTTTTAAACGGTGTCTGTGTAACTACATGACAATAAGAGAGTAAGATAAAAAATATTCAGGGTTGTAGAGATGCTTCAATGTATGGTGTCTGGATCTCTGCATTGATTTTAGGTCGACAGGGCTAAAGTGGTGAAAGATGCCCAGTGCGCACTAATGGATAGGAGCGTCTCGCCCTTCATATATCACTGTCCTGCTATTGGCTAATGTGTATTTATATGGGCCGAGTCCACCCAAGGTTTGTAATTTATATTCAGTATAGTATAATTCCTTTAATGGCAGATTATTTCCTAAAATGAATCAAACTGTTATACATATTAGGGATTGCAGGCCAAGAAACATTTGCATAACAAACATCTGTAGTTTCTGAATGATCATTTTTCTCTCTCCAAACTGTTGTAGTCTCATCTTTGTCATCCTCAGATAACATCTTTGTTTGAATGATGGCTGTGCGCGCAGTGAAAGGCGCTTTATATGTCAGCATCTCAGTGGATACGGGAAGTGCTTTGAAGTATATTATCGGTCATTCAGGGCTGCCTCTGAAGGTTTCCATTTCTATTGTCTAGAAGCCGGAGGTGGGATCATCGCACCTCACTGCACCGGTGGCAGCCGAGGTTGAAGGTTAGCCTCAGCAGAGGGGGCCTATAGATTATTGGCCAGGTGTGAAATTCTACCCTGCATGCTTTTTCCTGCCTGTGCCAGATCCTTTATTACCCAGAGAGATGGGATGTCACAGCTTCCCACCAGAGGCAGAGAAGAGGAGAAAAAAAAGCTGCAATTTGGTGTTTTATTGTCCTCTCCTTTTTTTTTCTGGCTATTTTGTGACCAAAAGAGAAAAATACATCAACCCCCCTTTTTTTTTCATTTTAAGGCACGTGACTATCAGGAAAAGTCTTATCTTTCTTTCTTATGATTTCCTATAAACCTATTTAAATCATGGCATTGTGGCCTTTGATTTACCACAGCGTCATAATAAACATTTTAGTGCCTCATGCCCCTTTCATCATAAAGTGTATTCGTTGGCTTCATTCACTCTAAAATCTGCAGTTTGAGTACTTTTACTTACCCGCTGGATGTTTAGTGTGTGTTCTTCTTGTCATATAATCTAGAGGCTACTGTGTTCTTGAATTATAGACTGTTAAACGTCTCAATGACATTTTCAAATATGGTTTTGCTTTTTGGAAATGTGCTTTGCTTGGGCCCGAACTTGTTTGAGAGGCCTGTAAACTGCGTCCTGTTATGAGCCGTCAATGTGCAGGTATCCCATGGGGGTTTCCCTCTGATCTCACATCACACCCCAGCAGTAATTCCAACTCTGTGAAGAGAAGGGATTTGTCATTTGGCTGCCTGCTTCCCTTTGCTTTCTCAGGAGCGAAGCTGAGCTCTGATTTATTGTGAAGTTTCCCCAGGCTCGCTCAATCTCCATGCCTACCGAATTACTGAATGGAGGAAACGGCTCACCACGAGAATGACCTTTTCTTGGATGACTATTACCCAGGCCAGTACAAGGGCTGATTAAGGTCATGTCTTTTTTCTGCCAGGTCATCTGCAGCTTCACATGCAAGGCCAGTTAAGTGTACAGTGAGTTATTTGGTTGGGAGACTGAATGATAAGATGTTGCAAAATGACTTTGAAAATATAAATGAACCCAACCTCTTCGCCTATCTTATAGGAATAATGTCAGTGGCTTGGTTGCTTAGCAATTTCTCCAGTGCACCCTTTGTAATCACCTTTTTATCTGCTAAGAGATGTCATGTGTAATTACAGGCAGCCTGCTATCTTTTGAAATCTGTCTAATTGGTCTTTTCATTGTAATAGGATGAAGGGGGTAGTGAGGCGGGGGTTAAGGGTGGAAGGTTAAGGACTGGGCCTCTGAGGTCATCAGGGAGGGGGGACGTGACTGGTTCTTTGGAACTCCAGTCTTTATTTTGTCTACATGATGGGTCTCAGTCATTACTTTGAATTAATGATTAAGACTGCCAAATTGAAATTGATGCATCATCATTTGCCCTAAATAGAAAGGCAGAGAGATGATGACATTTTTTAGTTGGTCCAGAGATCAAAGACCCTCTTTTTTTTTTTTTTTCCTCCCAGAACATTTTGATGTTTCGGTGATGCATGGTAGAGAGCGTATCATTAGGTTATCTCCCACATTAGAGACATACAGCCAGCCTTTTCTCTACAGTTTCTAATGAGTTTCATGTTTGCTTGAAGATTTTAATGACATGAAGGAATCAGTGACCCTGAACAGTGTAACAGTAAAGCAAACAGCCAGAGGACAGGGCTTGGGGTGGGGAATGTTTTTGTAACATAAAGTAATTTTTTCTGTATCTTTTGTCCTCTTTTATGGTTTTATGATTCCATCCATACCTGAGTTGACCAACAAATGTCAACATTAAATTCAAATCAAAGAACTTATCTTTCCACAAAACCTTCATCTCACTCTTTCACCATCTGTTATCTTTGAAGTCAAGGTTTTGTAAAGGCTGGACAGCATACCCATAGCTCTTTGACAGTGTGTCTCGGTGTGCATACTGGGATAAGATAAGGCTCTGTTTACCCTCTAATGCTACCTTGGCATTGGCCAGACTTAAACCCCATGCAGTGTGTTTCTTTTACCTTGGCTCCATCTGTAAGCAAGGGCAGATTTGGGTCAGTCCAAGGCTTTCTACTCCCCTACCAAGGCTGTTCTCCAAGATAAGACTTAATTGTGGAGCTTTGGATTAGTGGCTAAATTTGCTCTCAGCATCTGTATACATATAAAGTCAGAAAGACTGTTATTCCAAAAAAACAAACGCAGTGTATGACCTCTAGTCTCTTGTGTTCCTATAATTCCAGAAATATGATGTGGCATAGCCAAATTATACAATATGTATCCCCACCAGCTATTTCCCCTTGGTATTATAGAGCATTTTACACAAATGGAAGCTGGGCAGAGAAAAATGTGCTCAAAAGGAAAAGCCAGATATTCAACAATCCTCATACCAATACTGTTTTGAAAGACTGGCTTACACAAATGGCCTATATTAACTCCAAAGTAAATGATTAATTGTTTGTCAAAAGTGTAAACCTCATAGGCAAATACTTCATGCTTGCATTAGCTGTGGCTGCTGCTGCTGTTGAAATTAATGGTGCAAGCTCTGAGCCCAAAGAGTTGGGCTGTCATTCATTTCAAAGCATTTGTTGCTGCCGTGTCAGATGTTAAATTGCGCTGACAATATTGTTTGAGAATGTTCCTAATGAAAGCGATGTGCATTTATTCTTACTCCCTTAAGCCTTTTCATAGTTCATATGTAGTTTATTTCAATCTTAAATAATTATAGTTATTTATATGAAGTGAGGTGTCTTTGCAGTAGTGAGTTTGAGAGTTGAGAATTGGCGATGTTTGTTATATAATTGAGGTGATTTTTAGCGTTTCTTAAGCGCTCCTAGCTTTATTGTAACATAACTGTCTTGTGATGGCTACACAAAATTTTGCATAAACAAAATTGAAACGTTAATGTTTTTTCCCCAGACACTCAGCCATTAACGCTATATGATTTACACCCAACTGAATGCTCTGGACATCTGTCTGAATATTGCCTGGCCATCGTATTTACATAAATTTTGTGCTTGCGCATGAATTGTATAGGAAACGCTTTTTAACACTGTTGTAATACCTTTTACAGGAGCTAATCTCAATGGAAATGAGCCTCATTGTTATCAGCCTCGAGCCTCGAGTGTTCTTGCAGCGTGGAGCAGAGAAGCTCCGGGTTGTTTGGTTATCCTGTATGTGAACCTTTGTGTCCTCTTTTTCTTTTTCTACAGAGAAGGAGAAGAGAGAAATCTGGGTCCCTCTTATATGCTGCTCTGATACCAATTATGCAAACTATTATAGAATTTAACCAGGCCAGCTCTTATCGGCTAATCCAGAAGTAATAGATTCTATTAAAAATGTATGAGGGGTGTGTGTCTGTGTGTCTGTGTGTCTGTGTGTCTGTGTGTCTGTGTGTGTGTGTGTGTGTGTGTGTGTGTGTGTGTGTGTGTGTGTGTGTGGATGAATCCAGCAGCTGCAGCAGCACTGCTGTCTAATTCTGTCTGTATGTCAGACTACTTGTCTGGTCTCCATTACTTAGACAGGTTCCTGCACTGCCTACCTTGAAGACAGTATAAAAGCGATATGTAATATACAATTAATTACACAGTAAGTGAATTGTTATTCATGGGTCTTTTCGTGCTCATTCAAGGAGAGACACTGCTTTTTCTCTTCTGTAATGACCGATTGCTCTTTATTAATCATTTATTTCTTCCTAAATTAACCTTCTTTCTTTTCTTTTTTCTTTTTCTTATTGCTTTTGTGCTCTTTCCCTTTTGCTTGTTTCTAAGTGGAAGGAAGGAACAACATTAGCATAGCACTCACATGCTAATCCACCCCTGAGAGTGAAAGGGGCGCTTGTCTTAAACCTTTTTCATTATCATCTAATTATTAACTGAGGATTCTGAGAACTGCTAACAGGAGCTGAGATGGCTCCGCTAGGGGGGGGTGTGTGTGTTGTGTGTGTGTGTGTGTGTGTGTGTGTGTGTGTGTGTGTGTGTGTGTGTGTGTGTGTGTGTGTGTGTGTGTGTGTGTGTGTGTGTGTGTGTGTGTGTGTGTGTGTGTGTGTGTGTGTGTGTGTGTGTGTGTGTTTGTGTGTGAGAATGTGGCAGGGCGAGGGTGTGTGTGTAGAGCCAGTGTGTATCTTTTTTTTTTTCCTGTGTGTTTCATGTTTGTTGAGAGGGAGGCTCTCTTTGCAATTTGCCTCCATCTTCGCTCTGACCCTTGATGCTGCACGAAGTCATAAAAGACTCCAGAAGGTCAGACAGATGCTCTTGTCTGAGTCTCTGTATAATTTAGGGCTTTTGCTGGCTTTGATGGATATTCTTGTGCTGCCGCTTTGTTACAGCCAAACAGGTGAAAAGCAAGGCAAGCCGCATTTTGATTTTTGTTTAAACATAGTTGTGTATTTTCTGGGTAATAATAGCTTTATTATCTCAAGAAATGTGATCCACATAGCCTAGATTGTCAGGAGCTTAATTTAGGCCAGGCTTCCATTTACTACATACATATGAATGGTGTTAGTTTGATGGCAATCTATCAGTAGCTGAAGGATACCTTTTTTTTTGTTGAACAGATGTAATTATAATTCAGTTTAAGGCGCCTGCCTGTTAAACTTAAGCAACCATTATAAAGTCTCTCCATCACGTATCTCATGGTCTTCAGTTGACCTTATCTTCTCACAAAGTTCCCTGGATCCCCAGGACACGACACATTAGAAAATGAAGAATTTTGCACTCTCTCTCTCTCTTGCACTGTCTATGATGAGGGAAGAGGCTTGAAAAATAGATTTATTTGCCTAGACATCCTTATCAGAAAACCACTGGGGGGACAGATGGACTGCAGAGCACAAGGTCTTTATCTCCCCGGCGGGCCCTCAGTGGTCCACATCATGCTGCTTATCAGCTGTATGGGTGTCACCTGAGAGTGGCTGGGATTAGACGTCCTTGCAGCATTAACTTGCAACGTGCTCCCTTTTCTTATTATGCATGTTAGAAAAGTCCTTGAATACATGAACTTGTAAGACATGGGGAGTATAGGCAGAGACATCTGATTTATAACCTCTAATGTAATGAAAACCGGCTTGGAAGGGAGTAACATTGGCCATTATGTTAGAGTTTAACTATGCTACATACTGCCATTTTTAAGTTGCTTGACAATTACTTTGCAGTTGGCATGTACTTAATTTCTGCATTATTTCACTATAGGAGAGTAATCTATCCTGAGATGGTTTGATATAACATTGTAAGAATGTGAAAGACATAAAACTTTTTTTGTCGAGCAAAACATTCTGTGGAGGGCTGGAGAATTGATATTGCTTGAGAACTTAGAAGCCTAGATAATATCTTGCATGCCGGGATTTCTTTGAACTCATATCTCTCTTCCCCTTTTTCTGGTAATTCCACTCAAGAGTGAGAAGGCAATTTTTAAGCTTAAGTTTTCATAAAATCTCTTAAATTTAAAATTTAGATAGCAGGATGAAAGAAACTATCATTACTTGCACTTTATGCATCATTTCTAGCTCCCCCTTTTCTGCTTTCAGTGAAACTTCTTTCTTTAAACCACTGCTGGCTTCTCTTTGAATTATAATGCCTTCCTTGATGTATTTTATTCCAGCTGTAAATTATGGGAGTAATGGAAGGTATTCCAATTCATGCCTCATTTTCTGCTAGTGACGGGATTTCCCTGGAGATATCTTTTTTCTCCCTTGTGTTCCCTTCTGTGTTTTCAGCACCTCCCTCTTGACAAATGTGTGGTAATGGAAGGGTTGTTGAGAAATTGCCATTATTTTCAAAATGGAATCTGACCATATTGAGGCTTTTAGCTCTTTGTGTGTGTGTGTGTGTGTGTGTGTGTGTGTGTGTGTGTGTGTGTGTGTGTGTGTGTGTGTGTGTGTGTGTGTGTGTGTGTGTGTGTGTGTGTGTGTGTGTGTGTGTGTGTGTGTGTGTGTGTGTGTGCAAGACAGGTTGCACTGAGCAGTTTAAAGTGGGCTTGTCACCGAGGGACAGATGTTGAGCGGAGGAGGGGAGCGGGTACAGAAGAAAGGGAAGAGTGAGGGAATCTTTTTTTTTTTTTTTTTTGGCACCTGAGTAAAATGAACGCCACTCTGTCTCTTCTTCTTTCTTAGGCGAAGGTAATCATGTTTCTGCAGCTCGTCACTGAACACTCTGTTCTGTGTTTGACTCGCTTTAGCTGCCCTCAGGACCCTGAGGGAGAAATGAAAGCAAAAATCCAAAAGAACCTTTAAAACCTTAAAAAGAAAAAGGAGCAATCTGACAGCTGTATGCTGGAGGCTTATATTAGCCTTGTTGGGAACTAGTGCATTCTTTCCATTTGTCATTGATTAACTATTAATAAGCTATAAGCCTCTGATTTTTATTGCATAGATTGCAGTTGTGTTTGTCTACAAGATACCTGACTCACACAGTAAGTAAGTCTTTTACGGTAGCCCCGGGGTTTTCTAGTTTTGCAGTGCTAGCATTCAGATTTGGTGACTCTTTCAGATAATCAAAGAGAATGTCAAATGCGATTACGACTGAAAGATTCCCTCAGTGCCTGGATTTATCTTCAGAATGATTGCTTCAATCAGCACAGCTGCCTTCTTCTTTAGACAGCCTATTTTAGGGAGTGAGTTGCTTTTGGCTTTCTCTGCTGATCAATACGGCCATAAATGTATAGAAAAATAAACGCAGGTCTCAGGGATAGTTACAAATTGACACACGCAGCCTGAGGCTACAGGAGGCCCTGAAAATGATCTGTGTGATTGCAACCGACAGGGCAAGGTTGATAACAGGAAAAAACATCATAACAACCAGGAGGAAGGAGCAGAAGGAGACGTTCATTAAGTGATATCACTTTTTTGTATGCACAATTTCAGCAGTTCAAAAAAGGGTTTCTGAATTTTGATAGGGTAAAAGGACACAAGTGGTTTCAGAGTTTTAGATATGCAAGCTACTGAAGTAACGGAAAATTTATTTTTGAAAGAGGAGAGCCTCCTATGGGGTTTTAGTGTTCTCTACCAGCAAGCTTGCAGTTTTCTTCCGACATCAAACTGTTTGATGCAAGAGTTCATATGTATTACGTATAATTCAATGTTTTGATCCAAACTTAAAGTTGGCATCTACTTTTTTACCAGTGATCCTTGAAACTATGTGGCCTAACTATGCAATAACAAGAACTTTAAAAATCCAAAACATACCTATTGCAAACAGAACTGGTGGGGTAATCAATGTGGCAATCACGGTCTGACGGTTGTTCCACCACTTTGGTCCGGACTGAAATATCTCTTCTGGATTGTTTGTGATGAAATTTGATACAAACATTCATGGTCCCCAGAGGATGGAACCTTCCTGACTTTGTTGATCCTCTGACTTTCTCAACAGCGCCACCACAAAGTTGGCATTTTTGTCAGTTTGTGAAATATCTCATCAACTATTTGATGGATTCATACCCACATTTTAATTTATTATTTATGACCTAAAACTATGGCATTCCCATGAGCCTCAGCTGTTGTTCTAATGTGCTAATTGGCTAATGGTGAATGTATACCTGCTGAACATCAGCATGTTGGCATGCTGAAGTTAGCATTTAGCTCAAAGCTCCGATGTCAATAAGTCCAGCCTCACAGAGCCGCTAACGTTGCTGTAGACTCTTATTTTGTTTTTCTTGTTTAATCAATGTTTAATTTGGTGTTAAAAGTATTGACCTTATAGTAAAACTTTTTTTTGTTCTTTATTCTAGCAGGTTAACCCAGGCTGTGTGCAGCCCTAGTGAACTATCATGCTGGCCTGTATCCAGAGACGGCAGACTCTCTCGTCACAGCGTCTAGCCTGCACACCCAAAAGCCTTGATGTCCCACCACCACCATTACTGCTGTCAGTACCTCCACTGCAGCCGTGCACCCACAAAGGTGAGTTTATGACACACAAAGAAGACAGCAAGTACTATACAGATAGTTTGAAATAGAAAATACTGGTGAATAGTAGGATAGTTGGTCATGTTCCCGAGTTACATTTTAATCAATCATGTTCAGATTGACCTTGTCGTCTCCAAGCGCACATACATGCATGCATGCATGGTTTTAGCGGTGTGCTGAGATTTCAGCTGAATTAAAAATAATGGGCCTCCTGATGATGATGATGATGTTGATGATGATGCCTGTTAATTTGGCTGCTAATCAGTGTGCTCCTGCAGTGCAAATGCGTGCAGGTCAAAGTGGACTCTGAAATTACAGAGTTAATCAACTCTCTCATACAGGGTTACTAATGATGTTCACATTTTGTGCAGAAAGTGCTCCATGTCAGTGTTGTGTGACCTTCATCTTGACTGATTATACTGCATTCACTGAAAGGCTGACTTTGGGTCTAACCTGGATTGACATTTGTGATTAGATTTCTTTCAATTAATTGATTAAATGCGACATGTTTGCTGATTTTTTGTTCTTGGCCTGATACTGCTTTCTTTTGTGTAGGTTACTCTACGTCCATATTATTTGTGCAGTGGTCCCAATTGCACAGTGTTTTTCTTCCTGGACAGTCTAGATTCACATAATGAGATCATAGTACCACAAATGAAGTTATTCTGCTGTGGTTTCCTTTTCACGATTGCTTTAAAGATTTGCTGATGTCTTATATTTCTTTGCTGGGTCTGGTTTGAAGCTATATTGAAGATCTATAACTACTTCCAGTTTAATGGTTCAGCTGGATGTGTATTACAGTCTTATGAGTGTATATAACCATAAAACATCATAAATTATTCGGTCCTTTAAAGATGTTTTACTTTCCTTTTGGTAGAGGTGTTGCAGTGTGTAATGTTGCTGTTGTTTTAACCCTGTGCTGTCATAGTGTGTTTTATTTGGATGCATGGGGGGATAGCTACTGCACTGCAGTAACTAACAAAGGATCGTTATAAATGAAATGAAACAGTATGGGACACACTGTGGTCTCATAGAAAGTAAGAGCATGCAAATATTGACCAGTAACATTGTGTCCATTCAGATTTTTCAGAGACAGAATCACCATAATTTGACTATCAATGTTAGCATAGTCTGTATGACATATATGCACCTTTTATCTGCAGAGCAGGGCAGTAGTCAGGATAATCTTATCTGTCTGATAGTGTTGCCAGATCATTCATATGAGCCTGTGCATATACTCTCATAAAGGATACCTTTGTTCATTCATCATGAAACATACTACTATACAAAGTCTAATCTTCCATAAAAAAATTGTTGCATAGTAAATGTATATTTGGGAAATATATAAAGCATAGAAGACACAACATTATTTTCAGATTTAATCACCCTGCAATAATCACATTTCAGATACCACTTAGCCTAACACCTGGACACATATTCAGGTGTTTTCAGTTAAATGCTGGATAATTAGACCTGTTCTCAGGTTGAAGTTGGATGAAACCGTGCTTGGAGTTTTCTGAGGTCACTAAACTCCATATACTTTAAAGGAACATAAAAGTTCCCTTGATTTAACAGGTGCAGCAAGACTAACAGGAAGATGTCAGTCAAGTGCAGTGTTTAAAAACCCACATAATCCTGAGATGAGGCCTAATCAGCAAAAACTAAGTGAAAACACCTGTGTGGTAGTGTGACAAAGTGTAGTTAATTGACAGAAAGCGTGGATGGTGTTTTGCATTATTATATTTCCCTTTTACATGCTTGTAGCCGAACAATGTGTATCTAACTCTACTCACAAATTCTCCGAGTCTCTCCCTCTTAATCTCCATCTCCTCATCTCCCACATTTCTCCCTCTTTGTCTTTTATGCTATTAAATATTAATTGGGAATCAATGGAGCACTTGTCTGCTAAACGCTGGAACAGAAGGGCCTAGTTTGCCTCAGGCAGAACCAGGGGTGCATTTCTCATCCTGTTTACCTGCAGGGCCTTTTCCTCCCCCTTGAGTTTTATGTACTGCGACTGTGCGTAGTGCAGCACCCTCCAGCTCTAGCCTGACATTTTAAGCACAACCACAGGGAATAGACTGCTGATGGGAGCTTAGCCTGTGTGGCCCAGGCTTCTTCATTAAATGAGTCGTTGTTGGATTGAGTTAAATGGGGGCCGTCTTTAGACGCCACTGCGCTTTTGAAGGCCATTTTAATTTTTAGCTGAAAATGGAAGGCATGAAAGCTCTCAGGCACACAAACCCATGTGAAAGATTTCTGAGTGTGAGGAATTATGTGATGAGAGTGAATGAGAGCTGTTCTCCTCTCTGCTATGCCGCTTGAAAGCAGGGGCTGGGAACACTCTTTCCCACGCTGCCGGCCTGTGCTCGGGTCGGCTTTGAGTGGGGAAACTTTGCCCAAGCTGGGCCAAGCGGCACAGAAACAAATGAGGAGTGACACTGGTGCAAAGGAGTATTCGCCGGAGCCTCTTCAAGCACACATAACTAAGTGTTCAACCCTAAGGTTACTCTATTCTGTGAGCACTCTTCGTGTAGAGATTACTGACATGGAACGAGGGAGGCATGTAAAAATGGGGTGAATGAATTTATATTTTTGTGTGTTTGCAGAAGAAGCTTGTGAATAGAGCGGCTAGTGTGAGTGAGATTTAAGAGCATACGTTCTGGTTTCAGCATGTCCAGTGTCTTTTGCACTTTTTCCACTTCACCCCTCGTCCTCTGGGTCCCTAGGTTGAATAAATCACATTAAGGCATTAACCTTCTTTTAGGAGATAAATATTAATGCTTTTCTAAGACAAAAGATAAGCTTCTGATACTGCATCATACTTGTGATAATACTTATTGAACTTATTAATCAATATTCTTTATTTACAAAGTAAAAGGACTCTCATGTGAAAGGGGTCATTCACTGACAAAGCCGGTGAATTTCCATTATAACTCTGAGCGTTTTAGCTTCTTTCAGCCCAACATTACTAGCTGGTGAAAATTGTCAAATATTTAGCGATCTAACAATAAAAACCCAGATATTTGTTTCGGGAGTTGGTAGACCAAAACAGAGCTAAAAGAAGAGTGAATATTGCACTTTAATTCATCATGTGGCCAGAAACACAACTCCATTTTACTGTGTGTCTGCTGGATAAGTAAATATACTTGTTTGCACACATTCACCACAGCGTTGCAAAGTGGGGCTGGTTTCTGCTTTCTTCCAATATTCCCATTTCAAAATGATCTTTCAATGATATGCTGAATTGAAACACAGATAATGTAATAGCCCTATAGGTTCATGTTATGGCCATCCATTCTTTTTTGTTTCTGAGAGATCATATTTTGTCCATCATTTTGGCATGGCAGACAGCACCACAATACCCAGCAAAATTCAAAATGCTTCATTGTTGCAGGTGGCGACAAAACACAGCAGCTGCAGTTGGTGAATTGATCCAAAATTTACCCCAAATCTGAAGAGTGTATTCATAATTTTATATATATATATATATATATATATATATATATATATATATATATATATATATATATATATATATATATATATATATATATATTAACATAATCCTTAGCTTCTACCCACAATGAGTTGTGCATATAACAGAATTGTATCTCTGTGATTGGATGTTTCTTACCGAAATACACTTGGGGAGTTGTAGTTCACTTCTAACCTTACATTTTTATGTAGCCATATCCCCTTTTTTATGTTCCCCCAAGTGGCCAAAAATTGATTACTTCAGCTGTATTGACTAAATGTTTGCTTGAAATGTGATTGGAAGTTGGAAATTGACAGAAGTAATCTATTACCGTTGACTATAATTAGCATATAATGATATAAATGATGTAAATAAATAAACAACATACTTTTATTTCCAATCTGTGGCCTAAATTAGGAGGGAGAATGTAGCCACTTGGTGTTATTTCTCTGTCTAACCAGCAGATAGTCAACTGCAGAAGCTTGTCTTAAAGAGATGAATAAAGTCAGGGCCAATTAATTACATGGTTCTAATGACTGGGCTTATTGGGCCAACTGGGTGCATAGATGAGGTTGTCATGGTAACAGAGACATAGGTTTTAAATGCATTGTGAATGTGCTCAGCCCTGGTTATTAAGGTAGGCCAGAGAATTTTAAATATCAGGATTATTGGTGGTAAACAAGTGCTTATGCCCGCTGAGAAGCACTTGTGTTATTATGTTCTCAGTGCCATGTTCCTGCTGTGGCTTTGACTGGAGTAAACATGTTATCTCACAAAAGTGTTCACGATATGTCTTCAGAATAACATCAAAGGCCCGTGGGATTTTTGCCTGGCAGCTCTACCAACATGTATGGATATTAACAAGGGATAATTTGTGAATTTGTAGGTTTGTCTCATGGGAATTATGCGTAGTGGTCATTCAAATTACGTCCTTATGTTGGCCCTCTGGGTATGAAATGGTTGGAAGCTGTGGTTTTGGAAACGCAATGAGCTTTTCCAACTGCCGTTTTCAGCCCTGCCTCTGGGGCTTGTTTTGCCCATAAATTAGTGATTAACTCAAACTGCTCCAAAACAATGAGGTCTCCGCTCTAATCTGGGGGGGGGGTGGCTTCAAGTGTGACCACGGGAAAAAGATTAGCCAGTTTAAAGTGGCAGAAAGCATTGAGTGGGATTGTATGGGGGTGGAATCAGGGTTATGAAAGACCATATATATATACCGCAGTATGCTAAGTACCCAATGTTTTATCCCTCTAAAATATTTTTATGCTAATATTTATTAAAAAAAAATCTTTCTTTAAGTCAAAAACACATGTGCACACAAACACACACATAATAAATTAGGCTTAGTGGTGATTGAGAGTTTATAATTGCCTCCCCCCACCCCCCCACCCCCAACTGTTTCTTTCCATGCATGTCCCCTGCATGGAAAGAGGAAATCAGGATTAGGTGTTTCCTGTGAAAGTGTGCCAGTTTCACTCAGCATGGTGCCACAACAGTTGAGCAGCATGTTTAATGTGTGGAGCCCCTTCCAACCGAGAAAACATTCAAGCCTGACTAGCGGGACCATTAAATCTATCAATCTAGCGTTGTAGGTGCATCACACATCAGTGTCATTATGCAGATTTTTTTTTTTTTGAGAAAAAGAAAAATGCAAACAAGCTTTTCAAACCTACGTAACGTACTTCAATCATCCCTGTCTAAAAGCAAGCAGGGGAAAAAATGTTAAGGGTCAGAAATTAAAATTTGTAAGCACTGCATGATGCCCTCTTGCTTGCAAAGTGAAAGTGGCTGTTATTTTCTGTGCTTTTTTTTTTTTTTCCTTCCCCTGTCTGCCTCTGCGCCTGTGCTCTCTGTCAGGGCTGAAGAGTGAAACAGCGTGCAGTCTGCAGGTTCAGGGTGATTAAGTGCTTAAGGTCAGACCGCTAATTATCTCTCTGCCATTCCTTACCTGACAACACACAGCTGCCATTTCCCCCGTTGTCATGTGAACAGCCTCATATTTGTTTTCATTTCTCATCTTTACTTTACACCACTGAATTTTGTTATGTGACTGACTGCAGTGCCTCTCAATAAAGAGAGACAGGAAAGCATGTCATAAAGAAATGTGTAGTTGACAGTCTGGAGAAACAGACCACTTGTTAATGTAATGTAATAAAGCTTTAAGAATATAATATAAGAATAATACATAATATAGAAAATAAACATAGTTTTATGTATCAGAATTTGTTTTTCCTCTTCTTTAATCATCTCACTTTTTGTCTCAAATTAAGACCATTTCTTCTGGTCTATGTGCTGACTATCTACAAAAAAAATAAAATAAGCCTGCATTAATGCAAACCTACATTAAGAACAACATGAATAATCTAATCTCCTAAAGGCAACCTAGGCAGATTAAAGGAATCATATACAGCTATTTTGTAGCTCAGACATTTCTATCTGCGAGGTGAAAGTATTTACTAATTTACTGGCTCATACATTTAAAAGAGAAAAAAGATTTAAAAGAGCCAAATAGCCGACTGAATATAATTATTGTAGCCTAAGTACGAAGTTTGAGGTGGGGGGAGCTGGCTACATTTGTACATTTTTACTTGTTTGTTTGCTTGTTTTCAGCATAGAGGCCAAAATGAGCTGAGAGTGATTGATTGCACATGTTTCAAAATGCACCAGCTGTTTTTTAAAAGGGCAAAATGCACAGCAAAAGCTTTCTAATAAAGACTTGTCCTGATTTGGGAGTGTGCAAATTACCTCTTTGGTTACCTACAGAGAACAATAGAAGCAATACTTAATGCACACCGCTGTTATCGCTTTGACTAGTATGCATGGGTCTGCGTGTTGAGAGACAGCAGCCTCTACAAAGTAGGCTCTTACCTTCTTGGCACTTTTAGAGGGAACTTAAGCTTTCATAGTGCCAGATTGTAATTAATGAACCACACTTTTTTGGTTTGACTTGGGTGTGTTTTGCAGGAAGGCCTAGTGAAATTAACTAATTTCGTGAAGAATGACTTCAAGATATACTTTTATGACTACTACCACACGCTTTAGGAAAGCCACTACTGAGTGGTAAACATGATGTGCTGCGCTCAGTTTACTGACATTTAACACCACTGATTGGCATTAAAATCCTCAAGATTGAAACAATTACCTCTGGTTGTAATTTAGAGCCGTTTTATTGCTGGTCATGGTGTTTCTGCTCTCAGTTTTAACTTCACATTATCCATCAGCTGGGCTTCTGTCAGGATCAGCTAAAATGAGCCTCCTTTTTTTTTTATGCATATAGCACACAGTAGTGGTCCTCCGATGATAAATATGTGAATGCGGAGCTGGGAAGGCCTATTTGCTAATGAGGTTTCCATAGTGCCACATTAAGGCAGCCACAGTGGGAAGTGCAGCTGTGTTGTGTCTCCATGGCTCTGACAGGGCTGTAATCTCTGGACTAACAATATCAGACACCCTGTGAAGATGTGTTAGCATTCAAAGTGTTTGAAGTGTTTGTGGAACAGCAACTCAATCGCAGCATGTGCAGCTCCATACTGACATTTTACTGAACGTCTAAAAATGATCTATCTTTGGTAATTGAGCAATGTTATCCAAGGAAGAAAATAGACAAGTTTTGTACAGGATGTCAATGCTGGTGCTTTTTTTCCTGTTACCACTTTCACCGTGAGAGGGATCATGGGAAACCAGAGAAGAGAGAGCTCACATCTTGATGTTGTATACAGTTTAAAACACCTCTCCAACATCACAGATGTCAGGGTTCTCTATAGCAGCACTACACAGTGATACATAATAAGCAGTGTTTTGCTTTGTTGTATTTCTCTGTAGAATTCATTCATGCTCCTGGCACCATGGTGTGCTGTTCCTTCTACTCCACTGGGAGATTGCTGGATGGATTGAACACTCCACCTTACCTCTTTCCTCCATTTTAAACACCCAATTTATTTCTTTCATGAGATGGATCTTGTAGATTGAATCATTTTCACAGTCGGGAGGCTCACTGTAGGCCTGAAATGAAATGAACTCCCAAATCAATTTCAAATGGGAACAACAAGTGAGCTCTCCCCTGCATAGCTGGAATTGGTTTTGTTATTGAAAATGAAATGAAGTGTTTTGTTTTTATTTTTCGTCCTTTTTATTGCAGATTACAGCTTTGTTCTTTTGCCTGCTATGATTTCCACCGACTTAAAGCCTGATCTAGGTTAATTTCAGCACCTTTTCTTTTCATGTCAAGAATTCCATAAAAGTGTCAGTCTGAAAGGTGGCGGTAATTTCTACCAGGTGATTTATTGTTTTTAAATGGGGCGCCTTTTCCACCTTTCCTTTTGTTGCTAGGAGTTAAGCAGCCATGAAATTGCCTGAATAATAGTGTTTAAATCCAATCTTAGTTTGTCCCATCAGCTTTTCCCGCACACAATTCAATCGGCAGCGCTTGGTGATTGCTCTTTTTCCATCTGCATCAACTTTTTCTTGACAGTTTAGGCTCCAAGCTTTTACAGTAGAATCAGAAAAGCAGAAAGTGGGACAGAATTTCATAGGCAGGAACTGGTGACGCTCGAATGATTGCAAGGTTATTGAGAAACAACCAGAAATTAGGTGTGGTGTATCAGCGAGGAAGACTGTTAACATTTAGCTGTGCTTGAGGTGTGTTCCAATTAATAATCTATTTTCTTAAAGAGAACTACAAAAAATATCCTTTTGGAAAGATTTGCAGTTACTACAATCAGTCTACTACAGTCAGCTTCCACTTGGCTGCTCCTGCTGTGGTTTAGCTGCTAAATGTCATCTAATGAATCTCATTGGAGCCATTTCAGTAAAATTAGGTCCTCTCCCCTCTGCTGTTGCCACTTCCCATCCTTTGATTTCCCAAGGTAAACTAATTTTGGGTTGAACTAAGTCTGAATTAATTTCATTAAACACTGATCAAACAGTGCTGGAGGTGTTTCCCGCCTTAAAATGAGTTTATAAGACATATTGATGTCTGCCATTATTCCCTAAAACATAAATACAGCAGAAATCACAGAATACAAGATTTTTCTGGGCTGCTTGTAGACTAATCGTCTATTTTCTGTCTGCTTCCTTTCTCAGGTGAGCCAGCCTCCATGATTTCTCGGTACCCTTCTCCTGCAGAGTTGGACGCTTTTGCCCAGAAGACCGCCAACAGCCCGCTGTCCATCAAAATCTTTCCATCTGACGTCCGGGTGCCACAACATAAACAGCTTAACAAAACAGTCAACGGTTTAGACACCACAGGCCCACGCTATAGCCCCTATTCACAGCCGTTCTCAGGAGGCTACCAGGGTTTATTGGCCGTCGTCAAAGCCTCTGTGGTGGTCAAAGGTGTGGTGAAAAACTCTGAGGGCAGAAGGACTAAACATGCAAACACCCAGATTTCTGTGGCACCGTATAATAATCCTCTGAATAATGGCTACACAGTCAGACATGGGCATAAGGCCTATCATATAAGCTCATGTAAGCCCCCTGATGTTCCTATTGAGACACTTTGTTCTAGCGCAGGCATGGCCTCCGGAGATCAGAGCCTGGCCCCCCAGACTGAGCTGGCAGAGGTTCAAAGCCTGATGAGGCAGATGAGCAGAGTTCCCCACAGCCAGGCCCTGCAGCTGGGGGGAGAGGCTCGAGCCAGCCCCTCTCTGCAGGCTGTGGCTGCAGTGGCACATTCAGACTCAGACTTTGTCCTGGGAGTGCCGCCCCAAAGCAGTCTGGCATTCACAGGGGCGGTGATACCTACACAGAGTGCAGACATAGCCAAAGCTGGGTACCTAGAGAAAGGAGACTACACAGTGTGGCAGCATAAACATCTAATGCAGCAGCAGCAGCAGTCCTATCAGCAGGGAGCAGTGAGGATGTACAGAGTGAGTAACGGTGCTCAGGGGCACAGAACAGCAGAGGCTGGCCAGCCTCTTGAAACCTGCCTCCCTTTGAGGTGCTCCTCACAGCTGTCGTATAGACCGCATCCTGCCAGTGTGCGTGCTGGGCAGGAGCGACTCAGCACCTCCTCTCTGAACTGTGCCGCCATGCAGGGGGAGTTCTCGGTCGGACAGTACTTCGCTCCTCTCTGGGACGGCGTTGTGGCCACCCCCACTAGCGACTGTTATACTTCTCAGGTGCTGGCAACGGGTACATGCGCAGCCGGGCCTAGAGATCTGGGGCTCTCCCACCCCCACCTCCACCCAAACCGCCACCAACACCACCACCCACAGCGCCTCCAGCCGCAGCTCCACCCTCCCCTCCCTCCTCATACCCAGGCCTACAGCACAGACCAAAACCTCTGTTGTGGTCTGCCTAGTTCTAGCCTGTGCCACGCTGCAGTACTTAGCAGCAGCCTGCAGTCTCTGGAGTGCCTCATCAGTGAGATCCACCCTCCCTGCATCAAAGAGCGCATGCTGGGCCGTGGGTACGAAGCCATGGGGATGCCTCAACTACTGGAGCACCACCAGCAAACCCACATCCAGCTCCCCGTCTACAGATAAGAGGCAGCGCTGCAACAGAACAGGGCGCAGAAGTGACAAACATTTTATAGACGATGGAAGTGTGTCGGTTTAGACATCTATGAAAATGAGACATGCCTTTTTAGTCTGTGCATGTACTGTATTTGTAAAAGGCTTTGTGTTTATAAGCCTGAGAAGGTAAATGATAATCATGACTTAAGATACAGGTTTATCTTATTGACTTTTCATGTTTTATTTTTATATCTTAAATGGCCATCAAATATGCCTGCTGTTCCTCATTTAATACTGATGCTGAGCACCTAATCAGAATTTCCCATTACATTTCATCATGGACTGTATATTTTGCAGGTGGTTCCTCTGTAGGCCTTTATAAAAATGGAAACTTGTGGAACTGTATTGGTACCCTTCTAAAACATTTACTTGAATCTGGGAATGATCACCAGTAACAGTTTTTGTGCATATATTGTATATTTTTACAACAAAATGGCTTCTTATTTCAGAGGGAACAATTCTTTAATTATTAACTGAACCTTTGGTTGTCTGCTGCTTTGTTATGGATTTTTTTTTTTTTTTTTTTTTACTTTTCAGTGACATAAACAGCACCTGAGCTTCTGCTATATGATGAAAATTTCCTGGCCACTGTTTGGGGAAATATTTTGATAGTTTGCATACAAATGTGAACCTATTTTTTGTTTTGTTTTGCAGTCATTCAAGTTATGTAATTTAACATTTTAATTGATTCATTGTTGTCGTGCTCAGCACATTGTATTAGGACTGTTGCATATCCAAATCAACACTGTGGCAATTCAGGCCAAGCAAGATGCGCCCTTGGGTTGTATTTTTGTTTGCATTTTTATTTTTATTTTTATTTTAAAGGGTTGTGTGCACATTCTTCTTGAATGAAATTTTGTTTTTTCTTTCTCTGGATTGTTGTGACACTGTTACACAACACCTGGGTATGACGGAGTGCCACCTGAATCATTTACGATATGTTCTTTGTAGGGCTATATTATCTCTGATGGTGTGATGTATGACTGAGTAGTTCTTTGTGTGTCTGCACTGGTTCTGTAATACTATTTATTTATGTCAGCCTGTTGAATTATATGGCAAACTGTCTCTATAATTATAAAGTGCAATTATTATATATGAACACGTGAGCGCTCTCCATGAAGTATTTTGTTGAAATAACTACATTTTGCAATGTATGACCCTAATCCCTCACCCTTTTTTGCCTCTTCTTAATAAGGATTGTCAAGTAAATGAAATTTTCTAAACCCAGCAAATAGTTTGTGTTATTACACATCATTAGTTATCATCTGGCAGACATGTAGCTGAGAAGACGGTTTTATTATATTCATGAATGATAAAGCAGTTGTGGAAAGATGAGACATTTTTCTGCTTTTATTGCAAAGGGATTTAAGGCTTAACCACCAGGCAAGTCTCGTTTTTTCAGTCATAGATCTCATTTTATTAAGATCTATCTTTTCACTGGAGGTTTATAATATGATGTAAGTCAATCCTTAGCTGAAATATATTGGACTGGCTCCTCTGTAAATGATGCAAGTTGAAAGTGCTAATTTTATTATCATTATGAATTATGTTATTCTAGATGGATGGCCAACGCTTGAGGCAGGAGCCATTGAATACTTCAAAAACACTTATATGTAAATAGAAATGTACAGGCTTTCCCCTTCTCTTATATTACATTTATGTATGAAAAAGACATGCTTTCTTGACAACAAGAATATTACTGTTCACATTATGTAGAAATGGGCTTGCTGTTACCCAGCTATTGAATTGCTAATCTTCCATGGTGGTGCGCCTGCTGCATCTCTTATTTTGCTTCATTTGTCTTCCTAAATTGGATGCTATAGCAGTAATGTGGTTTAGGTCACCATACACATAAAATCCACACCCATTTTAAGTAGTCTATTACAAAACAAATAACCTAGATGGTGTGAATAATGGCATTAGATGCACTGTTGGGAATAAAACTGCAATATTCAATTGATTACCTCATTGCATGTAACAAATACTTCAGAGTTAAAGGTCAGTGGCTTTGTCATTGAGGCATTGTTGTAAATGATTTCCTGTCTTTAGCCCATTGTGTCCTGGCTTCGCTTGGAGCTTTTCCATCCTATCTATCAGTGAGGACAGGCCAGGCCGCTCTGCTGATAAACCTACAGGATTACAGACATGCTCCCCTTGCTCTCGCTCAGAGACGATTAGCTCAGGCTCGGCTCCTCTGGGAGAGGAACCAGAGCCACTCCAGCCTCTGGGACACACTTCAGATAAGTAAGACTGGGCAGAGGAAGAGGCTGGTAGATCTGGGGGATTAGGAGACATGAAGAAGACGGGATTTTCCTCCAATTTACTGCTGATGTTTGAAAAAATGTATTTTCGTAATCAAAGGCATTAACATGTTTTCAGCAATCAGCCTCAAAAATATTTGCAGAGAAATGAACAAACCCGCTCTAAACAAAAATTACCATTGGTGAAGACTGGAACTGTGTCTACATTGCATATAGAGTATGAATTCCATTCCTAGACATAATTTTTAAACATTTCATGCACTAACTGCACCACAAAAGTGATCCTAAGTGACAAAGTAAATATTGCCACCTAGAGTACATTTTATGAACTGCAGGTTTGATTTTTATTTGTTAATCATTCAACTGAGTTGAAACATTTTTTATTTGAAGTCATAGAAGAAATTTCCTGATTTTAAAGAACACATTTTATCATGGTTTATGATTGAAGTCATCCAGAAACAAACAGCCCATCAATAAATATCCATACAGAAAATATCTATCTCATAAGAGATTAATAAATGTGCACATCATATGCTGTCTCTTAATTTTAAAAACATTGTCTGACATTATAATGTTTGTGTAAAAGGAAGTTAGGTCAGTTAAGACTATATATATATAAAATAAGCCACAGAACAATACAAACAAAACAAACAAGTTGACCACACCTTCTTATTCAACACAAGACACACCACAAACACCAGGAAGGTATAGATCTCAGAACTCAGACGTTTTATTTTGTAGGTGAAATACAATTGCAAATATATGAATTCTGAATTTGAAAATAGTGCATTTCTTTAGTAACACCAAGGCACTAAGTGGATTCCAGCTATAAATATACAACTGAAATGGGTTGTTAAAATTTAAAATTACTACTGGGTAACAGGGCTCAGGAGGCAGAGAACATCTGAATGAGAGGCATTAAGAAAAAAATAGCTTGCTGTAATAATAACGTTAGTCTTGTATTCTTCACTTGATGGAACAGGTGAAAGCCACCTGTTAATGTCAAAAATACAGCAGCAACCCACACAATAAAACATAAATATGCATAAGAGTGAGAGCTGCACTGTTGCTGTGACAATCCGGAAATTACTTGAAATTCTGTACTTGTAAGAACAAAAACATAATCTGTTTAAATTTAAGGCGTGTATTTTGAGACCAAATATACAGTGTTAATATTAAGTAAGGCATAATCAAAGCAATAAATACCACACTGAAGAGGGGAAAAAAACAGTTCCATTAAAAAACTGGACTTGTCTGACAAGGCATCCAGTCCAGTTGTGTCCTTCCTTGGGACATCAAACAGTGTAGTCCAGCTCTGCGTTCAGATTTCCGTACATCTCGTAGATGGCATCTACAGTGGTTGTATAATTAACCAGGAACTGACGCACATTTTCCAGACAGTCCTCCTCTTTCACTTCCTCCCCTTTTGAAAGAGCCTTGAGGAAGTTTGATCTGTAGGGAGCTGCAATTAATGCTGCCTGCAATGGACAAAAAAGGGACATGTCAAATGTAATGCAATAGCATAAAATATGGGGTTTCCTGGCAGACCAAATAACAGAAATGCTTCATTTTTAACACAAACTACAGCTTCAAATCAGCTACTATATATTGATGTTGTCCACTCCTTCCTATTATATCACAATAAATGATTAAGAATAAAAGATACGGGGAATTTCCGCACATTGAAAATCTTCTGAACAATCCAGCCATGGTATTTCTTCAGCGCATGTTCATAGGCTTTGGTGACATTAACCCGAATTAGGTTGGGGTTGTTCTCGTCCATTTCTCCATCTGCCAAACTCTGCAGCAGGATCTGTATGAAACGGAGACCCCTGCAGGAGACATGCAGTATTTAAAAAAAAAAAAAAAAAAAGCCTGTCTCGTCTGCTTCTGTTTAGCAGTACAACATACAGTGTGACATATAACATCGAGGTCTCACCTTTTCAGCCACATCAGAGCTAATGTTGCTCCAACTTTAGGCCATTCTGCTGGGTGGGCTTCTCGCTCAGACACCACGATGTCCTCCAGGGTGACATACTTTGCAGGATCCTTAACATATACGGCTCTAATTTTCTGGAAAATGCACATTTTGGGTTGAGTTGTAAGAGCTGCACCATTGAGTTTCAACTTACAGCGGTATAAAAACTTAAGCAGTGCACTAGCAGAGGCACACAAACACACACAGATCTGTATCTCACCGTTATATTGCCATTGATGTCCGATTTGATGATTGAAAATACTTTTGATCCCAAGCAGTCTGAAAGAGAAACAGACATTTGAGAGGAACGCAATAAAATATGAATGACTGTATGACCCCTGGCTCAAACGGGGGTAGGATGAATACAAGCCAGCCATTAGTTACAAACAGAGAGGGGGCAGAAGTGCAGTGAATGCACGGTTAAGGCACAATGAGGTCAATGTGTGCTCTGTTCAATGAGTAAACAAAGAGTTTCTCTATAGGCTATATGGCCGCAGCTGGTTCAGTTCTACCACCGTGAACCAGCCCCCCCCCCCCCCTCTCTTACTCACTGCTGGGTGAAATAACCGGGCTCCCGCTATCAGACAAGTCATTTTTTGAACCAACATTTAATGAGGAACAAGTCAGCCTAGTGTGGACCGTGACAGCGACACTACCGCGCCAACAGCGTCTCTCTCACACACACAGACACACAGACATACACACACACAGGTATACTCACCGAAAAATGAAGGGAGATGAGAGACAGCTTCCAGGAATAACTTTGTGTCTACGGACTTGTCGGGAGGCAGCTCTTTGAATTGGTTATCCAGCAAAAGAGACATCGTGTGAACGCCGTGATATAAACAACAAACAGAAAACAAAACAAAAAAAAGCAGCAGCAAGTCGCGAGCAGCTCTCGACTGGAAAGAACCCGGAACTCTTTTCTCTTCAGATGGGTGGGGAAGCGTCACCAGCCCCTATCGCTGTCTGCCTCCAACAGGTGGAAATTATACATGGGCGTGTTAAAAACCTGTATATCCACACACACACACACACACACACACACACACAAATGAACAGGACAATGAGCTAGTTGAGGTATGAATTATACTTTATTATACCTAAGGCAGGGATTGTTTTCTACCACAGAGGCAGTGGGAGGCTATAAGTTACAGGTAATTCAATGTCAGGGTTCAAACCGGGGCTGGACAGATTAATGAATACACGCACTTTTATTACTGTAGCTCGTTTTTAAACGGTTTTAAAAATAAACCCATAAATTAAAAAAAATCAAATACAATCTATATTCTCATTTAAGTTTTGCAATAATTCTATATTATATTATTGTAGGTTACTTAATTAGGTTAAGTAGCCTATGTAATGCTCACAGCCCAATCATGTTTGGTCTGATATAAAGATTTAAAGAGTCATAATGCAACTTTTCTCTTACAAATGAAAAGTTGCACTCATAAGCAATAAAATGCACCATTGCTTAATTCAATACACTCAAGGGCTTTACTTAGCCTGGTGTGACCACGGGCTTATGGTAGCTAAGTAGCAAGCTCTACACAGTTGTTGCAGTACCATGAGCATAGTGACTGGTCTCTACTTGAGGTACTGTTACACTACATTTTAGCATTTACCATTAAACTACAGTGGCTGTTAGTTACATAAATTATAGTTTTGCATTTAGAAGATTGCATCAGTTGAAAATGTAAATTAAAAAAGAATGTATGGTTAATCACAAGACAGTCTGCATTACTGGTTCTGGTTCAGTTAAATATATATATATATATATATATATATATATATATATATATATATATATATATATATGAAGGCTGTGAGATGCAGTTGATTTTTTTTTCAGATTTGAGGAAATTTTAATACCTATCTATGACATCCTAAGACCTCCGCCACTTTAGAAATAATCACTGGATTGGACAGATTGCTCAAGGGAAAGCATATTTATATTGAAAAAGTTACAGTTGCTATCATGCTGACCTAGTAACTGTCATTCATAACCGTCTTCAAAAGAGATACGTTCTACTTTTCATTGAATACATTCAAACACAGGTCATGAATTGAATTGGCGGCACTCAACGTGTGCAGGGCATTCTTCTCTTTCCACCCCCCGGTTCAAACTTATCTGGCTTACAACAAGTGACACATTAGACCCAAGTTCTACAAACAGGTATTCTAAGTTTGAGGGCACATTTACTTTATCAGTGATTGTAAACCATAGCTGTACGTATTTGACCACAGGCAGCATCTAACACACTGGAGTTACAGCACCACATCAAATAAACAGTGATCACAGGTTGCCTATAACTTATTGCCAGCTGAGACGTCCCAAACCTCAGAACAAAAAGTTAGTCTGTGAGGAGCATCATGTTAAACAAAAGCTTATGAAAATAGACATCGATATTTTCTTAGAGGTATGACATACAGTTTATAAATAGAATAGCATTTGGGTTATTTTGATAAAGAATTACATGGATACATACATCTTATATATTTGCATAATGCTATTAAAATTGATTCAAAATGGATTTCACACAGGCCATCGAGGCCATCTCTTTTTCTTACTCTCTCTCCCACACACACACACACACACACACACACACGCAGACACACACGCAGACACACACGCAGACACACACGCAGACACACACAGAAGTATGGCTGTAACATTATAACTCCAAATACTACGGATACTTTACTTATAAACACATGTTCAAACCAGAGCGGAGGGACTGAACAGTGAAATCACCTGCTGGAGCTGCTGGATGGAATGACAGGTCGCACACTCTCGGTACTTGCTGGCCTTACATGGTGCTCGATCACAGTTTGCTTACTAAACAAACATTTGAACTCTAAGCAAGTGGCATCACAATGATTCAAGACTAAAATACTGTCATTGCATCTCAAAAACATTTAAAAACGGCTAAAAGGAAAAAAAAAAACTGATGTCACTGGTGTAGATTAAGGTCTATCTATTCTGATCCTTGATGCGAGATGTCTCTGGCAGCTCAGCCAAGCCTGACGCTCAACATCAAGGACCACAACTGATGACCTCTATGGAGAAAAGTGCAATGTAGAAGGCTCAACTGCTTGTTGTTTTAATTGTTTTATATATACACACACACACAACATTGCACTTTTTGGAAATTGTGTTGGAATAAACTGTTCTCTCTTTGTGAGGTAAAGAATAGTAACAGATTGTGTTCTACATCTTTAAAGATGTTTGTTACTTATTACCACGGTACAAAAACAACTAAATAAATAAATGTTTTGATTGGTCGATAATTTTGCACTGTCTTCTTCTTTTTATAAAGATTTTCCCACCACAAGGAATGTATGTGAATGCTTACTCTGATTAATATGGGAAACCCAAAAAAAAAAAATGGTGTTAATACTGATTAAGTTTAAATTAGCAACATTGTTGATAAACTGTATTTTGGGTGAATCAGGAATGTCTTTGGGTTTTCTGTTAGTTGTTGTTTTCTTTGGTTGTCACAGTGACAAGTTGCTTGGCAGCTTTGGCAATGTCATAGGCGCACTGGATGACCTGCTGAGTGACCAGCTGAATGTCCGACGGGCAGGGGTTGTGCTCTGCGGCCTTCTGGCACTCTCCATGGAGCCGGCTGGCACTCGAAGTGAGCAGACACAGAGACCCTCGCACAGTCTCCGAGGATGGCCTCTGTGAGGGGAAAGGGGGGAGGGGGGATGATGGAGACTCGATAAGGGACTGACATGACAACGTCCATAAATAAACCCTCATTGTGGTCCAGAGCCTGTGTGTGTGTGAGTAAACGTAAAACAAAGTAATCTAATGAATGGTAAACATAAAACTAAGTAATGCAATGAACAGGGTCTACCCGACATAAACAAGTCAGAGTAGATTCCGTTTGGCGGTTTTCAAACAAACAAATCCCTTAAATGCTCGGGGGAGGGACATCGAGCTGTTTGTTGGGAGTCATCTTACCTTGGGAAAAAGGGCGGCCATCTCTTTCACAGCCACGCAGATCTTTTCTGAACAGGGCAGGAAGCTGCAGGAGATGGGAGACAAAATGTTGAATGAGCGTTCAACTGATCCTGTGTCATAAATATATATAAACATCAATAAAACAGCTACCACAAACACTCTTTATCATGAAACTAAAAAAGAGCAACCTGAAGTAACATTATAGTACCTATAAAAATTCAAATATTTACACAGCTTCAGTATTTTCTGAGTAAAGCATTATTATGTAACTAAATAGTGGTACAACTTTCCAGAAGAACCAGATTGGGTTGTCACAAAAACTGCAAAAGATGAGCAAACACAACACTGAGTGAGCAGACAGCGTGGTGGTTGAGGCTTCAAAATAAACAGCATTACTTTCAGTGACACCAGATAAAACAATAAATACATTAACATCGTGACTTGTACTCAAACTGTAGGCAGTTTTTTTTCTGGCCGAAGACACCAATATGCTAACAGTGGAAGCCAATAATCAAGCTGTGTGACCAGTAATAGCTTGGAAAGAAGTGCTATCTATATTTTCACATTCATATTGTGCACCAGTCAAGCCAACAACCATACCAAGCCAGAGTTAGTTACAATATTCTTCAGAAAATTAAGCAGAAAGGCATGATTTTCCACAATTAGCCTTTCATTATAGTGAATAAATAAATACACTCCTCATTTCAACTGGAGGAGGTAAAATGGTTAATATCTCACATGATGGTAAAAAAGGAAAATTAAGTACAGTACAGTACAACTGACAAAAAAACAACAAAAACCAAAAAAGGAAATTAATATATGGCACATACAGGAAAACCTCATTGACTAAACTAACTCGCTGTGGATTTGGCAGGACACAGGGGAATATATGGTCATGTGGTGTTTGTTTCCTGTCAGCTGAATTTAATGATCCAAGTCCTACCCCCAGCAGACACAGAGTTTCTAGGACACAAGTACAGAGGCCAGTCTATGAGGCTTAAAATTAGTAACTCTCACTACTGGTCCAGAATGCTGCTGGCTAACTGTATTACTGCGATCGCCTTGCAGCTCAGGTGTACATCAGTCAGTGGTTAGCTGGCTAAAATGAATGAAAGCCAGCAGGGTCCTGGGCCCTGAGGATAACTATTGAAAACCACTGACCTAGAAGCAGCTCAGAGAGAGGATGAAACAGCAATTACCCTCTTCAAAAGGACAGGCAGAATGACAGAAACACAGCTGTGGTTGAAATATATGGGCCCACAGAGTTCAAGCTGTGGTTTATAGCGCATCAAATAATGAGAAGACCTGATTTTAGGAATGATCAATTTACACTTTTAAATCATAGTACATCTTATTAATTAAATATGAATTGTTAACTACCTTTCATGTTTGGTCTCCTGGGCAGCTCTCAGAAGCTCCTGTATGTTCTTTGTGATCTGCTCGGTCTTACAGATGACGTCCTCTGTGCATGGCAGGGTGGCATCTTCCTCCCCCTCTTCCCCTGGCTCAACTGCATCAGAAACTGGAGGGGGGCTGCTACAAATGAACAAAATCCATAATTATGACTTACTGCTGTATGCAAAGATACAGGTTCATACACTTTCTTAACCACAATATAGAGTATTGAAAAAAAAAAAAAGGTGAAAATTGCATATGGTATTTCAGGCCATAACAAACATGGTTCCTTTTTAAACGTGTTTAAACGTGTGTTTATTTTGAGGGTACACTGACTGTGACTTCACTGTGGTAAAACAAATGCAGTCTGGCTTGTAATTTGAATTCAAAACAATGCAGCAGCTTTTAAGGCTGGGCATCACAATTTAGTGCCTGTAGGTCCCATGTAAACCAAATGTTTATGAAGAACTAAAGCACTAAAATTGTATAATAGTAGTTGACATGAAAGTAGCTATTGATGTACTATATTCAGTATAGAACTGTATCCATTCATTTATAGCTACCAAACAAATAGCCAATAGCAGTGACTTTGACTTTTTACACTACATGTAATTAAATGGCAAAAACAGAGCTACATGACATGTGCAAGGCTGCTGGCTATTGCTCCTATGTTGAGGTTTCTTAGCAACAGCAGGCAAGTGCAAGTCCTTGTATGTTAACTTAGTCCTGTACAGCCAGACTGTTCCAATCAACAGCTCTTTCTAAACATCTGTCAAACCAATAGTAGTCTAGCTTCCTCCTACACTAATATTGGCTTAACTTCATGTGACCCCTAAACTTTGTAAGCCTCTGCTACCAAAATGTCCTCTCTAGAACCAGAAACATTTCACTTAAAAGTTTAATAAATGTCTTACTCCACCTCATTCTTTCCTTTGACTTATTTTAATAAATACTGAATGATCTCATAACTTAATATCAATGAAATCACTTTAAAGATTGGGTGCATACCAAAAATATTTGAAGACCAAATTAGCTGGTTTTACCTAATAAATTAAGTTTTTTTTTTTTTTTGGTACATCAGTGGTGAAAATATAAACTTTGAAAGGGTAAACTGTTTTTACAATCTAAAATTAGTTGGATTTAAGTTTTGATAATTAATGCAATTTTTGCAAAGGTGGGTACAAAGTACAAATGTTCTTACCCAGTCTCCTCCTGTTCAGAGTGGTTAGGCGTTGTGTCGTAATCATTCTCCAGCATGATACTCTGTCCTTCCAGACTACATCCCTATTGAGACATCAGTGCATTACCATTAATTAAATACAGTATACTGACCATTACTACCAGAGCAACTGTAGGCACAAACAAATCAGAATCATGCATTTCTGAAATCGAAGTTCACACGTCAGACATTTTGTTTAAAAGCAGATGAAGAGACGAAGACAGGAAATAATACAACCAGGTCATTGCGTACTGAAGTGGATGCAATTAGTAGATGTGAAGAAATCTTGATGTAAACTGTGGGTGCACTTATCAGCAGCTAATAAGCACAGTGTGATGAGCCATTTTATCTCTCTTTCACAGGTACTGGACTCTGTGGTATTGGCTGTCTGATCACTGGAACAGCTTTCTCTGGTACAACATATCACCATCACTTCTGATGCTGACTTGAGTCAAAGCAGCTCACGTTAAAGGTTCTCTGTAGATAAAAAGCTGGGAGTTGTTCAGATAACTGAACTGGAGCAGAGGCACTGTGGTGCATGCAGGCAGGCAGGCGATACTGATAAAAAAAAGCAGTTTAAAATGACACAGGTCAGGAGAGAGAAGACTGTGGGGTCAAGCAGGGGGACAGTTTTCACCGTCCCCAGTGGGTGCCTCTGAACCGAGGGGAACTTCAGTACTTAACCCTTCGAGATCTCTCATCCCACGACCAGGACAGGGAAGAGGGGAAGGTAGGAAGGGAGGAAGCAGCCGTCCCCAAAGGACCCCTCCCAATCTAGAAAGGGGTCAAACCAAGTTGAGCATTCTCATATTGAGATGCAATGAATGAATGATTGAATGAATGAATGAAAAACCGACACCAGCCCCAAGCCAGGCATCATTATTATGTCTTGTAAGGGCAATCCAGTGGGAACAGTGGTGCTTCTGTGCTTACATTGGTTGGAAAGGGTTGTAATATGACTCCATCCTCGTGCCGGGTTGTTTCGGCTCTGTGGGGGTACTGCCTCGGACTAGAGCCTGTCTCATACATGGACAGGGCTCGACCTCCACGCGGTGGGTGTCGACCGAAAGGGGCCTGGAGGTGTTGTTGTCCGCTGGGGGTCTGCCATCGCAGTGTTGTGTTTTCAGTCTGCAGGGAGTTCAGCTGAAGAGAACAAAACATCTTTTAATTCGACTCTAGCTGGGGGATGATCTCCTTACAAAAGCTAGGGCCCACATCAATAATTGAGTAGAATACAGCTAAGCCTCCAGGAGAAAAGCAGTTCCTCTGTGTTGAGTTCATTGTCACCTCCCTTTTGTTTTTAGTCTTGCATCAGAGTTTTTATCACAACAAAAGGTTTGTTTCATTGACAAATGAAATGCTGACGCACTGTGTCGATAACAACTCCTGGAGTACGACCCCTTGAGAAACTGCTGCATAAGTGGTTGCCCTTATTTACACGAACAGCACTTAGAAACTGAAAAGAGTGATGGGAAACACGCCTTGCTCAGCTTTCTGTCTCACAATTACAGTCCATATTAGTATGTAAATGATCAGAAAGTCAACTTTTTGGGGGATATAAGATAAAACTAACAAAACTTAGTTAGTGTGTCTGGCTGTGACAATATACCTAACATGAATATTAAAAGAAGATGACTTTAGAGGGTGGTTTGCTTATCTGCTGGGAAATGTCTTGGGATTCCATTGTGTCAGCAAACTGAGGTTGTGGTGGGTTCAAGAAGGGTGAGGAGGTTAAGGGACTGGAATAGCCACTTTTGTCAGAAAAAAGAAGCAGTATGGTTTAGGAGTAAATAAACCAGCAGGAGGAGGCAGTAGATTGTGTTAACACTATCTCTCAGCCAACTGAAGAGAGAAAGAAAGTGGGCTGTGAAGAATCTTGAGGCGTGTGAGGAAACCACATGAAATGTTGCCATCTCCCAAAATGTGTGCGTAGGTGACAAACCTTCACAACATATTTTCTAGGCGTGCAAATTTGGTCTATCTATAAGATGATACATTTGGTAACATTATCAGTATCATTATCAAGTATTTGGCAGCGGCAACCAAGAACAGGCACAAACAACGGACGAATGAACTTGTAGTTGCCTGTGAGCCACAATGACTCAGTTTACACTTAGTCACTTCATACGTATTGGGCAGATTGGAGAGATATAAGTGTGTCTATAAATACAAAGATTGCTATAGCCTTCTGGAGGTATCGGGGATCTAATTTAATTTTTGTAATGGTGGGTGTAGAGTTGATAACTGGTGATTCACCCACACTCAAACTCTAATTACTGCAACATTAACTGGTGGCTGTTTAATGGTTCTACACATTTACGATGTCGGATCATAACGTCCTCTGTGGCTACCATTTGTTGATTAGTACTTGGTTCTTTTGACATCTGTGAATCCTCACTCTGTTTTAGACCACAGTAACATCCAATCCTGTTTTGCTGGTTAACTGAACAGCAGAGCAGAGGAAGTCTGGCGATTGTTAATCATTACCACAGGAATTTTACCCCATCCAGAAACATAGCAGCCATTTTCTCTCTTATACCAGTAGTGAAGAATTTCAATTGAAATTATAATAAGTATTGAGTTATGACCTTCTATGGTATTTCAATCCATTTATATGTCAAAATCTGGTCTTCCCTGCAACTACAAATTCATGCACTGTATAATTCATACACAGTATAATTTTAAAAGGGGAAGAGGCTATGTCTGACACATTCACACAGGCATGACCTGAATATAAATTACTAATGTCCGTGGGTGAAATCAAATTACTCGATGTCTCTGGTAACAAGGAGAAGGATCAAGTCTTGCACATATAATTTTAGAATTTTAACACTAAATGTGTTTTAGAGTCAAGAGGAAAGAAAGGCTACAAACACAGCAAGTATCAGAGAGGATGTAAACCATTAATCCAGTACAAAGTGACCCATAATTATGGATCCTGAAATATTAATGTGTACTACAATTTAATCTAAGAGATGTAAATCAAACTGTGAGGGCACAATGAGTCTGAACACAAGTGTAAACGATCTGCAGTACAATTCCCATTTTGCTTATAAATGTGAATTTACCAACCTTGCTCTGCATCGACCGCAGCTCTTCACTAAGGTGACAGTTGACTTTAAGGAGCTGTTGTATTTTGGCTTCTGATGCAGTGAGCGCGCTCTTCACCTCCATAAATTCCTGCACTGTGATTGGTCCATCGGAAAGGTCAGATGACTCTGAGCTCTGCAGGAAAACATATTACATAGGATAGGATTCATTCAGTCAGTTTACTAGTAAAAGTAAAGCTGATGTATTTAAATATCTTGACTGTATCAAGTTCCAAAAAAAACATTAACCTTGGTCCTTCTATCATTGCAGCTGTCTCCACAGGTGGCCTCTTGCACTGGATCTTCATCTGATGCCACACTGTCGTAATCTGGCTGGTCATTGTCCTGGCTCTCACTGTTATGGCGACTGTCTATTCCCTGAAGGATCAGCTCAACATTCTCTGAAGGCAGACCACCAGATCAAAGTATTAGAGATCAAACAGGCCCTACTGGGTACAGGCATCTGTATAAATAAAAAAGCTAAGGAACACATTTTATTTAGCATTCAGTCCAAGTCAGGACTTCTTTTTTCTTTATTAGCCCTAACAATCCTCCTTTAATATGCACATGGAACACAAGGCTATAATGTGGTTTGCTATAATATACAGAATGCAGGAGTTTTCATTATTTAAGCCCCAATCCACAATCTGTGTTTAGCTACAATGCTGCACAAACATCAGCACATATGGTCCACATTCTAATTGTGGCCTGTATAGCCGAGCCCACATGATCCACATTTATATGCAGAGCTCACGACTGACTCTTAATCTTATTTGCAACAACCAATTTAGGCTTTTTTCACTTCTCTGTTTTTTCTCTATCTTTTTTGTATATACTAAGAAACACATTTACTGCAATACAAAAGTGCATTAGCAAGAAAATTCAAAGTCTGTTGAAATTAAGAATTGAAAGACATATTGTACCTTTGGGACTTTCGCAGGAATTACCCCACTGCCGCCGTTTAGCATCAGTTAAAATATCGATGACCAGGGTGGCAAACTCGTGAGCACTAAACCGTGCCAATTTTTGACGACCCTGAGAAAACAAATGTATCAAAACACTCAAATACGGCAGCGCTGTCAAATACAGTATTCGTGTGACAAATTGACGTTTAAACAGAAAGCGACACTGATGCAATCACTTGCCTGGTTTCTGGTAGATGAGTACTCTGGATTGACAGGCAGAAAAGGCACAACTGTGGTGTCTGTTACAAGTGTGCTGTGGTTCTGAGTGGCTAACCACACTGAAAAACACAATGCAACACATATACAGCATGCAAGATAGAAATGAAAAAAGCAGGCATAAACAGCATTATATATACAGTTTATTTTTTACAGTTTTGGAAATTTTACCTGCATCTGTTTCCCTTCTGTCAACTTCATCATAAACGTCCATCGCCAGTTCTTCAAACTGATGGTTACTTAGCTGGAACAAAATAAAGCAGAATTTGTGGTTCAGCGGAATAGCAACTGAATAAGAATACATTCTGGAGCTCAAACCATATACAAAAATATCTCACCGACTGGAGCTTCTTCTTTGCTGCTTTAGCAAATTCGGACAAATCTAGGCTGCTTTAGACGAAAGAATTCAAATTGATTATGTTTCTGCTAACAAAATTCCACACAGAGAGACACACAATGGCAAAACTAACACACATACTTACTTATTTCTTATCCATCAAAAGAATGCAGCATAGGAAAAATAAGATTATTATTAATTTGTGAATGTCTATCAAACTGCCTTCATACAGAGCAAAAGTAAAACATATCAACAACATCGGTGCATGACAAGATCTTAACTAATAGATATAAAACAACATCCCTACTATGACTTAAAACACCCAGTACCTGTCTGCCATTTGGGGGATGATGAAGTGTTGTCCGTTTCTGTGATCTACAACACAACAAGGACATGAGACTGAGCAACTACCATAAAAAAAACATCAGCCCTAAAATGTCATGCAGCATCTACGCTTGATGTGTCTACTTACCCGGTCGTCTACCACAAAGGTAAAATGTTAACCGGTCAGTGAGTTCATACTGTATCTCCACTAGCCTCTCTGCCAGCTCCTGGTGCCCAGCTTGTCTGCATGGATTAGGAATAAAAGGTCATGTTTCAGAAATAGGGGACTTTTCTAAGGCTAAATGCTTCGGGTAGGATGCCATTGAATTGAGGTTTTTGTTCCAACTTTTGCTAAACTAGTCAAGCTGAGTCAGCTAGTACACTGTGCTACAGACTTTTTCCTTCCTCTCTTGCCTCACTTAGTCATACTCTTATTGAATTAGTCAGACTGACATAATGTCAGTGGGTCTGTGTATAATGCCCATTGTAGTGTGGGGCATGCAAAATATTTTAGCCATTTCAGCTGAAGACTGTTTTTTTCCAGTTTGTAATGAGGCCTGTTCTACGCGTTAATGAAGTGCAACATTTCATCATCAACACCTCAACGTATAAATAGTACACATTTTATACATGCACTAGTTTGTTTCTGTGTACATGCTAAATTTTCTAAAGGATGTGTATCATTTCCTGTAGTATAGCTGTGTGGGTGTGTCTCTTAAAGTGCTGCTTGCAGACACACTAAAGGTTATTAATGTGAAGCACAACCATACTGTGGCATCTCTAAAATAATAATAATGTGTTACTAAAATTAAATAGTGTTGGTACAGACACACCCCTACTCATAACTTAAAAAAAAAAAAAAAAAAAAAAAAAAAAAACATACTTTAGTAGAAGAAATAGCCAGTGTTATATTAAAAACATAGGCCCTGTTTTACCTTGCATAATCAATGGGGGTCTTTCCACTGGAGTCCAGAGCCCCGGGATCAGCTCCATAAACTGCCAACAGTTCTGCTTGTAACATTTGTCCTGCTTTTGCAGCTATGTGTAGTGGGGTATTTCCTTTCTCCTGTTGTCCCCCCAAAAGAAAAAACACAACGATGAAGCATTAATATTATGACAGCTTATACAAAATGTTTTTGCTTATCCCACTTCACTTACTGGATGGAAGAAGTTGGCCTGTGCTCCCAAAGATAAGAGTCTTAGGCAGGTCTCCAGGTTTCCAGTCCGAACACTGGAGTGGAGTTGCTGAAAGGAGATTGACGAGTAAGTTTGTTTTAATTTGACTGTTAAGTGCTGCATACACAGAGTGCTGGCTTCATGAGATACACCTGCCCAGAACTGAGAGACATGATGCATTATAGGGCTGTAGATTTAGATTACTGCAGGTAAGGAATACATGAGGGGCATCATTTCAAAAAGGTGCACAGATAAGACAATGAGTTTAGACAAAAAGAAATAAAAATTGTAATTTGTAAAGACTAATAGTTGAGCTCAGACAGCCTATACTACTTGATAGTCATAGTCCTAGCGTGACAAGTACAAGAAAATGTGAGTGCAGTTCATCAAAACTGCATCAATATATGAATAGGCCAAACCACTTCTGAAATTAATAGGAAGTGGTCACATATCAAAGTTAAAAGCCAAAAAGCACACAATGTGCTGTGGTAAAGCAAGTGAGTGCAACATGTAGACAAACCAACACCATTGGTTTCACAACAATTTTTGGGTATTCTTACATCTAAAAAATGTTGGCAGATAAAAAAAGGTGGAGAAGTTAACATAAAAAAAGAAAGACCAAATAATTCCTCACCTTGCTGAGGTCTTTTGCGGTTACACTGTCATCCTCCCGACAAGGCATCCGATGGACATAGGCCAACATCTGATATTTGGCCTTGATGAACTCTGTCTTGTTGGGACTGCAACAAAACAACAAAAGATGCTCACATCTAAAACCAGGGACACTGAAAAACTGGACCACCATTGCTATTTTCAAGACAAAACCGTGTCATATAATCAACTGTTTAAAACAAACAACGTTCAAAACATATATCAACTGGGGACGTCCTGATGCCTAATATTAAAATCAGACAAAACATATTTTTGAGTGTACCGTATTTGATTTGTGGCAAAGCAATTGAGTGATCCAATATACCACATCACAGGATCCTTGGTATCTTGCTGTCAATTAAAACCAAGAAAAATAAACTCACATATGTCCATATCTGAACCCCACCCCCTTTTGCAATTAGGGTTACAAATTCTGGGAAAGACATTCACATCCACACAAATCCAATCCAAAGTACATCTATCCTTCCTCACTGTCTTGTGAGCACCTTTATCTCTGTTGATCTCTGTACAGAAACTACAGTACAGTATACCAGATTAGCAGGGAAGCCAACAACAAAGCCCAACTTTGTTTTTAACATTAATAAACAAGAAAACTCCACCCCATGTCCTAATGTCAATGCTAGAATACTTCCTTGTTTTGTGAATGAAGGAAGTTGACGCAGCTGCAGGGTTTATGTGTGACCATTCAGTGCTGTTCAGCCCTGATAGTTCCTGAACAATGAGAAAGCACAATCCCCCAAGAAGGGGCCTTTTTATACACCTGGAACTATTCTTCAGGAACTAAATTTAGTTCCTCTGATTTGAAACACAGGTTTAGTTCCTGAGTTCTTCAAAAAGCTCTCTACGGTTGAAACACCTAATAAGATGGCATTCATCTCATAACTTTTCGTTTAGAATCGAGGATAGTTGCCTTCTGTTTGGTGCAATGCATACTCTCTGTTTCTGTCTGGTGATTGAATGCGTTGGCTCTGAGCGTGAGGGTCCGACTCAGCATGGCTGTGTTTATATGTGGCTGACTGTTTATCTTTACTCCACCAGCCAGACACCAGACCGACACACTGTTTATACCTGGCAGTGAATGTGGGTGACTTCATCACATCTTTCATTTTGTTTTTTGTTATGAGTTACAGTACCAACCGCTCCATGAAAAAAACATTCACAGTAAAGGAGAAGCTGCCTAAACCCTTTAAAATTAACTTTCTTGAATAATCAGTTTATCAACAAAACTGTAAAATCAAGACCATATAGCTACCGTGATTAGAATACTGCCACTTGCATTTAACTCAACATTCATTTTGTTGCGTATTTTCCCCATCTGCATCAAGTCACTTTCTTAAAAGTTACTTGAGACGGACTGGCCATGAGTCATCGTTGTGGCGCAGAGTGCCGATTATGCATGTTCACTGACCTTAACTATAAAAATCAATTTAGCCAATAGAGCTTTATATCAAAGTGCAAACAAGCATACCAAAATCAGCGCTGACACATGAAAACCTTTAGAAGCACTTACTGAACTCTGTCCTGGGGGTTGGCTTTGCGCTTCCCACTCACTGAAGAGGAAGGGTCCAGAAGACTATGCTCCCATATGGAATTGGCTCCATTGCCATACAGTGTCTGGACCATCTAAAAAAAATGACCCACATAACAGTTTACCTAAAACCACTGACATTATAAATATATAAAAGCTTGTCCTCTGGTGATTTGGTGATGTGTCTGATTGTGCAACCACAGTATCCAGATTCAAATAAACACTCATTTGCATCTGGATGTTTGGTGCAGGGGTTGTGTCCCTGTCTCATCACCTGTAACTGGGAGGATGGCCACGGAGAATGAGTCAGATGTCGGACTTGAGAGCTGTGTCGCCCCAGACCTCGATGGATGCTGCAGCACTCATCGCAGATCAACACACCCCTGTTCACAGAGGCCCAACGTGGCTCTAGAGGAAGATGCGAGTGTTAGTCAACCCAACAGGCTCACCTCATTAGAAGAGTATTATCTTACACACAACCTTAACCCGAGGCGTTTATGGTGAGCCAGGCGAGGACATTGGCTAACACCTCCTGGTTGCTTGCTTCCTAATGTCTTCGACACATCCAAAAATCCCAAATTCAAACCGGGCGACAATATTAGCTACTTGTTGTCAGTCATTTTAGTCTTAGTGAGCTAGCTCGTTAAGCTAAATCATCCGATGAAGCTAACACAACGTTATTGTTTGACTAGTTAAAACTATAAAACCATCATTGAAGACAATTCAAGCGAAGAGTTTAAGAATCAGACACAGTTAATGTGATTACACAGACACGACATATTTTAACAAATGTTTTCCACCTTGAGAAAATTCACAGCAGTTACAATTAGCCATTTAGCTCATTTCAGATTAGTTACCATCGTTTGGTAACGTTAACTAGGTTAGCTAACTGTACGTGAGTTGTAACGTTAGGAAGGGCTAGCTGGTTAGCTAGGCAGCTAAAGCTAGCTTGTTTGGCATCATTACCCGGGGCACTGCAATCAGCGCAGACCTCTCTGCTTCGTACTCGCTTTGACATCCCTCGACGTAAATCCTCAAGAGTCCAGGAAAGACAGATATTTTGAAAGGTACGTTACAACACAGCTAGACACAGATAAGACGGGATATTCCGCCCCAGCAGATTGTCTGTAGCGAGTCTCGCAGGCAAAGCCACTGTGCTCGTCTGCCCTCCCCTACTGTTGAACAAAGCAGTGTCCCATTCCAACACTCACACTGCCTCCTCCGGTGTCTCCTCCGGTGTCTCCTCGGGTGCCTCCTTGTCCGCTTCCTTCCTTGTTCCCCTGGATGTCTATCCTTTGCGACTAGATTATTGACCGCTAATAAGGGACAGTGTGTACTCTATGTGGTAATAAGATTTTAGCTCTAAAATGTGACAATCTGTTGTTGGGTATTGATAAAAAAGAATTCAGAAAACTTTTACAAGCATATCTCGAGTGCATTTCTGAGGTACTTCACTTGAATATGCAACTTTAAACTACTGCACATTTCAAATGATTGCACTTTTTACTCCAATACAGTTATCTGTCAGCTAATGTAGTTACTTTGCAGACTGATGTTTTACAGCCTCAGCTTATAAAATATGAGACATTATTAAATATATATTATATTTATATATAAATATGTTCAATAACTTTGTTAAAATTAGTGCCCCATTGACCATCTACAACATTAAAATGCTGATTTATAGCATCAGTTAAAATGATATCAATTGAACACTCTTTCTGCTTCATTATAGTACTTATCCTTTAATATTTAACTGCATTAAGTGATTAATATGGCTCTTTTTCTGATTTTAATACTTCTTTAACCATTGCTCTCCACCCACCGACACTGTCAAGGCATGTGCCAGTTCCACACATTTAATTTTCAACAAAAATGCATTTAATTCATGCCTATGTATCAACTTAATTTCTAGGCTTTGTATTCAATATTACTTATTTAAAATATTCTTGTCCTCCTCTTCTCTGGTTCACTTAAGCATACACCTCTGCATGTACAAAATACATCCTATCCTAGCTCTCACTGCTTCCTATTTCACGTCAAATGTTACTTCAGTGTGATTCGACACATTTCATGGACTTGCACCATCTTTAGCAAAGATCGCTGCCTACTGCCGCGCCATCACCAATGAGTCATAAAGAAACCTTCATTGGACCAGTCGGCGGTTAAAGAGGCAAAGTGTATCCAGCCCAGCACCAATATGAAAACTGTTTACTTATCATTCCCCTGCTGATGGAGGATTTAGATTGTGTGTTCTGTGGTCAGTGTGTTCATTCATGTTGTTTTTTTATGAGGAAATGAGCTTGCCTGTCTGCAGTCTCTCTTCTCTTTTATTTTCAGGTTGTGGCCAGTATCAGTGTCATGAAGACTCATTGCCTCTTACTCAGTTATTTATTTGACCTACTGATGACCCAGTGTGACCCTAGAAAAAGGGTCTTAATGAAAACAATTATTTGGCATTGGTGCTATGCGAGATTTGGATTGTGCTGATATATCTTTTGTTTCTTCTCCATTTTCATTTGTAATGTTTTTACCCTTGTTTTTGTAGAATGTCAGTTGAGGTTTGAGTTTTTTAATACTGTAACCTAATGTGATCAACCCATGAGAAAGACCAGAGTAGGCAAGAGGGGGATATGCCAATATATGGCCTACTGTCAGATGATATAAATGTATCTACTGCAGTAATTGTTCCATGCTATTAATACCATGTTACTGTAACTATCCCGTTAATATCTCTGAGTATATTTGCCCATTGTGGTCAGCATTGCAAATAAATGAGCAGGACTGACAATTCAGTGACAACACTGGATCTTAATATGTTTTTTATTATGGTTATTATACCCATCAACAATCTCACAATTGATTTAGAAACAATAAACATTATATCACAATATACAGTAAGTATTGATACTGTGCTATAAACTCTATATACCATAATATAGAAATGTATCCATCCAGTGAAGAGGGTGGACAAAATAAGAGGAACACCCTTTAATGTAATTCAGTGCAACAAGCTAGGGCCACAAATACTTGAACAACACCTCTTCTGTCTCTATGAAACCCAACAATTATGTGTCTCAGCGACATTAAAATTCCAATGTGATCATTGGGATGACCATAATGAAGTACAGTGTTGCCAAAGCTGAATGGTTTACATATCACTACACTATACAACTTATAAATAAAATAATATATGCAATAGGATGAGTATAGTTTAACAATAAAACGTAATGTTAATGGTGGGGTGGTGAATGCATTATATTAAAGTGTTTCTGTTATTCACTTTCTGTAATTGTGATACTTAACTCAATGAGGTCTTGATTGATTTGACCTGGGGCTCATTAACTTTAATTGTCATGCGTGGGGAAAAATGAGGCTTTGAAGATTTTATGGATAAAGTGACTCAGAATCTAAGAAAAACACCCAAAACAAATTTGTTTTTATTTCATTAAATGTTTTATATATATATATATATATATATATATATATATATATATATATATATATATATATATATATATATATATTGTATAAGTATGTATATTGTATAGGGAGTGTGGGGGGGTATGTGTAGGCGTTGTATGGCTTAACGTATAGGCTACTGTGACTTTAAAGGGGTGTTGGTTGGCTGAGAGGTAACAGATAGGTTTAATTTAGTCGCTAAGAACACATCGTGCATCTCGGATCCTCTCTGCCTTTTTTAACCACTGTTTGTCTACGTTGCTTTCAAGACCCATCTCCAAAAAAGCCGTGCGTGTCAGTGGCTGCACCCTGCACCCGGAGCGATGGGAGGTACATTATTATTTTCCTGTCGTGAGCCTATCATCATTTATTTCCGATACTGCAAATCTGATCAGCATATTCATCATGTTTTCTCCCGTGACAGAGGCCGAGACGCGTCAGAAACTGCTGCGCAATGTAAAGAAAGAGGTTCGTTGCATTTTATTTCGTTTCTCGCTCATCACAGTTAATGTTTACCGGCTCTGTAAGCGTAGACAGTGTGTGTGTGTGTGTGTGTGTGTGTGTGTGTGTTTGTGTGTGTATGTGTGTGTGTGTGTGTTTCGGGTTTGTGCCACGACTACGCCACAGGCCTGTTTATCATAAAATTTACAATTCATACATTTTTAACATGAATAAGAGGAGATGCAATTGGGCTGCCAGTGTAATGGTAGACTGGTATGTTTTTTGACTGCTGTTAGACTGGCGTAAAGATGATGATGATGATGATGATGGTGATGATGATGACGATGACGACAATGATACAGATGATGATGATAATTTTTTTTATAGGGGGGCGAAACTACACATTTAAGAAATCGTGTGCAGATGCATTTGTGTCTAACCCATGCATAACCTGTTTTCAAATATCCTGGAACACACTCTCTCTCTGTCTGTCTGTCTCTCTCTCTCTCTCTCTCTCTCTCTCTCTCTCTCTGTCTCTCTCTCTCTGAAGAAATCATGATTAAATTGACAGCCCTATAACACACCATCTTTTTATCCAAAACTTAAAGGTGTGACTTTGGCCTCTGTTTCATTAGTGTGTGCACTAGCCAACCATTAAATGCAAAAAGTCCAACCCAAGCTGGGTGATTTATCCCTGAATTCAGGGCAATTTGAATATTAATCTACATAGAAATTAAAGAGGGCACACCACAGGAACCTTCCAAACTGCTCAGTGACTCTCTCCAGGGAGAGAAAACAGGATGTTTTATTCATTGCTGAGAAAGCCGGGTACTTCCAGGCTTATCGTGTCCGTGCTCCCCCTCACCTGTGACTCATTGCCTCTCAAACATCCATGACTCTAGTGCTACATCCTCCATCCTGCAGCAAGGAGGGGCTTAGCTGTGATAAAACACAGCATATAAGTAAAATAATGTATTTTTAGCATTTTAATTTTTGTGTCAGGTTGAAATAGATGTTTAGTACAAAGCAGAATTTTCAGGTTGTTCATTCATATGAAGAACAGATACACAAACAATTGTGTGGTCTACAGACATCTCATCTGTAATTTTGAATAGAATTCCAATAAACACATAAAATGGTAGAAAATTCTCATCTTAGTTTATGACAGGGCTGTTGTGGTACACTATTCTCTCATTCTGTGGACACACAGCACAGAACCTAACATAAAATTCAGTCATTTTTGCAGTTAAATGTTGCATTGCTTATCTTCACACATAAATACTTCGTAGAACATGACCTTTTCCAAAATGTTAGGGTTTACAAGCAGCCTACATTTGCTAAAGAAAGTAAAATGTCAATTGGTCAATTGATGATGATGATGATGATGATGAGAGGAGTGACAACAAGCGTTTTATAAAAAGAAATGGAGGGCAACTCAATCTATTATAAATTAACTTAAAGGGGCAGTCCACCAATTATCCACATCCAACTAATTTTCATAGTCATAAGGAGTACTCAGCCCCTTGAAAATAATGTCTTCTGTGTCTGTGGAAGAGCTTCGTTAAGTCTGAGAAAAACACTCCGGAGGATGTCATCAGGGTTTTCTCAGGTTTGGCTTGGAGACTGCAAATGTATAGAAGAGAGGCTGAATTTTAAACATGATATTAAGATGTGTGTATTCATTCAACAGGGAGGATCTTACTCTGAGACATAACCAAGTTGTATTAGGGGAAGCATGGATTTTTTGGTCTCAGCTGCGTTGAATTGTTTTATTTTAAATCTGTTTCTTGCAAGTTATGGAAGTGCAATACTAAATTGCTGGACTACCCTATAAAGGAAGAATGTATGTAGGTATGTGCCTTGCAATCATAACTTTCTCTAAGGATCAGTCCTAGGTGTAAAGAACCAAATTCCTTTACAACATCCAGAAAAGTAAAACCAAAAAAAAAGAAAAATTGAGACTTGAGGAAGAAATCAACTAGTGAGCCAGACAGATGAGTTTACACAATAGATAAATAATTAGATCTTTTTGTTATCCTCATGAATGTGTCATCATTACCTCTTGTACGATATTCCCAGATTGCTTCCTCTTGTGCTTCTTGTTTTGACTCCCTGTCACCTTAAGTAGCTGTGTCGGACAGATTAAGTCTTGTCTCACCGTGTACCTTTCTCTCTTAGGTGAAACAAATTATGGAGGAGGCAGTAACGAGGAAATTTGTGCACGCAGACAGCAGCCACATCATATCCTTCTGTGGTAAATGTATTTTGTTACTATTGTGATTGTATTGCACACTAAGCCAGCTTTCGTGGGCAGGATTTTCCAATATTGAAGGTACATAATAAAGGCATCTTCTACCAGCTTTAATGGTTAACATTAACTTAAGAATGGGTATCATAGGCTACACAAGAGGGGGCTAGACAAAGTAAACAAGATAGAGAACTTTTGTGGCATAATTTTGTTTGCTAATTTCAGAAATTATAGTACAGGACATGCTGTATTAAATGGTCACAGTATTAGCTACAACCACATTTTCATGTACAGTGCAGAATGACGGTTGACATCAGTTTGTGTCGAGCCGTCACCTCCTATGAGTTCATCCTCACGGTGCACAATGGTCCTTTACAGTCTGTTCGAGCACTGTAAATCCTAACAATTTTTTTGTTATTCTATTAGTCATGTCTATTTATATTTAATAAGGTGGATTGATGGATATGTATTAAAGTAGAGTATCAACACCCTTCAAAGGTGTTGATACTAACCAGGACTGAGGCGTGTGATTCACATCCCTCATATCCTAGCAACTGTAGACAGTGTTGGGCAGATTTCAGTCTATTTCTACACCTGCGCTTGCCTTTCATTTGTTTTTTATCTAAAAAAAATATTAAGGCTCGAGGCTTTCACAAAGGGGAAATTATACTGTGTGATATATGAGATCAAAACAAAACTCAAGGGCAAATAAAAAGATTCCACCTTGAGGAAACAAAAACAATCAAATTGAATTGAAAGAAAATCTAAATCAAATACAGTAGTAATATAGTTTGTGTGTGTGTTTGTGTGTATATAGCTGTAGTGGAGGCCTGCATGCTTCACGGACTGAAGCGTCGTATTGCAGGCCTGCTGTGCAGTAACAAGGTTGCAGCACTCTTTATGAAGGCGGCAAAAACCTTTTTGCCTGCTGAGGAACTCTGCCACAAGGTCCAGGAGCTGGAGCAGCTTATCGAAAACAGGTGAAATAAAATCCTTATATGCATTCTTTCTCTTCTATATATCTCTCCCCTTTACGTTCTACTTTCATGTGCTATGGTGCCTCCTTATATAATATATCACCCTGTCCTATATGTCTTTCTCATCTGTTGGGTTTCTTTTCCATTTCTTAGCAAGCAGAACAATTCTTCACTGAGTAATGACCGCAGTCGGCAATCCAAGTTGGCCAACCTCCCTCCTCAGGCACTAAAACACCTATGGATCCGGACTGCACTGATGGAGAAGCTCCTGGACAAGATTGTCCTGTACTTAGTGGAGAACAGCAGGTACTGTTATACATTATTAAACCCAATTATAAGTTACTGGTTGACTAACAGGATATCTACTCCATTCAATACCATCACTTTGCCATAAGTAGTTCTCCTTTACTGATCTCAAAACAGCTGATGGTGTCTGTTTCTGTATTCATCTCAGTTCTAAGTTTTCATCCTTTTTGAAATTTATGCAAAACACTTTATTCTTATAAATGTTCTCCTGTTGCACAGGCTGTATGTCAACATCTTATGTGATTATTTTACAGATATCATGGCATGCAAACAGAAAGTTGGGTTTAATTTCAAAATCCTAAAATGTTCTACATATTTTAAATATTGTTTCCTGCAGTGCCTTCTATGAGAAAGAGGCCATGCTGATGGATCCTGTGGATGGACCAATTCTTGCATCTCTATTGGGTATATATAAAGTGCAATAACCTACACATGGACCACACTAGAACAATCAAACCCTTTATTTTGCCATACAGTAATAACTTTCAGTTTATGTAATTTTTTACAGTTGGCCCTTGTGCTTTGGAGTACACCAAAGTTAAGACTGCGGACCATTTCTGGACAGACCCGTCTGCTGATGAGCTTGTGCAGCGGCATCGCATCCACAGTGGCCACTGTCGGCAGGATTCGCCCTCCAGACGGCCTGCCTTGGTAAGATAGCGAAGGGCTTAATTGATTTTAATCAAATAATCATCTTTAAACTACTGTATGCAATGTCAGATGTGTACTACTGTCTTGTTAACCTGTATCAGATCCAGAAGAGACAGTCCAGTGGTAGCATGGATGATCGCCCTCTCATGTGGGTGAGGGACTATGTTGAATCACTGCACCAAAACTCCAGAGCCACACTTCTGTTTGGAAAGAACAATGTCCTGGTGCAGCCGGTACGTATTTCCAGTATAGCCTTCCGTTTTAATACAATAACAATACAATCCTAATACCTGCTTTTAAGATAGGGGATATTAAGAGAGGCTTGTTTGCTTCTTGGTGCTTGTTTCTGTGTGTTGATTTATACCCCAATTATCTAAATGGTATTGAAATCAGACATGTTGTGGTTTGAAAGCTGTTACTTGTGTGTGCAGAGAGATGACATGGAGGCCATCCCAGGCTACCTTTCTCTTCATCAGACTGCAGACCTCATGACACTGAAATGGACGCCCAATCAGCTGATGAATGGCAATGTGGGGGAGCTAGATTCTGAGAAAAGGTTAGGCCAACAGACCACAATCTAATAAAAACAAATTCTTGTTTTTGCACTGGTGACTCAATGCCTCCTATTCTCTCATCTTTCTTTCAGTGTGTATTGGGATTATGCTATGACAATTCGTTTGGAGGAGATTGTGTATCTCCACTGTCATCAGCAAGGTACACTGATTCTCTCATATTAGGTAACTGAAGTAGGAGTTTTATTTATCTTGTTTTTAACTGTGTTCATTTCTCTAGTAAACAGTGGTGGGACAGTAGTTTTGGTTAGCCAGGATGGGATCCAAAGACCTCCTCTACATTTCCCCAAAGGAGGCCACCTCCTCCAGTTTCTCACCTGCCTGGAGACCGGCCTACTACCTCATGGACAGCTGGACCCACCACTATGGAATCAGAGAGGAAAAGTAAACATGATTAGGCACTAATAAAATACTTCTTGCACTTATATTTTATTTACACATATATATATTCAAGCAATCATGCTACATTTAGCTACAATTAGACCTGTTATAACAATTCTTCATATACTGTACTATTCAGTGTTAGCATAGATGAGTACATTGTATTTTCCATTCACAGGGAAAGGTTTTCCCCAAACTGCGAAAGAGGAGTCCACATGGCTCATGTGATTCAGTATCAGACAAGGAAGATGATGAAGCAACCGATTATGTGTTTCGAATCCTCTTTCCTGGCATTCAGATGGAGTTTAGTAAGTGTCTTTAATCTTCCTCGTCTTCCTCCCTGATCTTATCTAATAAAGCATCATTGGAGATTACATCTACGATTACATTATTCTCTTAATACTGATTTACAGTTTAGACAATTTCACTTTAGATAAATCTGTTTTCCCTAGGCACTTGCTCAATGTACATTTTTCTAATTAATTTCTCTCTAATGTTAAACTGCTACATTTCATATTTTTTTCCTGCCTATTCAGTGCCTGTGTGTCCATTTCATATTTAGTCCCGTCGACAATCAGGAGACTTTGCATGGACATACAGTAATTTGTCTGCCACATCTTCATCTCCATCTTCTCACTTGGTTTGTTTTTTCCATGTTTTTTTTAAAACATTTTTTCTTATTATTTGCAGACATGCACTTTTTATGTCCAAATCAAATGGAATTTCATCTGGTTTTACTTACTCATGATGATAGCAGCAATGATAATGGCTATTATGCTGTGCAGTGGCCCTGGAACTGATGGACCAGGGTGTGAACATGTGGCAACCGACGCCCAGAAAGTCCTCGTGCTCTTCCTGCTCACAGAATGGCTCTTCTGATGGCTCTCTGCCTAATGGCTGTAATCAGGAAAGGTAAGTATTTCCTACGGACAGACTCAAATCTAAATTCAGTTTAAGCCTATCGGCTAAATTAGCCATTTCCCTTCCCTACCAGGGCTCCCTTAAAACTCCTTTGTGACACCATGAAGTACCAGATAATCTCCCGTGCTTTCTATGGATGTGAGTACAAACAACTGTGTGACTTTAATTCATTGTGGATTAATTTCATTGCTCTGGGTAATATGAAAACTTTTATTTTTTCTCCAGGGCTCGCATACTGCCGTCATCTGTCCACAGTTCGTACCCACCTTTCTGCTCTGGTCAACACCACTATAGTTGACCCTGATGTGCCCAGTGATGCCCGAGGAGGCCTCTCTGTGGAGGTCTGGGGCAGGTTCCTGAAGGACAGCTCTGTAAGATTCACACCAAAACACCAGGCCATAAGATATATTCTTGTTTTAATTCATTACACTATTAAATAGTTATTTTAAGTAGTTTGTACTTATAAATACTATTCCTAATGTTGTTCAGGCCTACGAGGAAAAGGAGATACACAGGCTTGTGTATTTTGGTGGTGTGGCTCCTTCACTACGCAAAGAAGTGTGGCCCTTTTTGTTGGGACACTACCAGTTCACCATGACGGAGAAATGCCGACTAGAGGTATTTCTATGTGCTGTCACACTGTATAATTCTAAGATCATAAGGTTCACATATGCACCACAGGGTATGCAGCGATCTTCGTTTACACAAGGTTTCTGTGTCAGATTGATGAGCAGATGCGGACCATGTATGAGCAGACTATGAAGGAGTGGCAGGGTTGTGAGGCCATTGTCCGTCAGAGGGAGAGAGAGAAACACGCCGAGGCCATTGCCAGATGTTCATCTGGAGCCAGTGTGGAAAGAGGACCAGTGCAGCGGGACTCCACCATCAGTACAGATGCAAGTTTGACCTTTTAACGTAGAACATGCATAGAACCTTATGTAACCATTGTCACAACTGACTAACTCATTATAAGGGAACTGTTTTTTTGTGTTATGAGGAAATTTCTGAGCAAGTTGGCTGACAGTTCTGCTTTTGGTCTCTTGTGTGATGCTTTTCCCACTTTAGTCGTCTCTAAGTAGCAGCTCAGATCAACAGAATGCCCACTCACAAAGTGATTCCAGCAGTAGCGCACAGGTAGTTTCTTGAGTGTAAACATCACGACAATAATGATCTCTAGTAAAATACCATACCAGTGTTTATTCATGTCTTAGCCCACTTATTTACAACTTATATAGAATTTAAAAAATTTCAAAGCTTACCATAACTTTTTATTTTAGATTGATTTCTCATAATTTATGGTATGCCTTAGAAATCTTTCAGCATTAATTTAAAATATAAATGATTTGTAGCTAATGGGCTAACACATGCAAAAACCACTAGTGTATTCCTTCAACATTTGTCCATTTCATTGCTAAAAGATACAAAATGCATTGCATGTTTACCATTTTCCTTTGGTTACCAGGTATTTGGATCGGTTGAGGCAGTGGATCAGATTGAGACTGAGCTCAGGGCTGAGGAAGGAGAAATACAGCACACTTGTCCTCCGAAGGATATCACAACTGTCACTGCAGACACCCCACAACTTCCCTCCTGCAACCCCTCATCCCCATCAAATCAACATCCCGGGCCAGAAAACAGCCCTCCTGCAACGGAGTCAGCTGTTGGATCTACCACCTCTCATCAGTTAGTGGAAGCATCAGAAGTCTTAAATGAGAAAACCACAACTGAGCCAGGAGGGGAGGATGTAATTCACCCAGTAGCAAAGGACAAGGACTCAGAGACAAAGATGGAAACAGTTTCAGAAAGTGAGGTGGTTAAGGACTGTGAAATCACTAAGTCACAAGAGACATCTGAACCTGACAAAAAACCTGAAGTAGAAGAAAACGATATAACAACAAATGAGCAATCTGGATATTTAAAAGCAGTAGACACAAATATGAATTTAAGATCTGTTCCAGAGAAAACTAATGTTCTAAAGCTAGAAACAGAGATTCATAACGAATATTTCCAAGCACCTCCACTTGGGCAGACCTTGACTTTTCAAGCACACAAGAGCAAATCTGATCTGGACGTGGAACCAGTATGTCCACCCACAGCCGGAAAAGATACTAATTCACCAAGTGAAATAAAGCCAGAGATTTCTGAAAGACCTGAAACAACCCATTCACAAATGTCAAAGGCCTGCACTACAGAGTCAGAAAGAAAGGACACTGGAGCAACCATTTGTGACTTGGCTGAAACTAAAAGAGCTGCAGAACTTCCATTTGAGAAACCTGGTTCAAATTCACCCGTCAGACAAGTACTGAATGCTCTTCAGTCAGCGTCAAGGGGGAGCCTTTCATTGTCGTCCCACTCTCGGCAGTCCCCAGACACGGCAGATTCAGATGACTCTCCTTCTGCCCTGGAAATGGAGGACATTCCTGCAGGGATAACATGTGTGACCTCTGAGGAAATCAAGGCCAGGCCTTTGGCAGGCCTTGCTGCACCACCCGTCTCCTTTGCACAAAGAGAGAAAATGGCAGCAGAAGAACTTCTGGACACAGCTTATAACACCAGTCCTGAGGGCACCGACCTGGGCCTTTCTGAAGAGGAGCCTGAGATGGAAAATGTGCTTACTGAAACAGAGTCTGCAGACGTGGGAGGAGACGCCAAAGACAACGAATCCTCAGAAGAACAAACTTATTCTGTAAGCATTACACATGATATTCAAACATTCCTCTTCCTTTAACCATAAGCATGCAATAACGTAAGTCCCTATTGTCTTTGTAGCGAGAAACACTGGACATGTACTTGATCAATTTACACCGCATTGACAAAGATGTCAGACGTTGTGACAGAGCATATTGGTACTTCACTCCTGAGAACCTGGACAAGCTGCGTAACATCATGTACAGGTACATATGTTTCCGTGCTGAATATCTCTGAAGTTTGTCTCAACCCAAGACAAAAAAACCCTAAAAAATCTGTTTGTGTTTACAGTTACGTGTGGCAGCATCTAGATACAGGTTATGTCCAGGGCATGTGTGATCTGCTGGCCCCCCTACTGGTTATTCTGGACGACGGTCAGTGAAACTTTTGCACAGACTCTATCAGTATATGTACGTTTGTGCCTAAAGTAACCCTTTACACGTGTGTGTGTGTGTTTGTGTGTGTTTACCAGAGGTCATGGCATTTAGCTGCTTCACTGAACTGATGAAGAGGATGAACCAGAATTTTCCTCATGGAGGTGCCATGGACTCTCACTTTGCCAATATGCGTTCTCTTATCCAGGTATGTACGTGTGTGCACAAACACATGTATGCATGCATGCAAAAGCTATAGAGTAATGATGATGATATTTTGTCTTTATACTAATAGATCCTGGACTCTGAGCTATTTGAACTGATGCAACAGAATGGAGATTATACTCACTTCTACTTCTGTTATCGTTGGTTTCTGCTTGACTTCAAAAGAGGTGACAGGAAATGCAGGCACCGTGATATTTGCTTGAATCAGCCATTAAAGAGAACTTAGCATTTTACAAACATGATACTGAATGTAATCTGATTGCTTTCGGTTTTTCTGCACAGAAATGGTGTATGATGATGTGTTCTCCTTGTGGGAAACGATCTGGGCAGCCAAGTACACTTCCTCTGAGCACTTCGTGCTCTTCGTTGCTCTGGCACTTGTGGAGATGTATAGAGATATCATCCTAGAAAATAACATGGACTTCACAGACATCATCAAGTTCTTTAATGGTAAGATGCCATAAGAGAAATTCAAATGCTACAATTTGGGGGAAACAGTGTTGTAAAACAATTATCAGTTAATTAAGATGATATTCCAGCTATGATAATAGGGGATACTTTCAAAATATCTAAAAAAAATTGCTTTAATAGGAAATTTAAAGATAAAATGGTTGAGTTTACTCACTCAGTATTAAAGAAAAAATTAACTGTTAGTTTGATTGATATTACTTTATTTGATTTACTTGTGATTTTTCACATTCTCCTCTCAGAAATGGCAGAGCGACACAACGTCCCACAGGTCCTGATGATGGCTCGAGACTTGGTCCACAAAGTGCAGACACTCATAGAAAACAAGTGATGCAGGATGCTGCTGTTCTGCCGCTGCTGCTCTCATATTTCTCTGTGCTAAATTGTTTCAAGATACTGACACAACCACATAATAGTCATTTGTTCAGGAGGACAGGAATTAATGTTAATTAAAAGCAGTGATTGGTAATTACTGAAAAGGCAACTGGTCATTAAAACTGCTAGTTATTCTAAGATAGTTGTGTAACAACTTCTTTCCGGTTGCTCCTCTCTGTATTCGGGAGATGCGACTATTGCCAGTCAGTTTATTTTGAAAGTGTTATTGTTCACCTAGTGAATGTACCCTTGTTGAAACTGCTTCAGGATGTTATTTATTTTGCCTTAAATTTTGCTATTTTTTCAGGGATGTTACAGCAACCAAATTCTTCACTGTATTGTTACATATTCTACCAGGTTAATTTTGTTAAGTCACCCCTACTATACATATTGTGAAACACTTGAATATATTTTCAGTATTATTATTTCGCTGAAATTGTAGCTACCATGATTACACATCTTGTGATGCACTTGAATATATTTTCAGTAATAATGATGATTTTGTACATTAGAGGAGGTTTTGTCCTAAGTAGCATGTGTGGCTTGCTTCTTAATAGCCATTTTGAGGACCATTTACTGTCTTCTCTGAGGCTTGTGGCCCCCTTCCTGTGTTTGCCTCTGGTGCACACAAGCTTGCAGGATATCCAGGCCAAACCTGTCAACTCTGTGCATGATTGCACATTGTTTGCATATACCGTATCATCCTTTCCTCTCGTACCCAACCAAGTTCTCATACTGTGTGCTCCTTCTATCTCTGACCTCCTCTTTGCATTGATAAAGGTGTGATTCAGTCTGCTTAATTTCATCCTTTGCCCCCTCTGCTGGCTTTTATGTTGGTGCAGACCAATGCTTCTCTGGAAGCAGCTTGTCCAAATGGTTAATGCAGTACATTCTTCTTTCCTTAAATAACAAAATGCTGCTCAGGATGAAGAATTAAGCTGCTGGGTCTCACGACATCAAGACAGTACCGTGCTAACAGATTCTACTTCCTTGCAGCATTGGTAAACTCACAGGGGAGTTCAGTGAAGGTAGCATGCTTCCTTTGCACGTCCCTCTTTCACTGTCACCTTAAAATCAGTTTGATGGTTTTCGGCCTCCGTCTTGCCCAGCCAATCTCGGTTGCCTTGTCTTTGACACACTAGTTCATTGTTTTTATATGGCCAAACTTTTGGCAGCGTATCTTACAATAATTGTTGATATTTCATGGAGTATTGTGTGAATTTCTCTTCATTATTTCCTCGGGATTCTCATGTTCAAACTAGTTGAAAAGAAGCTCCGTTTGCCAACCACTTAACCTCTCATTTAAGCCAGTATCACATTCATGGATTCACTCTGGTTTGTCCTGTTTCTTATTGGACACCTTTCCTTACTTATATTTTCTTTCCTGTAAAGCTAGTGTGTACCCAGTGTGTACCTCCTTCCTTCATTCATTTGAAAAAGCAGTCACTTTGTGCTCAGCCTGCTAAATTTTATCTGGTGCCCTCCGGGACCTTGAAGGACACCTCTTAGCTCAAACTATTAACATGGCTAGATACCAGCATAAATTATATGTCAGAAAATGTGATTTATCGGTGCCACACGCAAAATAGCCAAAACACACCCATGTTCGGTTCACTGTGGCTTAAATTCCAGTATTCCAGTGTTTTGATATCACTGCTAATGTGTCTCCATATGATCTTCTAAAAAATGCATCTAAAGTATTGCTGTTTGTGTATTGCTGTGTGTTGTCAGAAGATTAACTGTATACAATGTGTTACAGTAAATAAACTAAGCTAGTACATATTTATTAAATGCAATACAATGTCTGTATATGGGCTTTATCTGATTATAATGAACTGAAAGATAAAAATATGCCATTGGAAATATATTTTTATTTTTTTCCGTCTTCTTAAATTGTCACCTGGTATAATTAATTTATTGCGTATTAAAAAATTATATTTTGCATTCCATGTGCCTGATGTGTATTTCCAGACCTGACACCTTCAAACCTAACACTCATAATGTGCTAAATATACACAGTTGCGCACCTACCTTCTAGTTATATGTAAGAATATAGAGATATATCCACACAAGTCTGACAAGTAAAGCAAACACATTAAATTTCTTTGCCTTCGACATCTTTCAACCATATTTCTGTAGTCAGTGCCACTTTGGGTGCACTTGGAGTGACAAATTCACAGTCCTCACACTGTGCATGAATTCCAAAAGTTCATCTGAATTTAAGACCAGTTTTTCAATTTTACATTAGTCCCTCTTTAGCCCTCCACCATAGCTCATAGCTCCTGATACTAGCCTTGCCTGAACTTTTTAATGGTACATTTGGAGATGTTACAGTAGTGCTGTTCTGAAACAAATTAAAACAAAAAAATTAAACCTATCCTATAATTTGAACTGAGAGCTTGGACCAGTGACATTTCACCATCCACTAGACTTGTTAATAGTGGTGGCAATGTTCACACAAGAGGGTTACGTTTCAGCCACACTATACAGTATCTTAGATCAAGTTTAAATACATTTCAGGATATACTGCATGTTCACAAACCAGTGTGGCATGTTTGACAACCTTCTGCTCAGGTAATGTACCTGTCTTGCCTTCATTGAATTTACAGTAAAATCTTTGCTTATTTTAAAATATCAATGAGCTTTTCCCATAGAGGAATTTTTTACACACCACTGTCATAGGTGTCAATGATAAAATGAATAATATCTGCTTCATCCTTTTGGAAAGTTCACTTCTATGAATATAGTAATGATCTATTAAAAACAAGTTTTCGAACAAGGAATGAAACAGTAGTCACAGTAAAAGTTTGCATTTTATTGATAAAGAAAACAAAAACAAAAAACAACACTAGAGATGCATACAAATTATAGTCCACCTACAGGCCACCTCGGTCAGAGGTTCTCACATTAAAAAAATAATCTGACAGGTGAGGCTCACAGTCAACATGTGTCACTACTCTAAAAGGCCCACTAATTTTACATGTTTTGAATCAAGAGGATATTGATAATCTTCACAGGTTCTTGGATTGGCAAAAACTTCATTAAAGCTACAGAAATATGACACAAAGGAAAATTTTGTCTGAAATTTTAAGAGGCAGTATGACCTTTAACCTGATAGCTGCAGAATTGCGTAATTTGTTTTGGCCAATATAACATTACGTGTGTGTACTGGTTTCCGGTCAAGGTTCGACATCACAACCCAGGATTTCTTTATAAAAGAAACCTCCAATATGTTATACAATGATCAAATACATTTACCTCGCTATGAAAAAAAAAAACGAAACAACCATCCCGCTTCCAAATAACACATATGGGTCTTTCAAGCGCAAAGAAAAAACATCTTTAAGGCTGTGGGGAGGAGCAGGGTGTGTTCAGGCGATCCTGACCATGGAATGTATTGTAGCAAGAAATAACAATGATGTATCCTATGAGGAGGCCTGGGGTTAAAAAATAAAATAAAATAAAAAGCAGAATTACAAAACCTTTTTCCTCCATTCCTCTATAAATGATGGGTCTTTCTACCGGTAATGACGCGGCGGTGGGCTATGGTGCTGTGGAGGGTGCCTCCTGGGGGGTGGACTATGCCGAGACATAGCATGGCGAGGAGGTGACTGGTACCGCGGAGGGGGAGATCCTCTGTTATGGTAAGGAGGTGAATAGCGACCTCTTGATCTGGAGCGGGAACGCGACCGACCCCAGTTGGGGGTGCCCCTCTCTTCAAAGACGCGGATGTAAGCAGTCTCGCCCTACAAGAAAAGGGGGGGGACACACACATGATGTTTATTCCTTTACCCGTTCAAAGAGTAAGGGACAATTAAATCCCATCAGCACTGGAACTCACTTGATGTGAGCGGAACTCGGTCCGATCCAGTCTGCGCAATGCGTACTCCATGTCTTCTCTACGGAGAAATTCCACCACACCCTCTCCGTCACGCTGCACATCTGCAAAACAAACGTCTCCTGCCTCACGCATGTGATCCTTCAGATCCTGCCAGCTCCCAGTTGGAGGTAACCCTGGAATTGGAAAAAGACAAATGTGATGGGAGACAAAAACGTACTTCCTTGCTTTAAATCAACTGGCACTTTAAATCTTAAAGCATTGCTAGGACAGGAGTTATCTTTTGAGGCAAACAACACCTTAATTAATTGGTTTTAAGAAATCTGAGCCAACAGCGATTGAAATTTAATAGCTAGATGTAAATAGATGGAGAAGTGGGAAGAGATTGGATTTGCATGCACTTACTGTAAATTTATATAGGAATGTTTTCTCTTAAAAGGTAACTACAATATTCTACACACAGTGGAGGCTCCTGGATAATATCATAATACTACAGGATTACTTTACAGTCACCATTGACCCTATTCCTCACAAATCACAATTGTCTATCAGGTATCTGAGCTTCATGGGATGTTGTTATGGAGAAGATGCCACACACAGCCTTGATATTAATTCTAGCATAATAAAATACTTGATAGTTGCCATTGTAAATGAAAAAACACTGCATCATAGTGACTGAACTGTTGACCAACTGATACACACGACCCAAAATTGAATTCAACAACACCACAAAGATATTCTTTGTAATTACTATTAGCTGATTGTTTCTTATGGCAATACTGTACAGGACTTGGAGTGTTTAGGTGCACTGTCTTTCATTGTTAACTTTTTCCTCCACACTAAATTATTGTTACCACTGAATAACTAACTCAGATATTTATTTCAATCCCAGGGTTGGTGCTCAAATGGACAGCCACCTTAACTCTCAAAAGAGCAAATGACAATGAATTTTACATATGGACCTATTGTAGCCACTTCTCCAACAATCCTTTGTATGGTACGTTGACTGATAGTTAAGGAGATCGCCCCCAAATTCCACAGGGGACGGCCGCGACAACAATTATTATTATCGTCAGTATAAAGCCGTGCCCGTTGGAATTCCAGGGTAAGCCTTGCAGATATAAAAGACAATTTACTTGTAGTTATTAGGTAAATGTTGCCAATATTTTTAGACCAGAACCCCAGAGTATTTTACTTCCAGAAATCTGCACTAATATGATAGGTCAAGTCAGGCAAGTATATAAAGCTTAGACTTTAAGGGGGTTGGTCTTAGATAAGCAGTCCTGCTTGTATAAACATGCCTGTATAAACATGAAATAAAATGTAGCACACAACAGATAATTAATGATATACAATGACAAAATTACACCTACCAGTCACTACAGTCGGTGTTTGGGATTATGCAGCCAACAAGACCGGTTTCAGTTTAATGTTTTGTTTTTCATGACTTAAGGAGCTGACTTGACCTCATCCACTTAGTCCCCTTGACCTCCAGTCCGCCATGAGAGAGAGAAACATATCTGCCTACGACTCATGACGTCCTCTACTAGTCCCCTTGTCCTCCAGTCCACCACGAGAGAGAAAGAGAGAAACATATCTGCCTACGACTCATGACGTCCTCTACTAGTCCCCTTGTCCTTCAGTCCGCCATGACAGAGAGAGAAACGTATCTGCCTACGACTCATGATGTCCAACTACTAGTCCCCTTGTCCTCCAAATCCGCCATGAGAGTGTGAGAGAGAAACATATCTGCCTACGACTCTTACGTCCACCATCCTACCAATCCCCTTGACCTCCAGGATGGCGTGAAAGAGAGAAAAATATTAACTGGCTATGACTCATGACGTCCACCTACCAGTCACTATGACCCGGAATTCAGATCTTCGAGTTGGGGGTCCAAACCGTCCCCTAGGTCCTCCTCCTCCTCCACCTCCTCCTCCTCCTCCTCCTCCTCCTCCTCCTCCTCCACCACCACCACCACCACCACCACCTCCCATAGCACCAAATTTAGCACCAGAGGAGCGGGGATACTCTACACGCAGCTTGGAGTCTCCATATCCATATCCATTCCTTCCATAGACAGCGTCATCCGCATCCCTAAGAGAAGAGAGCAAAGAACTCCTTACCAAAGTACTGTTTCACTAGCGGACATAGACCTGGAAATGCCGTCTCCATCCATTCCCTGCTGTCAGTCACTGGAGACGATATTATACCACAAAACTTATCCGACAAGGGGAATGTGATTCGACTTGCCAAAGACCTTCCCTAAAACTCACCGTGGGTCTTCGAATCGGACGAAGGCAAAAGGGATAGTGCCTCTATTGTTCTTCAATTCAATATCACGGATTTTTCCATATTTGTAGAAGAGATCCTCAATGTCTCTCTCCTGGACATCCACGGGAAGATTCCCCACATAGATCCGGCCATCGGACATGGTGGTCGAGTGAGGGGCACTGCTGACACAGAATGGGGGGCACCTGCAGACTTTAAGATCACTTCTTGCTTTCACAAATAGCTGTGGAAGGGGTCCTTATCCTAATCCTAGTCCCAATCCAAAACTTTGTCCATCCGCCTCCAATTCCTTAATTTAGACCAAAAAAAATAAAACTAAAGCAGGGATGCAGCCATGATAGTAGTTAATGATGAGTTCGAGAAAAATGGCACAGGACCTCGGATCCAAGCCTGAAAGCTTTAAAACACAGGGTAATGAATGTCCAACAACTGTAATAAATAGTTACAGTATTAGTCTAAATACATGTTACTTCCTTCAGCGTGTGTGTGTGTGTGTGTGTGCGTGTGTGTGTGTTAAACATTGATATGGGTATGTACAGATGGGTGACAAATTAAAAGAAACACCAACATATTTTTGGACAGGAAAGTCTCCCATCATTGTTCAACTGAGTTGAGATCTGGTGTCTGTGAAGGCCCTAGCAAATGATTCACATCATTTCCATACTCATTAAACCAGTCTGTGAAATGTTGTGCCCTTTTGTTGTGGCACTCCTTTATTTTACTGAGGTTGTTTCTTCCATTTGTCCCCTGTGTGTACTTTACTTAAACATCAAACAAAACTCCAGTAAGGCAAATTAATATGAATACAATCTTGCTAATGTAAAATAATGGAGGTATATATTTTTCTTCTTAACGTACCAAAATGTGCAATACAACACAGTAAAACGAAACGAAATTAAATATTACCATAGATTTGACATCCACACTCCTTTTATAATGTCCCCGACGAATAAACATTTTAACTTTAACCAATGTATTGAGTTGTATTATAATTAGCAGGTGTTTTTAATTTTCTGGACTCACATAAAGGTCGAGACAACGGACAGATTATCATCAGCTAGTAACAGCGTTAACCGTGGTGAACAAGCAACCATATAGTTTACACAAACATTCAAACACATTTTAATTGCATAACCTTAAAATGAAATGCCATAATTACATGGATGTCAGTAACGTTTCCGGGGGCCTAAAACTCGCGTACATCGACATTTGGTGAACCGACCAAACCTGTTTGATTCCCTGCCATGTTAACAGGTTGATTATTGATCTTCATATAACGTGAGCTAATAGCTATAAAAGCAGCAAAATAAGGTGGCAACAAAGCACTGATCGTGTGCCTCAAACACTGCCGAGGCTACCCGCTGCTGCCTTACTGGCAAACATTAGCTACTTGTATCGTTGTACGACAGGTTGCCTTACAACCCTTACGAGCAGTTTCAGCAACTAGCGAGCCGTGTGTTTTAATAAGCGACTATGCAACAGAAAACCACTTCAACCGGACGACTCAACTCGACATATGTGGCTTGAACGTGGACACCAGCGTAAGCTATGTATTTCTGCAACTGCGATAAGAGATCGGTCTCTTTGTTGATAATGTAAGGTCAGCTAGTCGGGCTAACGAGCGTCGGTTCCGGATAAAATACACGTTTTAAGATAAACATAATTTGGGAGGTGCACATTGAACGCATGCAGTCAACAACACAATCACAAATGGAGTCTGTTTACCTTTCAAATCAAGCAAGGGCGTCTTTTGTCGATCCAATGCTAACTGTAGCCACTTCGCACGCTATGCTGCTTCCGTGTTAGTTAGCAACATTAGCTAGCAGCTCTGTGGTTTCTTCTACTTCGCTTTTCCGGAAGACAGTAGTGAGGGTTGGTACATGACTGCCCCCCGCAGGACAGAAAGGGAACATGTTTCTGGCTTTATCTATCAACTCCTAATAAGGCTATAAACAATTCAGTTTTCACTCATCTTAGCTCAGCTGTATCACAAAAGGAAACAATAGACACAATTCATAGTGACAATTACTGGTGAAAGCTTACACTAATATTATATTGTAATGATCGCATTGCTATATTGATATAACAAGCTCAGCAATACAGTAAGCTACACTGATTTGTTTTTAAATTGCATCCAAAAAAAGGAAATCTAATCTAATCATCTGGGAATGTAAATGTGTAACTATGTTAAGGCAGGGAAGCGTCACACATTGAGAAACAAATGATCATCATATACACAAATGCTGAATGGAGAAGGGTAACTTACAGTGCAAAGAGGTTGCAAAAACAAAAAAAAGACCAAAATGTCAGATAAACTAGGCTACAAGGGGTTAAATACTATGGACACATGATGTAGGATACTGCAATCCAATGCAATAAACTATGTAACAAATACCATGTGAAAGATTGAGTGCTCATCAGGTCCTGGGATGGTGTTGAATTAGATTTTAATTATTTTTGAATTGAAAGTGCCTTGTACGAGTATTAGGGCCATACTAAGAGAAAAAATAAAAATTGGGAATTCCGAGAATAAAGTAGTAATTTTATGAGAATAAAGTCGTAATATTACGAAAATAAAGTAGTAATTTTATGAGAACTGTCAGCCTGTTGGCTCAGCTAACAAAACTGTTTAAGGACGAAATGATCAATACATTAGTTTACCTGTTGACTGTACGGTAGGACTGATAAACAGCGGCTGATGGACTCAGACTGAGGCCAATGTTTGGTTGAGCTGGTCACGTCAGATCTTGGTAACTCTATTGAAGCTTTTTTCTCATTAAAACGTATTAGTATTACATTATTCTCTTATTATTACTACTTTATTCTCGTAACATTATGACTTTATTTTCGTAATTTCCAAAAAAATAAAATATTATTTTTTCTTAGTCTGGCCCTAATACTCCGTCGTATATAGGAGAGCCAAAACAGCAAAAAATGAAAATAAAAAATACAGACATAGTGAACAATGAACTGGGTATAAGTGTGCACTAGTGGGCACTATTTTAAATTTCTGACTAAAGACTAAATGAAATTTTGGGGAGATGTGTATCATACTGTCATCACATCTATAATATTTTCACATGGTACAGAATTTGTTGATACCCCATAGTAAAACATGTTATATAAATCAAGTTTTAGCCTACTTCCTACCTTCCTTGCTCGCTTTCTGTGAGAAAACCAATGTGGAATAATTACTTCAACCAACCAGTCCGGTTATTTAAGTGCATTCAACTACTTAAACATAACAATATATATGTGTGTGTGTGTGTAGACAGGTATTGAACGGAGAGGACCCATCAACATAAAGCCAGAGCTGACACTGTGGTTTGCAAAGGTCCGGCGCGAGAAGGCACATCGAGCGCGCGTGATGTAACCCAACATGTGAGGCACCGCCCCCCCCCGGGCGCGAGATGACTTTAAAATAACTGCCCAGTGTGCTCACACAGCAACCTCCTAGCGACGGCACGGCACAGAGGAGTACGGTAGTCGTCGTTTCTGCGAAACCATGTCGTACACTAAGTTTCTCGCCGCTCTTGTGAGGGCCAACTCGGGCAATGTCAACAAAATACGCGTTTCACCTGGAAGATGTCGGTCAACGGTGGCATCCACCAAGAACCAAGAAGAGAAAGAGCGGCCGATGGACGGCTGCACCGTGGTGGAGGCTGCGCCGGTCGAAATCATCAGCCAGACCAAAAGTGCTGCAGATACGAAGTTAAATAAAATCCACGTTGACTTCGACAACACCCAGGAAGCTTACAGAAGTAAAGGTAACATTGAACTGCTTCGAAGTCTGCTGGTCTTCAAACTTTGCACTATTGACGTCCTCGTTGAAAAGAACAAAGAGGTGAGTTGATTGATTTATTTCACAAGAATTACACAGATCTTTCAACTTTTGATGTAACGTTACGTTATGTGCGTATAACTGCGTAACAATCAGTCCTATTAAGCTATATATGCTATTATAATGGCGCAGAATAATGAACCTATTGTTTTGGTTTCAGTTGATGGAGCTGACTAAGAAGTTGTTTGGTCAGTGGATGTTTGAGAAGATGATGAAGATGACCTTCTATGGTCAGTTTGTGGCAGGGGAAGACCACAACTCCATCAAACCTTTAATTCAGAAAAACCAGGCCTTTGGTGTGGGGGCAGTTTTGGACTACAGTGTTGAAGAGGACCTGACACAAGAGGAGGCGGAGAAGAAGGAAATGGAGTAAGTACTGTAATGTTTACATGTGACTGTTATCAAAGACTACAATGCAGGTTACTCTCTCATTAAGGGTTGTAGTTCACATAGTAAGACATGTTGCACTGAAGTTTTAAACTGAATCACAGTTAACCAGTCTCTCAACTTAAATAAATACCATGTGTGCATTAAAGGAGGAGTCATGTATGAGTTACATAACACAGTAAACTGAAAAGGCTTGTTGAATCAAGCTTGCTCGGGCCATTGTAAGTCTACAGCAGTATCAGTTTCTGGTCCAGCCCATGCTCTGTTAAATACAAGGAGACATTCTTTAAAAAAAAAAAAAACTTGGGAAACTGGAAGAAACCTGAAGAGCCCTTTTAAAAGAGGGTACCCTGCCCCAACCCCACTTTATCCATGGTTGTAGTAGGAGCTACATTTGCAATGAAAGTGCACTTAGAGGAATAAAATGAGTTGCAATAAATAGATCATAACAGAAGTTATCTCTGGACTTTTCAGATAGAGCAAGTCTAGACACACAGTTATTTAATAAGGGATTAAATAACTACTAAACTATTTAGTCATTGCCTTTACACCAAAGACTTAAAGAGAATGTTATTTTAAAGGTTAATGGGCACATTAACTTGACTCTGTGACTCTGTGACTTTGGAATACATATTACAGGGACATTTTGCCCTTCCCCCTAGAGGGTTAGACCAATCAAGTTACAGGTCTACATCATAAGGGTAATTTCACTATTCAAATACAGTCCGGTCAGATCACTCAATATAGTGTAAGCTTTTCTATCTGTCTGCATTACATATTGCCGCTCTGCTTTTACTTATTTGTTTACACAAACAGTGTCTAAAACAATTAAGTGAGCTATAGTTTAATATCAGTTCATTCTTGTCACTTCTATTATGGCTTCTTTTATACCTCCCATAAAATGAACAGGAGTCACATTATCTATATTATGTTTCCTCCACATAAACAAACTAAAATCGAAACCCAATGTATTTTTATTTTGTCCCTAGTAGCAAAACAGTGCCTGTCCTCTGTTGGTCGGCTAGGACAGGCCCCTCTACACTGATTGGTTGAGCTGGTTATTCCTCTGGAGGATGTACCTCATGAAAAGGCTGCCACCCTTTTAGAGTAATATCCTGGATCCCTTTATGGGCACACACACGGAAGAGTTACGCAATGTCCTGGGGAGGAAATAAGCTTATTGTCTCACTAAGCATGAGCATACAGATGCTGAACTAAATCCAAACACATTAGGAGCCAATTATCTTTATCAAGACTCTTTTAAAATTCACAGAGAGGAAAGACTTTTAGCTCCATGAAGAAAACAACACAGTGAAAACAGTGTTTCTCCTGTCACGGCATGCCTAGAAAAGGATGTCGTCATCACACCTGCAAAAAGGTCTGAGCAAGACTGGTTGAAATGACTCTCACTCTTAAAAATAGTCTTAGATCACAGTAGAAAAATCTTGAAACCCTTCTGTGTTTACCATTGGCATACTGTCTGATTAATTAACAGATTTGAAACAATTTAAGTGACAAAAAGTTATGAAATATGTATAGAAAATATGTACACAATAATCTCTTTTTCATTTGTTGTGTAGAAAAGTAAACTATTGTTCCATCCTGATGTTATTTTTTTTCCTTCTTATGCAGTTCGTGTGTTTCTGAAGCAGAGAAAGTCAGTCGAGGTTTGTACAGTATATCAGTTGAAAAATAACGTTTGGTTCATTGTTTGTAATGTTGCCCAACTATTTGATTTCCAAATGTGTTGCATTATCAGCTACTGTATGCTTCATTGACTAAGATAAGATAAGACAGAACTGTATTTATTCCATGGGAAACTGTTCCAGTACAAAGTAGGATAGAGTGCTAATATAAATGTATTTTAAAAAGTATTTAAAAAAAATTAAACACATATTTAAAATCCTAATTATACACAGTGCCATCATTAAAAAGAAAGGCTGTACAGTTAGCAGGCAGGGCCAGCAACTGGCAAGACTGAACTATTGGTTTGCTTTGATATTCTGTTGCTTCAGCTTGGCCTGAACGTAACATGCGTCAGGGTTGTTATGTGTGCCACCATGTGGTCCAGCCTGGACAGCACTGGTTAGATCTGGATTCAGTGGTGTCTGAAATGTCTAGTCCCATGGATGCAGTGAGAAGAAGCTTGGTTCATGTTACAGGGTTGATGTTTGAAACTCACGTATATCATTTACTAGTGCTTCTCCTGGTGCTGTTTAAAACTATGATGTGACAATGAATGCTAATTTATCAGTAAGTAAGTAAGTAATTTAACAGTTAGTCCAAAATATATATATTCTTAGTATCACACTTTCTGGTAGTTGTATTAGTGATAATGATAGTGCTGTTATATTGTTAGTAATGAGATTCATGTCTAGACAGACATTTCAGACTAGAGGTTCAGATAGCTGTTAACCTCCAACTAAAAGAATAATTCACAAACTGTTCCCATAAATCATTAATCACATAAATAAATAAATGTACAGCATTATAAAAGCATGTAGGATGGAAATGAAAATTCTGTTGCTTTGGCTAAAATTATCTTGTTGATAGAAATCTTATCCTGATCTAGAGTGAGCTCCCAATTAACAGCAGTTCAAAATATGAAGGGGAAAAAAAGCTTTAAGTTGGTGGTGAAAACCCCTTTTCCATGTCAAGCAGCTAATGTTACCTTCTCTTCACTCCAGATGGTGATCACCGTGAGAAGAAGTACAAGGCCCATCGTCAGTTCGGGGACAGACGTGGAGGGGTTATTAGTGCTCGTACCTACTTCTATGCAGATGAGTCCAAATGTGACAACCAAATGGAGACATTCATAAACTGCATTAAAGCCTCTGGTGAGTAGTAAGGGTTGTGAGGCAGCAATTAAGAAACATAATATTTTTGGTTATTATTGTAATATATACAAACCATTCAAACTGTTGTGAAAGAAAAAAAGGATACATTTGCAATCTAAATGATAGAGTTGAATTACACCATATAAAATGGTTGGAGAGTTATATCACATCAAGTGAGATAAAATGTGTCATAAATTTCAGGGGGAGCCTCTGCAGATGGATTTTCTGCCATCAAAATGACCGCTCTCGGACGCCCCCAGTTCCTTGTAAGTTCATGTCTTCAATATTAACTGAAATATTACAATGTATTACAGAATTCAGATATGGTCAAGTGGCATTGATTGGGAAAAACATATCTACCAGATGTAAAACTAACAAACTGTTTATTAGCACAAAATCGGCATTACACGGTAATAGGAAGATAAATCATTAGCCATTTATCTTTCCGTCTTTTTATGGTTTAGAGTCAGGGCCAAATGATTAGTATGATCATTACTAATTCTAATAGCATCTAGAATTATCTTACATTGCAGGAGAATCAGGTAAGAGGGAAATTGACGGTTGTAGGGTGGTGTAGGGAAAGCCACATTTCTGATGATGGATTCACACCTCAGTGTCACACTGCCATAACATCCTCTGACGGAAAGTGAAAATGATGTGCTAATTGACAGTGAGCAAGAGGTGTGATTTTCTGTGGATCCAGCTAATCGCGTCACAATATGATTCAAATGCAATACTATAAGTTGATCATTGATTAATTGTTCTGTGTTTGAACAGCTCCAGTTTTCTGAAGTCCTGGTTAAATGGAGACGGTTCTTTAACTTCCTCGCAGCACAGCAGGGAAAATCTGAAATGATGGTTCTGGAACAAAAACTGGAGCTGGAACAACTCAAGGTGTGTCTTGCCTTCAGCAAGTCTAATGCAGGTTAATGCATCCCCATCCATAAAGGGTTCCCCCAAATACTTTGTTGTTGTTTCTAAAATGCACTTTAGATGTGCTTTAAGGTTCCATATGCTTTGTTAAAACAATAATCAGCTGCAATATATGTTTGTTTTTAATCATTTTTAATCATTTGAAATATTTTTCTGCAGGAAAGTTTGACTAAGATGGGTGTTGGAGCCAAGGATGATATTGAGAACTGGTTTACTGGAGAGAAGCTGGGTTTTTCAGGGTAAGATAATCACTCAAGTGCAACAACAACCACAAAAACTACACATTAATACCTCTGTAATCAGTAAAAACAACATTATTAAACAGTATTTAGGTGTAAATGCTAACTACATAGTATCAAAAGACCTGTGATTAACACTAGTTCAATAAATTTAAAGTCTGTTTTTGCTAGAATGTCACATACTCTAATATACATTTTCACACATCTAATTTGCAGAACGATAGATCTGCTTGACTGGAACAGTTTGATAAACGATACGACAACAATCTCCAATCTGCTTATGGTGCCAAACCTTGAGGTGAGTCATTGTCATGTGAAGGGGCAAGAATGTAATGTTTGTGGTAGTTCAGTAAGGAAGTGTTCCTCGGTTTTAAAGCAATCTGGTTATCTATTATCTGTATACTGTCAGCTGTGCAATAAACAGGCCTTAATATAATCTTCAGAAGGGCACGTCTCCAGAAGTTATACAGCATTTGATAGCCCATTGTATGATGGCAATTTCCTGGTTTTTAAGGGATACATTGTGTCATAAACTGATAGTGAGATAAATCTGTAAAATAGATGTAGGTAAGAAAACAGTTTTTGTTTCACATTAGAATTTCCTGGTATATTGTGGGAACAAGTTGATACAAGTCTTTCTGATATAAGAAATTGATGTTCTTCCCACAAGATAATAAGTTGGTGTCACGGTATCATATCTCCCAGCCACAAGTAAATATTTGTTCTAATGAGGTAACATACTATCATTAAGGACTTGTAGTGATCTGTACATTTTGGCAGTGTGTATTAGAGTCGAGTCTTAGTGCACAAATAAATGTAGCCAGTGCTATTGAGGGCAGTTGAGAAACTCTATCAGTTTGAAAAGGGTCACAAGATGAAATGGCACTCTCAACCCCCACCCACCCATCTCCAGCCCCGCTTGTCACATACTGATATAGTTTGAAAGCAAATGCCAAATGATTCGATGTTCTGTGTGTTGGTTGTGCAGACACGCAAGCTGGAACCTTTGTTGAACACATTTACAGCTGAGGAGGAGCGGCAGATGAAGAGAATGCTGCAGAGAGTGGACGTCCTGGCCAAGGTAAGGATAAAAAGTACATTTATTAAGTAGTTTTAAGAGCCAGTATAGAAATCTTTGTCCCCTCTTTCTTTCCCCTTTTCTTTCTTAAAAAGGCATACAACGCATGAGAAAATTTACTTTTTCATGCAACCAGAACTGTAAGATCTGCATTTGTATTAGCAATAATACAAATTATGTTTATAGCGAGGGGAGTTTAAACACAAATATCGATACAGTGTTTATGAGAATCGATACAATATCACAAAATATTCATATTTATACTTACTTACTTACACCCTTTGTTTGTCACTTATAGTTATATAAACTGTTAATACGCTTTGTCTGTGTGCCCCAGCATGCCGTGGAGAATGGAGTGAGGCTAATGGTGGACGCCGAGCAGACATACTTCCAACCAGCTATTAGTCGCCTGACCCTGGAAATGCAGAGGATATTCAACAGAGAGAAGCCGATCATTTTCAACACATACCAGTGTTACCTCAAGGTGACATGTCATATTTTTGGAGCACTTATCCAGGACATGTTTTCCATTAAGGCACGCTGCCCTGGAAGGACAGTTTCCATGAAGTCATATCCTCTTGTGTTCTCTAATACTTTTAGGAAGCCTATGATAATGTAACTGTGGACATTGAGCTGTCACGACGGGAGGGCTGGTACTTTGGTGCCAAACTGGTTCGAGGGGCGTACATGTATCAAGAGAGAGACAGGGCGAAAGAGATTGGTTACGAAGACCCAATAAACCCAGACTATGAGGCCACTAACAGGATGTATCACAAGTAAGTGTTGAATTATCATCGAGACCCTTTATAGTCCTGCTAGAAAATGTCTAAATCCTGACCATCTGCCCTGTCGTTTGTCCAGGTGCTTGGAGTATGTGCTGGAGGAGATCGAACACAACAGGAAAGCAAATGTCATGGTTGCAACACACAACGAGGACACAGTGAAATATACCCTTGAAAAGTATGTTTTGTCTCAGGTTTACATGAAAAATTAAAAAAAGACGTAGAACATTGGGCATATATTGAGTGCTAATTTAGTTTGAAGATACACAAAAGCCATAAGCCTTTCATTCATAAAGGATTAATCCTAATGGTTTGAACTAATGCCTAGGATATTGCTCTCATTAAAACGCATTCTTTGTCAACTTTCCACAGCATTTATAGGATTTACAGAAAGATATTGCCACATTAGTGGTAGAATACTACACTCCTGCTCTCATTATGTAACCGCCCTTTAACATGCCTGTTTTCTGTCTGTTTTTCCAGGATGAATGAGATGGGCCTTTCACCCACTGAGAATAAGGTTTACTTTGGACAGCTGCTGGGAATGTGTGACCAGATCAGCTTCCCACTAGGTATGTTAACACTCTGCTTACATACTAAAAGTAAACAGTAAGTCACCGGAGGCTTACGTCACATAGTCATGTGACTGTAGAGATTCCACTGAAACGTGGTCCCTACACACGTCAGTTTTGCAACACTCACGCGGCCACTGACCGTACAAATCTCTGTCTGACCAATCAATTGATAACAAACATACCTGAATGTCTGAGTCTCAACTGTCTCTTACCAAATGCTATGTGAGTTGGGTTCATCAGAGATGCACCCTATTAGTCTGAGCACATCACTACCAAAAATTGTTTGACAATAGTTAGACAAAATGTGTTGTATCAGTAAACACTTGAGAAAATGTCAGTATACTGTACATAATAGCTTTTTGAGTTGTTCCGAAACTAATTTTCTCAGTATAAAAACAACCCTAAACAAAAACAGTATCTCTTGGCAATTATAAAGATCATTTCTTAATGTCATGCCAATGTGAAGGGCACTGAGCTTTGATTAAAAAAATGCGCTGCTGTTTAAACAATGGCGCAATGACGTGCTGATCAGTTTCTCAAGCGGCGATGGGTAATGCTGTGGCAACCCCGACCTTTCTTCTATTAGTGGGGGTCAAGGGTCGGTTTGACCTTGTCAAATCACTTGATATGTAATATCAAAGCCCCATTTTACATATCAGTGTTATCTAAATACAATATTTATTCACCATAAATGCAATTCTAAATAAAAAATGATAATAGGTTTAGTTCACAGTTTTACAGTTATATATTAAATTAAATAAAATGTTATTTGTAGTGCACCAAAGCAGGTTTAGACCATATATCTTATACTATTATTGACCGAGACCCAACATATGAATCTTTTTTAACTGTATGAGCTCTTGATGAGTGTATGAGTAACTATTCTGTCTATTTCCCTGCTGCATCCATATTTAAATTCTGCTGTTGGACATTACATTTTAAGCCATGACTTGTAATGCAGACAATGGTGGCATTGAATTAAAACTTGTCCCCTTTCTCTATGTTGAAAACAGGTCAAGCAGGTTTCCCAGTATACAAGTATGTCCCATATGGCCCTGTCAACGAGGTGATTCCTTATCTGTCTCGCCGTGCTCAAGAGAACCGTGGCTTCATGAAGGGATCACAGAGGGAGCGCAGCCTGCTGTGGAAGGAGCTGAAGCGCAGGGTGCTTGGTGGTCAGATTTTCTACAAGCCTGTCTACTGAGTCACAGGACCACAATATAGTAACTGCAGTGTAAGCATTCCGTCGCCTCTACTGTACCACTACCTGGTAGCTGCTCTTTGTAGAGGAAGTTTAATGTCTGTCCTTGGCTTGTAAAGCTGCACAGTGTGGAGGAAAGTTTTGCAGTGTTACTGACAAGTGTTTTAAGTGTGATACAGTTTGTGATTGGGATTTATTTTGCTTTTAGTTTCTCCAAATCATCAAATCAGAATTTGTTTATTTAACTAAAAAATTGGTTATCCTCAGAATCAACTCAACAAAAAATATTAAAACTCTCCTCCTGCTCCTTTTTTGAAGAATGTTTATGCCTTATTTAATCCTTTTATGATGTACAGCATGGAATAATTCATTGGAGGTTAAAGTATACTGTGGATGTATGGTTACCAAAAGTGGCTTAGTTGTATATAAAAGCTGTCTTTTGCATTTTTTATTGGTAAAGGACGCTCTTTGTCATTCGAAAGTGCCTTATGATTGTTAACTGGAAGCAATCAGTTACTGTATAACTTTGTTTTTGTTACTGTACACTCACATTGTAATTTTGTAAATTATGTTAGCTGTTTTTTGCTGATACTGTGTCGTTGTAAAGATCTGTATTCATATTCTTGATTTTAAGTCTGTTGTCCATAAAAGCATAAACAGTAAATGCAGCATCACAAACCAGATAATACTCTTTTTTATTCCCTCATAAAAACGCTAAATGCAAAGTGAGTTTCTAATTGTGAACTGCCCAGGTTCATGTACCATGGATATGTGCAAAGAAGCAAACTACCTGTTACTTGGAAGGGAATGTTTGCCGTAGCTAGCCCACTTTTTTTCCCCTTTTATTGTGTGCTGAGCAGCACGAGGCTGAAGAGTGATTCAATGTGATCCATTTCACAGAATCATTCACGCCTAGTGTAGTCAAGAACATCTTCTGTTTTTCAAACAGAAACAATAACTGCAACAGATGTTCAAAGCGGGAAAAACAGGTTAGGTGTCCTGTTTTCCATAATGTTCCAAAAATCCCTTGCTTTGGTTGTGTTTGAGGAAAACTGGACCCAAGATCTCAAAGAACACCTGCACTGTTGCATAAGCAGCATGGGAGGAGAAACTGCCTGTGAGTTCAGTTTGTTTTTGTTGAGAACGATTTCAAAGAGACTGGTTATGTCAGAATCTCTGGTTTCAATGCTGCCCATAGCTTTTGAATCATTTTTAAGTTGTGTTGAAAATATACAGGGTGTTTTTAGGGGAAACCACAGAAGTTTATTGTGGTTTAAGTTGGTCTCAATGTCATAATAACACAATACCAGCAATATAACTACTGTACACACACTGTATTGTTGTGAGGGGTTGAAATGTACAATAACCAGTTCGGTTTATGCTCCTGTTCCAATATGGAAAGTAGAAGAAACCCTTTCATTTTAATGTCACTGTGTTTGGTTTGCTCATTATTGCTGTATCAGTAAAGCATATCTTGTACAGTTGTGAAACATATGTAATTATTGATTAATGCAATTAAATACTGTTAATTGTTAATTGTGTTGTAGTCTTGCTGCAGTGGACATTTAAGTTAACATCACTGAGCTTCAAATTTGTCACATTTCTTAGTGGTTGGGGGAGGATCTGTGGACTTTAAAACTCAAAGGTGACAACATTCACAGCAAGGCTGTCTGTTACCCTTACCCCAGACTGCTTAGATCAAACCCTGATCTGATCTGTTGGTGACATAGATCTGGCCGCCCTCGCTGATGTAGTCTGATGTCAGTGACATCAGTAACTATGCCACACAGAAGCTAGTGGGCTCCATGTGCCAAACTGATGCGACCCGCTGAATCAGAGATGATTCCCAGCCAAAGTCAACAGCAGCTGGGGCAGCACCTGCGTCCAGGTATCTGGAGACTAAAGAATAAACAGTTGGCCAGCCCCACAACACAACACACAGCTAGGTTGAGGCAAAGCACATTTAGTAGATTTATTTATCTGTACAGCTAGATGTTATATGAGTTTTGTTATCTCATTGTTTTGTCACTATATCTCAGTTCAAATCCTGGATATTGGTATTTGTCCAGGCTCTGTATACCCAATAGCTACATGCCTGGGCCTCACATTCTTCATAGTAACACCATATGTCTTAATACTGAGGGTTTGGGCGAAGTGTTAAATGTTAAAACATTGAATGTCAATGTAATTTAAAAAAAAACAATGTTATCGTGACTGGACCAACAGGTTCTCAAAAACATGTTCATCAGTACATCTCCCATATCTGCATTCTCTGCCCTGCTGCTGAGGTTAAGATGGTCAAAAGCAGCCAAACACTTGGTTAAGGTTTGGGAAGTATTGTTGTTATAGCAAATAAGCATTGGTACAGTTATGGAAGGGTAATTTAGCATTTTGGGGGGAATACAGTGGTGGTTACACAGACATACAGATGCATCCATACCTAAAAGAAAAGTTTGCTTTTAGTCCACATATTTAACCATATCTTACTACAGATATTAATACAGTGGGTCACATTTTCCACATCTTAAGAAGCAATTATGAATTAATAAATTAGCCTATTTACAACAAGGTTTATTTGTGACAATCTGTTGACCACAATCTTTTCAATCTGAATGGTTCTGTAGCCAGAATGAATGGTTCTGCCACCCAGCACAGCCTATTTTACAAACCAATTCAGGCTCTGTGGGAGGAGAATTTACATGACATCTTTAGTCCTCGCAGCCAATGAGATATGACCTCAGGGAGTATGTATAACATGCTCAACAGTGGAGGGTTTTCCTTCACCTTGTAGAAAACCTTCAGCCAGACACTGCTAATGCTGTCATCTGCAGGTAAATAAAGCTCTCTGTTTTTCTGTATTGATTCCACACATATTTCCACATGTTTCATTTATAATCTGGCTTTTTTGATAATCAAATTTTAATTTTTGGGATAATGGGTCTACAGAATTATTTCAAAGAAAGACATTGTGCAGTCAAGTTTCTTTCAATCAAGTTATTTCCTTTCATGTACTACATTTCTGCTATGAACACACATATATTAAAAGGTATTTTTATCAAATGTAAAAAATGACACAACTTCATGACTATCATTGTCAAAGATAAGAAGTTAGAGCTGGTATGCAAAGGAACACACCTTTCTATGTCTTACCACCTACTAGAATTTATCTTGAATAGTTCTTTTTTTATCAAGCATAACCATCTACCCAGTGCCACTGGTTGAATCCTGTTTTAATATTTAGTCATTTTTGTGAGCACCAGGCTGTTATAGCATGCTTGTACTTGGTTTTAATGGGTCTTTCCATTTCTGCTCTTTGTTGGAAAGGTAATTTAAGAACCACAAACATGTTTTTGTGTAAACATGGGGGCTCTGTGTTTTATTTGGTGATGCAGCAGTTTTTTTTTTTTTTGCTGATCTGTTTTATCTCTTCTCTACATTTCCTTTTCTTATTCTACTGTTAGATCATATAACTCTTTTTTTCCCCCCAGTAGCGATTAAAAATTCAGGCCTGGGTTTTTCACAAATACATAATAATTATTAAGGGATGGGATGAGGTAAGGGGGTAATTAGTTGTCCCGTGTGTAAGAATTGCCGCAGGGCATTACAATTGTTTATGAGCTTTGTGAAGCTGCTCGTGTGCAAGAACACGACACTTACACAGCGAAATCCAGAGAGGTGTTTATCCAAACTTTAAATCCATATTTGGTCTTTTCCCTGTAATGTTTGCCTCATATGTGTATGCTCTCTTATTTCATTTTCAGGCTCCCTTTTGGGTTTTGATGATGTGTGGCATGAAAGGAAAAAAGGGCACACTTGTAATACGAGGGCTGATTCTCTGGGTTTTGTTGACCAACATCATGCTGGTGCTGTACTGCTTGACAAACGTAACCCAAGTGAAGATTAGGTAAAGATTTACAAAGAAAGCATTATTTTATTGAGCTAAGTCAGTTGATTTGTATTTGCTTATCCATTATGTTTCATTTATAGGGGCTCCCAAGAAGACACCTGTGCTCTCAGTATGGTCAAATTATTGAAGCAAAATGTGACCACGCCTGCTCAAAGCACAAAATCCCAGTCAGAAGAGTGCTCCCCCACAGTGGACATCATGTTCATGAAGACCCATAAAACTGCTAGTAGCACTTTACTCAACATCCTCTTCAGATTTGGGGAAAAGCACAATCTTAAATTCGCCTTCCCTGCTGGACGCAATGACTTCTTCTACCCATCGCCCTTCCAGTGCTCCCAGGTGAAGGACTACAGGCCTGGAGACTGTTTCAATATTGTTTGTAACCACATGCGCTTTGACCATCAAGAAGTAGCCAAGCTCCTGCCTCAAGATGCTGTGTACATCACCATCCTACGTGACCCCGTGGCTCTCTTTGAGTCATCCTTTCATTACTATCACAGAGCAGTTCCTCTCACATGGAGGATCAATGGAAAGGACAAACTGGCAGAATTTCTAAACAGTCCTCAGACCTATTACAGCCCAGACGCTTTCAACTCATTTTATCTTAAAAATCTGCTCTTTTTTGACTTTGGTTTTGATAACAATCTGGAGGCTGATGATCCTCGTGTAATGAGGCATATTCATTACTTATCGAAACATTTTGATCTGGTTCTCATATCAGAGTATTTTGAGGAGTCTCTTATCCTGCTTAAGGACACACTTTGTTGGACCATGGAGGACATCCTGTTCTTTAAACTCAATGCTCGGAGGAGCTCATCTGTGTCTCGACTGACCCCTGAGTTGAGAGCCAAAGCTTTACAATGGAATGGGGCTGACTGGAGACTCTATCTGCACTTTAATGCAACCCTCTGGGCCAGAGTGGAGGCGTACGGGAGAGAAAGAATGAAACAGGAGGTAAACGAGCTGAGGAGGAGAAATGCAGAGATGGAGGCCATCTGCATTGAGGATGAAGGTGCAGTTGAAGCCCGAAAAATTCAGAACAGGCGTTTCCTGCCCTGGCAGCCAGTTGGAGAATCTTCCATCCTCGGGTACAACATGAAGAAAAATACTGATCCCAAATACAGGACAATCTGTGAAAAAATGCTCACACCTGAAATACAATATTTATCAGACCTGGGCGTAAGCCTGTGGCTTACTAGACTATGGGGTTGGTTAAAAGATGCTGTTTTTATAGTTTAACTTTGATTAAAATGTTTGCTAAAATTTAGCTATTTATCCAGCAACATGGGTTGCTAGATAAAGTGTCAATTTAAAACACTTTTTAATCAATTACTTTTTATAGCTTTTCTTTTGAGTGATACATATTACATTTTTTTTAACCTGAATTCTCATTTGGCAGCATGGAATGTGTTACACTCAAAAAACATTTACCAAAAAGAGCTACAGACGGCTCTTCGTTCTATCTGATACCTCATCATCTGTTGGCCATTCATTGCTTCTCACAGTTTGTTGTATCTTTCAACATTTTGCACTGCATAAAGAATTCTAAACTGTGTGTTTACACTCTTTTTAAAATGGCTTAAAGAGTGAACAATAATATTCCTCTGTGTTGTTGTAAGTATTCTGCAGTTCATACTTCCCCAGTAAGATTTTCGTAGTTAATGTTTCAGCAATATTGTGCAAAGCTTATTTGCTCGATTGTCCACTGCAAGCACAAATATTTCTGCTCTAAGTTGTCTATTTCAGGAGACATAATGGAACATAGTTGTTGTGGGCTCTGGTGCTTTTTGTTGAGGCAACAGGATTGAAAACAGAGTGTGACAGCTAACAGTGATCAATGAGTGGCAGCTATACTGTTGTTCAAATTACAAGTGACAGGCCGTGTTAGTGTGCCTCCTAGAGGCCTGAAGCTCAGGTGTAGTTGTATGCAATGCATTTGAATGGTAGTGGCATTGCCTTACCCTAATTTACATAACATAACCTCTTCATTGACATTTCTGTCTACATTTAAAAGCTTTATAATTTTATGTCGAGAGAAGTTGAGTTTAACAATTATATTTTTGTCATCACACTATCTGTGGCACATAAGGCTTTGTCTGTAGAATCCATCTTGAACAAAGATGATTTCTCTGCATTGTGAAAAATATAAGTTGTTCTTGGGGTAAAAGTAATAACTTATGTAGGTGCTTGAAGCTACAGAGCTGGCACATGGTAGCCGTTTGCAGACCTTATGTACAGTGTTGTGTGCTTCAGAAGCATCATTTGAATACAGTGCAGCAAAACTGATACTTCTATGTTACTGGTATAACTTTGTAAACTTGCTTCAAAATACACTATGTGAACATGTTAGTATTACTGTATAACGTTTTATTACTCATTAGTCTGTCATAAATGTTACTATGTCAAAACCAATTAAACAGCTGCTGACGTATGATAGCACACAAGTATCCATCCCTTGTATATTTTGAAAGCTTGTAAACATAGCAAATGGAAATGCTTCAGTTTTACAACAAATATTCACCAAGTACTCAACTGATCTGTATATGAAGCTATTGACACACTTTAAGATAACATAATGTGGCTATAAGGTATGCCTCTCAATATAAAACTAAAGTCAATTAAAAGAAGTTAAAAAAATACAGAACTGATCCAATGGATATGCTTAGACAATTATACTAACACATGCACACCATAAATCAAAACACTGCAACACCTGTAAGACATTAACATATGTTTAATTTAACCATTTACAATCTGTGAGAAGAACGAAGGTATTACAAATGACAGGGAGGGTGAGACGAGGTGACAGGAACCATTGCTCCATCTTCATGGTGGTCGGTCGGTCAGTCAGTCAGTCAGTCAGTCAGCTCCCACAGGTCCTCTGGTCGCCGCTGCCAGCCTGGGCATGACTTGGGGCAAAGTGTCCATGTTGACTTGTTTCAGGTGAGGAACTCAGGGAGAATGGAAGAAGGAAGTGTGACAACAGTTGCACTTCAGCCTTAGACGACCCCGCTGCCGCGTCCTATTCCTCGTCTTTGTTCTGGTAATTTTGTTCGATGTGTTTCCATAGTTTCTGCAATGAAATGACACAATATGTAAGGTTGGACACTTTATATAATCAGATATGCTGCAACAACAAAGTCCTACAAGGACGCGATGGCTCGGCGTAGCTGCCGGGGCTAGCTTAGCTAACGTTAGCGCCGCTTCGCCCTCTGCTAACAAGGTCAGGATAAAACAAGCATTAAAACACCAGAGGACACACTTACCCCGCGATTCATTTGTTCAAAAATCGCGTCGCCACCTTGGTCGAATAGCCGCTCAAAGAAGACTGCTCCAACCATGATGGTTATAGCGAAAGTGGATGTTCTCCTGAAGAGAAGATTGTACACGGATTTGGTGAGCGACATGTTCGCGGCTTGGTACGCACTGCGCATGAACGGATGTCAACGTAACACGTGACGCTTCCGCTTCCGCTTCAGGTCGCTGACGCTTCTCGTCCCTGCGGAGACGACGTACCTGATCAATGTGGAGCGCACAGGAGGATTTAGTTTGTTTTGTCTTGTTCGACAGAGGAGGACGTCACTGTTTCGCTAATGGTTTGTGCTCTTTGTCGTTTAAATTAAATGTAAACAGGAACTGAACACAAACGTTCAGTGGTGCAACGATAAGCATGGGAGCTAGCTAGTTAGCTAACCATCCAATTTTACCGACGCAATGGACAAATTTAGGGGTGTTTATGTTTTCTACAAGCATCAAACTGCTCGTTTACATGGTCATTATATTTATAAAGCTCTTATAAACTTTTTGGATAATTAGTAGTAGCATCAGGGTGGAAGAGGAAGTCATGCCCAAGGTATATTCAAAATAAAAGTTGTTTTAAACGATGCACCTCCATAACTAAACCAGTAGATGGCAGCAAAAGAATTGTACTACCACTTGTGTATGATAATGCTCATGTTGTTGGTGTTCTTTATAGTAGATATTAGGATGGTTCCAGTTTCTGCCTCTCATATTATCAGGTTTAGTCCAAGGCCAAATGTGTAATCTGTTAGCAGGTATGTGTGACTGGCACATGAATGCAAAAGTATTTGATGCAGAAGTAAACAAACTTGCATTGATGCGAAAAATTTTAAATGTCAAAACAGATCAATACTAGCACCATGATTAGGCTCAAATTAGGTCTGCTACGTGTTTTATTTTGGCTTTTAAGTGCAGAAAAGTTAGTTGATTCATGGATTAGTAATTAGTAATCAAACATTTATTTTTAGATGTATTCATTGTTTATATGAGAGCTTGCTGTTGTTGAGATTGTTGTTGTTGTTTTCTGTCACTGTAAATGAAATATCTTTGGGTTTTAGGGTAAAACAAGAATATTAAGACATCTTGGGCTATGAGAGATTGTGACTGGCATTTTTGACTATTTACATTTTATAGACTAAACAATTCATGAATCAGAAAAATAATCAACAAATGTATTTATAATTGTTTGGCTAAACTCCTCTCTTTTTGTTAGGAAAGACATTGCCTTGTTTTGCTAATGAATCAGCTTGTGCGTAATGATGCGTAACATGGCAACGCTCACTCAGTTGATGTAGTATCGAACAGAAACCATTTCAGTTTAGCACAGCCATTCACTCACGTGTTGACAGAGCAGTTATGTAAAATGATTTCCTTTTCTGTTCACTGTCTCTCAGCAATTTAAAAGGTGACATCTTCTTGCTGGTTTGAGCGCATAACCCTGCACCATGGGGAGGAGATACTACTGTGACTACTGCGACCGGTCCTTTCAGGACAACATGCATAACAGGAAGAAACATCTGAATGGGGTTCAGCATCACAGAGCTAAAAAGGCCTGGTTTGACCATTTCAGAGGTGAGACTTGCAGTCAAACCGCTGAGATGTGGTCGCAGTAAAAAAACAGACTACAGGTTATATTTCATAACATATGATGTGTGTTTTTTATTTTCTTATGTTTTATGATTTACTATTTAAAATGCCACATCTTCAGTGAGAATGAGATTTTGATTAGAGAATTAAGCATGCTTACATTTCATTATGTCATCTTGGCTGCCCACCTATTTACTTTATGATGGAAGATTATATCATCAACCATGGACACACTATCATTTTTCCTTTTACAGACTCTTCAGCCATTCTGCATGATGAGCAAACAAAGAAACCCTGCAGGAAGTTTCTCCAAAAAGGTAAGAGAACGGTTTAACCTTACATTTATCCAATAACCAGGTAACTATATTAAATTTCATTTCATAATCATCTTTTTTTTCTTTTTTTTTTTTTTTTTTTTAGGAATTTGTGATTTTGGCCCCAACTGCAGGTTTTCTCACATGTCTGAAGAGGATCTGTTTAATTTAAAAAGACAGGTGGAAGGTAAGCTGTAAGCAAGCAGTCTGCCATGCGATTGAAAAACTTTAAGATGAATATGTAACTCATCCTTTAATAATGAGGTGAACATTCAACAACTGGATTTGTTATGGAAATTGGTAGCATACGAGCACAATCACAGCATTACCCAGTTGACCCAGATGTGTCAATTGTGTGTTGATCTTGAGTGAGATTTTTCTGGTTTCAGATGAAAGGCAGCTCAGAGAGGACTTTGTAGACAGACTCATGCCTGGGAGAAGTATCGAAGAATGGCTCGCTAGAAGGGAAAAGAAGAAAACTTCCCAAAGCACCAATGGGTATGCACATTCATTTTTGACACTATATGGTTAGCATGGCTGATGGTAATTCCTGTTGATTTAGAATTCAGCTTTTCAATTATTTATCTCTGCAGAGGTCCAAAAACTAAGGAAGACAGTGAAGAAAGCCAAGCAGAAAGTGACATACCTCAACAGCTCCTCTCCATTCCCGACCTTCCACCCTCTCTTCTACCTCCTCCTCCAGGGGGATGGAAAGTCAAAGTGAACACAGAATGGGGCTAAAAAATATTCCCTTTGTGGTTCAAATCACTGCTAAGTGGGTGCGTGACATTAATAGAAGGATAGTGCGTAATATGTATTTAAAAGATGTTATTAAAAGATTGTGTCACATTAGTATTAAGTAACTAGAATCGTCCGTTTGAGAAGAGGTTTTCAGTTAATACTAAAAAGCTGTTTGTTGCCATTTCTCATTTAAAATATAGGAGAAAAATACATGTTTTATATGCCATATATTATATGTCATGTTTGCATTATTTAGAAGCGCTATTAATTTATTACATTTGACTGAAGATGTTTCTTGTGTAAGAATCGTCCATACAGACAATGCAAAATATCCTTTATAATTGACATTTGGCAGTGTGTTGTTGATTGCTCCACTAATCTGGAGTAGAGTGCCTTTACAGTGGGACTCCTCTGAGGAGTTACATTTGATGTCACAAAGTTCCGAAAGGAGTGGAGGATTGCTGAGCAGATGGAAATATTTTTAAAAAAAATTTTAATCCTGTGCTGCGTCACTGGGGGAATCACTGATCTGACTGGGTTTTATTTGTAGCCCAGCCTCTGGAAAACACCCTTTGACTTCCCAAATAGTAAAAGATGACAAACTAATGATCTGGATTAAAGGTTGTTAATACGTCTTTATGAAGCAGCCTCATGCACATCCCTGGGTTTTGTGACTAATGTTTTTATAATTATCATTGGCCTTTTAAGTCCTCAGTTAGGTTATTCCTCTTAACTGGTGTTATGCTGAGATTTATATACTTTCAACCTTTTCCTGTTTTCTGTCAATAGCCATATTTGAGTACTGAGCTAGTGGCTTTATTTTTTGTATAGCCCTGTAAATCACTCTTTGCACTCATCCCCGTCTGTAGCAATACATTCTATTTATTAAATCTTCCAGTCCATGGACATTAAGGCAACTTTAGATCTCTTCATGCGCTCTGAAGATTGTTCGGTTTCCTCTTGTGGATCATTTGCCCCCTCGATTAATTTGACAGTCATGACTGAATCACAGAGGTGTTTGCTGTATATTAAAGAAAATGTATGTTACCTCTTTATCCCAGTTCTAATCCTCATACATCTTAACTACTTCACATCCATTGCTGCTACGCTCACCACCTACTCTTATTAGCCTTTACTACAGTAATTTCTTAATTCCAAAGCTTGGGTGTCTGTGTAGATGCTAAAACATAAAATGAAAGGAATAAGGAAATGGTCTTTCCTTCTTTGCAGGCTGTGCTTTGTTCCTAATGCGTGTTTAACATGCCTGATGGTGCACCGTCAGGGCCGTCACACCAACAGATCCTGACTGCTCTTCCGTCCTGGTCTGAAATAGTTGAATGAGGAATGAATTCAGAATTTTACTCCATTTCCCTGAAAAGCAATTTGTAAAGAGAAAAAGAAACAGCAGGCTTATTTAGAATGCCTTTGTTTTTATTGGAGTACATGCATCTCTACAGGTGCAGTAACAGTTAAAGGAATAAAACAGCGCTGGATAATCTCAATCTAGACATTAGAATTACTAGTAATGTCACACAGTAGGATGGTACAACAAATATTACCTGGAAAGCTAGAGAAACCTTTATCCGGAAAAGGAGAGGGAGAGAGAAAGATAATACATGAATACTTATTGGTACTCGGATTACTGATGAGTCATTTCAATTCAAAAACGCATTTCCCAACAGATTCATTCTCGTCAAAGGTGGTGATTTTTTAAAAATGGATTTCCCATCTTTTTAAAAGTCTAAAGCTACTTAAAGTCAAGGCATGGGAGTGCAGTTTTTACTCCAAAGGACAAAGGCACAGAACAGAAGACATCTACAGTCCAAATAAAATTTTATAACAGACAATCCGTCAACAAAGTGTACATAAATCTGCTAATTAAAACACTAACATATAGAATAGGACACAATATTTGCGTATATGTCTTAAGATTTGACACAATAACTATATTTTACATTCACACAAAACCCATACCGTACATGATATGTTTACATGAAGAGGTAATGTGATGTCATATAAGTAGTTCATACATAAACAGCTACCATATATTAGATAAAATATCAGTTTTATTGCCAGAATGATTCTCACTGTTTCACACTTTTCCTCCTCTGATATAGCTTTGATAAACTTTAAGATAAAAAGAGCAAGAAAAATATATAGGATTTTGTAAAACTTGTCGAATTTGACAAATATTTGTTAAAGAAAACATTCTGAAAAATGAAAAAAATTATGTAAGTGCATGGTCTTAATACCCACAAGAACTCGTATCTGAATATGTCCAGTTGACCTGGAAATTATACATCAGAAACCTGATATTTTTTAATAATATACTTTTAGTATTGTTTGTTTTGTACAAAACATTATGCTTACATTCATAATAAAATCACATAGATTTAATGTATCACTTTCAAGTAAGAAAATATAACCATGTTATACCTTAAACAATATGTTGTTTTGGTGGTCCATGTAGAAGCCAGAAAACAACATTTTTCATGATATGTTAAATTATTGTTCACAGCATACAAAGTATTTAGTATTTTGATATCATCTGCACATCCACAAAAATTCGACATTTACAGGGAAATGTCAAATACTGAGATTTTGATTTTGCAATGATCACTTTACAAATTGCATAATTATTTGAATACATACATCAGAAGTCAAAATTTAATCTCACACATAGAACGCACATTTATTTCTAAGTTAATGTACAAGTACAATGTACATGCAAGTGTGTTGTGTGAATTGAATCTCCTTCATTCTCAATTGCTATAAATATGACAGTAATCACCAACTTTTGTCAAAACTCTAAACTCGTCATGGTTGAATTTATTCACAGCTGGTAGCTCAGGTCACACAGCAACTCGGTTGTCTTTCACTGTGACTCATTATGACTAATTTTGGTGCCTGTTATAGATGCACAGCTTTGAAATATGCAGCAACATTGTGCACGGATCACGGCAGACTGTGGGCATGAAACACATTTTACCAGTTGTGTGATGGTCAAGAGATCAATTTGTCTGGGCTTTTTGCATAAATACCCATGCCAATACTCTTGTCTGATATTTCTTAGAGCGACTGTGTGATTTCCTTTACTGTCTTGCCTTTTATTTCAGACTTTACTGTTCGCTTCAGCTTCATTCACATTTTCAGCAGCTGTTTCATTTACAAATCAATTCTGAGCCGCTCAGCCAAGAAGGCTCACGCTGAGCTTTAAAACAAACCCATTCATTTTTAGAAAAACCGTGACATCTTCAGAAGTGGACTGTGGGATTTCTCTGCAGGTCAGCTGACAGGAGTCTATTGCATGTGGTTGAGAGTCACAGTCCACATGTTATTCAGTCCCTCTGTTTTCCATCCTTTTTTCAGCAGTGCTGTCCAGTGTGGTCCTGTGCTTGTTTACCAGTTTATTCCAATTGTTGGGTGCTTTACACTTCTCATGTTAGAAACATTTGGGGAATTGACTTTTCTTCTTTTCACGTCTTTCTTTATGAATATACCGTGCCTTTACTTCAGTTTAAGTTGAGCTGAGGTGATAACATGATGCTTTACAAAATATGGAACGGTTTATGTTTGTAGCATTTAATGAAAGTAACAAAGCAGCACACTTGACAGATTTGCATGATTTCATGACACCCTCTGCGAGTTGTCATAAAGCTGTAGTCACTATATTTCAACAAGATCAAGAGTCTACAGCCATGCTAGCGTCTCTGTGAGGCTAGGCATACCATTGCTTTGAACTAAATGCTAATGCTAGCATGGCAGCATGCTCACAATAACAATGCTAACATGCTGATGTGTAGCAAGGAATGATCATGCTAACATTTGTAGCATTAAACACAAAGTACAGTTTACAGGTATTTGGTCATAATTCAAAGTATTGGACATAATAAAAGGTTGACCTCATGGTGGCACTAGATGAAAACCAGTTGTCAATGTGAATGTCTGTACCCAATTTTGTGCCAAGCAATTAAGCAGATGTTGAAATATTTCACACTGGTGTAGATCTAGAGGTGACCACTGCCACCCCAGTTTGGTTTCTAATGCTGTCAATTTGTCAGTTTTAACACATTCATTTCGATTAAACTAAAACTAAAATAATTATAATAATTTAATTATCTGTTATGGCCACCCTTTTAGACTAGCTGATAGGCTTCAATGAAAAAAGTGCCAATGAACCACAACAACGTAGTGTTTTTGAGTTAAATTATCTTCATTTCATGCAAGTATTGATATGTGTGATTGTTTGTGATTAAATCAGCATATATTTCTGCCACCCCTTAAAGTGTCCATGCCACCTTCTTGCCACCCTATGAATATTTCTCTAGATCCACCCCTGATTTCACAGTGTAAGTGGAAAATTTGATCTGCTGGTGGCATTACAGGAAAAGTCACAGGAGTCAGTAGGAACCATTAGTATCTACTGGTAAAGACATTTCAGTCTGGACTAAAGTAGAGAGTAAAATAAGAATAAAAAGTTGTCAAAATAGTCTGCTTTAAATAATCCTTTCAACAGATTTGTATAGCTTGTAACTCAAGATGATTAAGATTCATTAAAGGTCCAGTTTGTGATGTTTAGGAGGCTCTATTAACCTGAAACTGAATGGGTATGTTTTCATAAGTGTATAATGAAAATAATAAAAAAAATAATAATCATATTTTTGTTACTTTAGAATGAGCCAATTTATTTACAGATGGCACGGGTCTTCTTAACCCTTCTACAGAGGCCGCCATTTTTAAACTGCTATGTTTTGTACAGTAGCCTAGAACGGATGAACCAAACAACGCAAGTGTTTATTGGTAGTCCAACCTTTGTCTAGAATTAATTACTTATAATAAAGTTAAAGTTAAGATTTAGATGAAAGATGATGCTGGTTTAGCAAAGTATATTAAACTGGATGTGAGTTGGACTTCTGGACTGGAAACCGTGCCACTAAAATACTTAAAAGAGACAAATAATTCAGTTCCCAGTCATTTATCCTTGTGTTTTAGTGAGTGCTTTAAAACTGCTTAATATGTAGCCCATTAACACTTTCATATTGCTTAATTACTATCATCAGTATCAGTATTCCAAACAGCAGAGTTCTCATCAACAACATTAATTGTTTTGATATATTAGACAAAGCACAGCTATTACTACAGCGCATACTGTACACTGAAATATTGAAGTCTTATACAGTCGGCTTTCCTATCTAATTTCTTAGAAAACATCAGAGATATGAGTCAGTCTGACACTACTGTTTGAGGATACTAATCAGCCCTTGAAATGTCTTTATTTTGTCTTGTCTTTTTACCATGGTAATCTATGATTAGTGGCCACACGAAACCATTGACATCATTTCATCCATAGAGAGAAGCTGTGTTAGTGTCATTGTGGGTGTTGAAAACATTGAACAAAACCAAAAACAGTCAGGTATTTTGGTTAATGTTTGCCTTTTCATTGTCCGTACTTACATGTTTTTGTAACAAGAAACTGCTCTTTACTTCATTCCTCTGCGGAGCATTTGATTTGCTGCAATGAGCATAACGCTGATGATAAATGCAATGGCAAAGGCACAAATCAGGCTTTTACGCACACATGTGTGTTTTTCCTGTTGTGTTGGGCTTGCTGTGGAAAGATTTAGAAAAAAAATATTAGCACATCTGTAAATCTTAACAGAGCTTTAAAAAAAAATGCCCGAGCAATGTGTTAAAATAAAATCTGTATGCAACATACTGTCAATATCCAAATGGGTATCTGGACTGTTCAGATGGCTCTCCTCAGTCATGATGATGTTCTCAATGTCTTTCATGGTGAGGTGGTCACGGAAAGTATCGTAAAGCAGTCTCTTAAGCTCATCCACAGTCAATTTCTGCATGTCACACTGGGAAGACAGAAAACAAAAAGATAGGTCTAATTATCAGAGGAGAGAGAGTCTCAATGCCGTGTAGGTCAGTAATAATAGTGGCATTACAGGGAAGCTCTCGGCTATTGTTGTTCCCAGCTATGAGAACATTCCCTGGGCTATAAAATAACATACTGTTACTGAAATCAGACAGGGAACTAATACTGATACTGATGCAAGGAATGACAATACTGTATGTAACACACTGTAATTATCACAGTGGTGTAGTATGTCAAGGCCATTTGAAAATTAAGAACTTTACTTTTAGAGCAAAGTCAGAGAAGCAAGTCAGAATATAATGCATAATGTAATACTAATGCTAGAAATACTTGTTTAATTGACTAGATCAGAAGGTTTTGTAATTTTAATTGAAACAGACGTCTCTCTATTACAAAACAACAGAAAAGCCTGAAGGAAAACTCACTCAAAAGAGAATGAATTAATGAACACTGGTAAAGCAAAGGTACAGACTTGATTACCCTTGATTGATAATACTGATGATAGATAATATACCTTCCAAAACACTGAATCAAAGTCTGCTCCGTGGAACTTATCAGGCATGCCAGCAGATGAGAGTTTAGGACCAAGCAATGTGACGAATTCTTCAAAGCCAACTTGACCATCACCTGATGAAACAGATAACAAACACATGTCACTGTATAGCTTCTGTTTTGGATTATATGTAACAGCCAACTTGCTGACCCAGAGAGCGAGAGAGAGAGAGAGAGAGAGAGAGAGACGTACCATCTATATCAAGTCTTTGGATGATAACCTCCAGCTCCACCTCATTGGGCATGTAGCCCAGTGAACGCATCGCCATACCCAACTCCTGCTTTGAGATGAAACCATTCCCATCTCGGTCAAATACTTTGAAAGCCTCACGAATCTCTGTTGGAAAAAGGAGGGCAGTAATCATATTAGGAGTGGAGATGAAGGAGGCATGTTTATATAGATTTATAACTTACGATTTCACACTGTGAGCAACAGCAGGCTAGCTTGGTTGAACATGGGTTGTTATATGTGTGTACACAATGTTTATATTAAGAGTTTAAAGCAGTTCAAAGCTGTTTGAAATGTTGGAATTTCAGGCAGTTATACTAGGTCAAAGCTCAAAAAATATAATCCCTGTTTTTTAGATGTTTATTTTTGGAGAAAAGGGAGGCAAAGTGAACATTGCTGGAGTGAGAACAGTTTAAAACTTTTTTTCTTGTTACAAATACTGCAGAGGCATTAGAGGATCAATAATTCCCAAGAAAAGACCCAAACCAACAATGATTTGATCCCAAGATACTAGCAAAGTATTATGTGTGTAGGCAAATCCTGATATACTGTAGCTTATTCCCCTGACCCATAAAGCTCTATTGTTGTCCAAAAACTGTTAAAAACAAATCAATCAGCCTTGTTCCCTAATTATGATGAAAATGGTTGTTTATTTTGAGTAAATCCCACATCCTCTGTGCTTTCTGCTGAAAATACTCACCAACAAATGAACTATTTACTTCTGTTTGAGTTGGATTTTTAGAGATTTAGGTCTTTTGTAGGAACAAATGGGCTTGGGGCCCACAGACAAAGGAAGTCAGAATTGACAACACTTTCCTGTCCTCCAGTTAGTATTTATATGCAGTATACAAATATTTAATAAATGGTTTTTAATACTCTATAATGTAGTTGTACGCAGCTATAAGGACGTTTTTATTAAGGTACAGTTTCTTTTTCCTATAAATAGTTATTGTTATCATTATTACTACTGCTACTACTTTATTTTATGATATTGTCATTCTTTCTGTATTTATAAATCAGCTTACACTCAGCGTTTACATTCATCGGCATTTGAATGTTTTAGCCCATATAGAGCGGCAAAGTCTATTTCAGTACCATGGATAGAGACAGAGAAACTGTAGTTAAAGATTGAGTGAAAACAGCCATCTTTATTTATTTATTTATTTGATACATTTGAATTATTAACAGAATGTTTTCTTAACCTAGAAGAAGAAAACTACCAGTCATACTAGGGGGGACTCCCTAGTATGACACAAAATGGACCAGTTTATAAATGATCAAATGGTACTGTACTGGTATTACCTGGTCTATTATATTCTAAAATGTTTTCCCATTGAGATCATATGGTGGAAATTCCTTGTTTGCTATGGATGTATACTAATAGACACCTTCAGAGCTAACACCTGTTATCATGACCATAGCACAATTGGTTGTAACAGAAGGCAGTGAGCAGGTTCATGTGTTTATTATTAACTACAACTTTTGGTAAATAATCCATAAACATTGCCATTTGGCTCCTATCCTCACCCTGCATCACATTATTCTGTCTGAAGTGGTAAAAAGGGCAGTTGCACATCAAAGGCACAGAACCTCTGTGGTTCTTTTTGATGTAGATCCTCAAATATACAAGACTCTCCGATGCTTGCTCAGTAGTCATGTGTCATTCAATAAAACAAGACAGGCAATTAAAAAAAAACACTGAACCTGTAGGAGATGAACATTCATATAAACAATGCTAGCCTGACACACTAGAAGCAGATGTGTTGAGAAGAAAAAGTAAATTAACATTGGAGTTAACATAACTGACTATATATCAAATCCAACATACACCGATCAGCCATAACATTATGACAACTGATTATATAACACTGATTATCTGGTTATCATTGATGTCAGTGAGTGGGATATATTAGGTAGCAAGTATACATTTTGCCCTCAAAGTTGACATGTTAGAAGCAGGAAAAATGCGCAGCTGATCTGAGCGTCTTTGACAAGGGCCAAATTGTGATAGCTCAAAGACTGGGTCAGAGGATCTCCAAAACTGCAGCTCTTGTGGGGTGTTCCCGGTCTACAGAGGTCAGTACCTATCAAAAGTTGTCCATGGAAGGAAAAGCGGTGAACCAGAGACAGGGTGATGGGCGGCCAAGGCTCAGTGATGTACATGGGAAGTGAAGGCTGGCTTGTGTGGTCCGATCCAACAGGTGAGCTACTGTAGCTCAAACTGCTGAAAAAGTTAATGCTGGGTCTGATAGGAAGCTGTCAGAACACACAGTGCATCACAGTTTGTTGTTATGGGGCTGCATAACATTATGACCACCAGGGTGCCCAGGGGGTCATAATGTCATGGCTGATCGGTGTAAGTTAAAACACAGACTCTATATTCAGTTATGAGTTTTACTTGAATACTGCTGCTAAACCAAGAGCTTGTATGGAACGTCTTTTAAACTTCATATGGACTGAAAGCATGTGACTATACTCTTGTATAGTATAGTGCTTCTACCACAGAGAAAACTAATTTGCATGCAAGTATGCGATTGGGCAAACATCACCTGTAATTTGCATGCAAGATCACGAGTGGACAAGCACTGACCATCCATCTTGTGTACAGGAATGACTGAGTGACTGCAGTTTTACAAGTGACAGCGGCAGTCTATGGCCTTGTGGGGAAAGAGAAGAAACTGTTGCAAGAGATCCAGTCTGTGACACATTCATTGAGGTCCTTTAGAACAAGTGACACTGTCTGTACCAAACCTTGACATATCAGACACAACATATTTGTCTAAATTACAGCCAGAAGTGCTGCTTGAGTTTTGTTATCTTCCTTCAGCACCACCCTAGATTCAATGTCACGACCCCTGCTGCCAGTGACAAGTAATGAATTCACTGAGCCAGCTGAGCAGTGGCTGGATTACTGATTGTTTCACAACCATGAGGAATAAATAAATATAAACAAAAAAATTTAAAGATGCAAACACTAGAGGCACAACTCTGTCTTTACTTCCCTGAAAAGGTAGAATTCAATATAATTTCATATTTAATCTATCATCTGGTTTTAAAGAAAAACATTACCATAAAGTATCCTCTTCTCCATAATCAGAAATGTTTGCCTTTTTAGTTTTGACACTCAATATACAAAAATGTTGCTATATTTCTCTCTCTATTATTCACTTTCCCCCATCACAACTCCTTGTCTTATTTACATGAATGAAAAATTATATTTACCAAGATTTTACAGAAGCAATATAGACATTTTCATTTCCTATGGGCCCATATATAAGTTAATTTAAACTGTGTGCAGAAGGTAGACATATAATCTGAACACCATATGCTGCAATACCGTTCAAGTAAAACCTTGGAAATACAACTGTGACACAGTCTCTGACTGATCATTATAAGCCTCATAAACGTTTTTATTTGTATATTTATCTACATTATTGTGTCTAACTTTTATACATCACGAGTATTAGTAAATTATTTTTAACATATCATTATGAGGACAATAACAATGCATATTGCACATGCCTGCAAACATATGCAGGCATAAAACAGGTTCATTACACACATACGTGTTACAAATGGAAAACTGGTAAAAGTGAGCTTTTAGAAAACATTCAACAGACTCAGCTTTTGTTCTACTGTGAGTCCTTGAAAAGATAATCTAAGAAACCTTGTTCTGCTCTGAGGGTGCAACAATTCGGCTCTCTAAAGTCAGTGCCAGGCCATGAATATCCTTGTACTGTGTGTCATTACAGGATTTCAAAAAATAATAATTCAGCATTTCCCCTGTGGCATCAAGTAATCTTCTGTTTGTATGACTAAACATTTTAGTGTTTCAGAACATTTACTGAAATAGCAAGTCATTTTAACACCATTAAGTAAATCATTAATAGGGATGTGAAATAAGGTACTGCTTGTCAGTAACTGCACAAATGCTGTTAAATATTGTCAGTGACTAAAATATTGTGATACATTGGTCATAAAAGATGTCATAGTGTCTGCAGTCTTTGAGGTAATGGCATTGATGGTAACAAACACAATACATTAGCAGTGTTTAGAGTCAAGTCAAGGGTCAAAACACGCTCATGGCTGTGTCCCCAATTACAAATATGCTCTACCAGATTGAACAAATGGGAAACAAAATCTTTAGTATATGTTGATTGTTTGTGAGTGAACATGAACAATAATAATACTCTTGTGCAAAGATATAAATTATAAGAATATGACAATTAAGAGAATAAGCTGTTATTTGATTCAGGGAGATCTTATGAAGCAAGCAACATGCTGTATTATCACTGCTGATTTTAGATATAACATGAGTTAGTCAACTAAAGCTCAGATGTTTGGACATGTTCTATGTAAATCACCAATAATAAGATCTTGAACCACCTCCTTATGTGCATTATTGCAGAAATGAAACAAACAGCATTTTATGCGCCCATTGTTAACAATTACAAAAAACAGGAAACTAAAAACAGCAGGCAGGCCCACAAAAATAATAGTAGGGTCAATATAGAAAGATCATGGATTGAAGTCTAGACCACTCACAAATGTCAAGCATCCCTTAATATACACAATATGATTCACTTGTTCGAAACACAACCCATGATGTATCCCGACCAAGTAGTCAGTCTGCATTCATTAACACAAGAAATTCCCATGGTACAGTGCATTTCATTCCAGCTACATAAATTAACAACTCAGGTCCTGTCAGATACAAATCAGATGAAGACAGCATTGTTTGTTGAACACTGATGGTCCAAATTAAATGTGCATGAGCAGTGACTGCTCACAATCTCTTTTTATTTCTGATGCATTATTATGTACATCCTGGTAGAAGGCATCATCTTGAAAACAATTCTGGGGACTGCAGAAGAAATATCTGTTTATGCTGTTTTTCACTTTGTGGCACGAGAATAACTTTGATGCCCTCCAGTGTATGCTATATAACAAATGTTGAAGGTTTCGGTCACTTGAGGCAAATAGGAGGGAAAGCAAATTGCTCAGTATGCAATTACATTAAACTGCCTTTTGAGTCTAAACAAAAAGTGATATCACCAATTCAACAAATTTTGCCATGCAAGGACAAAATGAAATATTGACTGACAATTTCATGGCAGGTTAGACCAACAGCTGCCGGCAGAATCATGACACTGATTGTTTCCTGGAGAGCAAACAGGCTTGTTGGTGTTTATTTATTCTTCAACTTAGAGCTGTTTGTTTTGTTGTTATTTGACCTACTGTTAGATTATATCACCTTTGTCTTTCATTCATCATCTTAGTAAAGCAAGTGTTCCCCTTATCCTAAGAGCCTGTATACAGTTTGTGATATAAGCTTGAAATTGTGTGTCCTAAATATCAAAGAGCCACTTTTGCCAACCCTGATATCAAAACCCAGAACTTAAAAGTCTGCTGACCTTCCAAGTGAGCTAAAACAGAAGATGAAGACCAACAGATCCTACTGACCTTTCTGACTGACCAACAGAGTGATTCATGCTTGTTGTTGGTGCAGCTAAAAAAACCCATTTAACGGTCCATGACAAAGGCTGTTGCCAGGAAGCCCGCTGCTGCACATTGGCAGCGTGTCAGTGCCACTGGCGGTGGCAGAAAGCACTGAAGCTCTCTTGCCTAAATAATTGGGGAAATCCCAAATAATGGCTTTGGGCCAGAAGAAGAGTGTAGGAGGCCAACATGGCATTTGGAGATAGATGACACTGTTGTGCATCACCTTGATATCCTATTCATGCCATTTGTATTTACAAAGAAGTTGAACAGACATTAATGATGTAAACGTCAATAATTCCTTTTGTAAGGCCAACACAACGGTTATTGATGCTTAAATGCTTATTATGAATTAACTGCAAAATCTGTGACTAGACTGAACTGAAATATGTACTTCGGTGCTTTCAAGAGTATTGTTTCATAATAAATCATGTTCATCAAGTCTTAAAGTTAAAAGTCCAGGTGTTTCCGTTACCTTGAATTGAGCCGTTTTTTATACAGAGGGAAGGGGTCCTCTTCTACGGAGTCTACCATGTTGACAGGCCCTGTTTCTACAGTATCCCAGAAGAGTCAAACCAAACACTGGCTCAAGATAGGGCCTTTTGTGTTTTTCGTATATTTCACAGCCACCGTCGTTTCTCCTACACACGTGGAACTCTGAGCTGTATTCGAATGCAAATTGCAACTAGATGCCACTTACTTACTTCACTTCTGTACAATTCTTCACAATGGTCCTTTAATATTTTTAAGAAATGCATTTTGGTACATCACTGAGAGACACTATCTGATGACACATTTGGAGTCCATGAGCTCTCTAGCTGACAGGGCTTGTTTCAAGGCTACAAACTGAATATATAAGGGGTTTCAGCTACTTGTCTCCAAAATAATAATTAGAATTGGTGACTTTCCGATTTCAACCAACAGCATTATAGTACACATCTCCAGATTTGTCAAAGTTTTAGACACAATTTCAAAAGAACTTTCCTCATTGTCTGCCTAATTGGTCATTAGCCACAGTAAGGTTTCTGTGAATTTGCTGGGAATGCTCCACTCTGCCAAGCCTGTCAATCCACAGTCAAACTACCCTTGAAGTATCCCTAGTATCCCTTTCCTTTATCCCTTTACTTTTTCAAAATATGGGAATTAACATGTAAGGAACGATGTAGCTCACATTAGCTATCTACTGTATCTATCTTTGTTATTATCTAACACAGCTAGCTAACCCGCCATTCACCAAAGCAAACAGCAAACTTTCCAAATGATATTCCTTAAAGCAACTGCGGCCTTCCTTTTCTATTGAGTATCACGTTAGTGGCCGTGTTGAGAGAACCCACCACCCCATATAACTCAAGCTAAAGAGGGGAGTGACTGAATGAAGATAACAGAAAAAGTACCTAAAACAGAGCTTGTCTGCACCGTCCCTATGCATCTGAGAAGATACTGAGAAGTGTTGGGGATTCCGGCATTGCCTTTTGAACAAGGAACCAAACAACCTAGGCATGCACCATTTACCACTGTTGAGATTATCTACAGTGATTGTCCAGTTCGCTGGAAAAATCCCTCTTCACCTTCAGTAACTATCATGACATTGTGCAGGAAATGGTAATAGAGTTAATACAGCAGGAGGTAGATGAAGAGATCTCTTCGCTCCACAGGAACTGAAGAGCAGAGAATACCAATATATAACAGACTTCATCTCCAAAGTTACTGCATGAACTTAACTTGCAACACTATTCAAGAGATTTAGTCTCAAAACAGCCACATTACACACCACATTATTTACAGCTCATAACAGATGTCAATTCAGTTTCTAATGCAGATCAGTTCAAGTGTCCATCATTCGGCATATAGTCCTGTCCCATTTAGACACTGAATATAAATTTACATAGGAAAAGGGAGACTGAGGTTCTTTACGCTAATTCCACGTGGTTAGTGAGGATCAAACAGGATCTTTTGTGTCAGTCCAAGATGCAGCCAGTTGCTGTGATGAAAGGGGTGTAAATAAAGGCATCGGACATCGTAAATTAGCTGTAAAAGCATACAGCAACCTCAGATTTCAGAAGTGACTGAATATTAAAAAGAGTGCCCTAATTTACACGCTCTATGCTGTTCCTTGAATCAAGAACGTAGTTTTCTTATCAAAAGGCTGCTTATTGAGGTAGTTACGGAAAATTGGTTGGAGGATAAAAATATTCACTGGGAAATGATTCAGACTCTTCATTAAATAAGAGCCCCTCCCAGGTGGTTACACCAATAATGGTATGATGACACCCATGACATCTTTCTTTCTGATAATGAGAGGGGGGGCATGTGAATCATATTAGACAGAGGCTACAAAAATAAAGATGCTGTACAGCTGAGAGAGCTCCATCAAGGCCCTCTCAGAAGTACAAAAATAGATCTACACGTAATACAAATACAGTCAGATAATGCCACACCTCCTTAGATCCCTAATGTCTTAATGCAAAGTACAACTGATTTCTGGCTGACTATAAATCCCAGAATGTAAGCAAAAATCTGATATCAATAGCATTTTAGATTTGTAATCTTAGCCATAGACTAGCTTCAAGTCTATGGCTAAACTTGGTTGGATGCTTTAGAAGTTGAACCACAAAAGCAACCTAAATATAGTACTGAATACTTCTTTCATACACACCTTGACTGAATTTGTGCAATATGATAAACAATGATTCAACAAGAAATGATACACTGCGCTTTAATGCCCCTGCACACTACACTTGCACATAGTATAAAACATAAATCACCCCACTATCACAGATCCCGCACACCTTTCTTTGCTACTACAGATTTAAAGCGTCTTCACATTATCATATTTACATAAACTAACACAACACGACCACTGGAGACGGTGAAGATGTGCTGCACGAGCCCTGAAGCTAAAACAACTCCTGCTGTCAAAAAGTACTTGAAATACTCCCACTACCTGCAGCTCTTGGCAGGCTGTGGGGAAATGATGTGACCTGATCTTTATGGGAAAATCATTAAGAATTAGAGATGACTTTACAAGCAGTTGGTGCTGTTCGCATGACCAAACCAAATGACTTATTACTCATATAGACAGCATAGATTTGAAGTCAACCGATCTCCTTTGTTTTAAGATTTTATTGTTTCTGTTTGTTTTTTATTTTATGTTTTTGTCAGGCTTTGGGTTGTTTTATTATGTTCCACTGTAACCTTCGCATCCCTTAACGAAGCTGCTGGCCATATGGCTTAAGATTTTAATGATAATATTATCGTAAAGTTAAAAACGAGCAAACAGGCTAATTAATATCCTGTTTTTGGCAGTGAAGGGTCCTGTTAACTGCTGTTTTCTGATGAGAATATGTCCAGATATCCTACAATGAGACAGAGGCACTGCTGTGTGAGACTAGGTCAAGATCGACCCGTCAGACTTTGGTAGTTGAATCCTTCTATTCACTGTATTTGTATTTGCTGTATCTTTGTATTGAAGGATAATAGTAGCTATACATTTTCTATTTTTGTCCAAAGGAGTTTTCATCTGTTAACATTTGCTTTGTGTTTCCCAGCTTAGTGTGATGATGTAAATGAAATATGGCTTTATGGCTCAGACAGGGGGAGAGTAAAGACAGTCTCTTAATTAACAGCTTATAATATTGTTAAATAATGTTGTTTGAAACTGTGAATCTCTCTGGGCGGCCACAACATTAATGACCAGACATTTGTCTTTGACCATAAAGGGAGCCACATTTAAATAACAGTAAAGATGATGGAGCATTTCTGTAGTTTTTTAACCTTGTTCTTAGTTTGCTGTGAAAATATCTGAAAACCAAAAAACAATTGAATAACGGAGTATGAAGAGCATCTCCAACCACTGTAAATCTGACCTGACAAATATTACTCTATATATGTACAATTTATTTATTTATTTATTTATTTTATCTATATAGTTATAGATCCCTGACAGCTGTAATAGCACACATAGTATACATATACTTGTCTGTTTACAATGTTGCTGCAAAAAACACCCCATTTGTAAGCACAAAAGAAGACGGCTTAGCATACAAAGTGGAAGACGGTCTACACTCCACTACAATGCCTGATGTCTGGGGGATTCTCCTGCTGGCTGTGATCTATAAATACTGTTCACATCCTCTGTCGGAGATGCACCGAGGAGTGATACAAGCACGGAGAGACCTCCAAGAGTGTAACTGTGGGGAAGTCATGATTGTTCAGCTATAAAACGAGAGTCTTATCAGTTTCAACACACGTGCAGTTAAAGTGTCTGCCAGTTTGCTGTAAGTTATGGAGTGTGTTTGTCACAAAATGGGTTTATGTATAGTGTCTTAAAAGAAACTACATATCTTATCATGGTAATTTACAATGCCTGAGTCTACTCACTCACATATATGTTTAATATGTTTAATGGGCTGAAACATTCAACACTTCTTTTCTCATAAATACTGTATGTATAATACATAGTGCATGATTAAACATTACTTTGTTTAAATTTCAGTGTACTTATCGAAGGTAATGGAGACATTTTAATGTATTTTAGTCAAAGTATTATAGATGTATTCAGTTATCCCAGTCGCTCATGCATAAATGGGCTGAACTTGGCTCTAGACCTTGGTTTTAATATTGCGCTCATTAAATAGGGAGACACTTTGGCACAGCATAATGTCCACATAGACTTTTACAGAAAACATCTGTCACACAGGGTAAATACAGACATACACGTTAAACGGATATGTTGAACATGAATGATATAGAGATTACTGTTATGCCACTGGTCAGTGCTCTGAATAGCTTAAATAGCGTAAGTGTAAATGTAATTTGTGATGAAAAAAAATTGATTGAATTGATTTTCCTTCCACAGAGAGAGAGCCACAACAGAGAAACTACCTAGCAATGTCCAAGGTTAATCATTTAAAAGATTGAATAATTACATCTCAAACTAATTAGGTTTTGGATTAGAGATCTAAAAATCTAAAATATGTATAAGCATATACGTCATTTTATAAGAAGCAATAGTACAATTGCTTGCACAGTAGAAATGGTTTGAATACATATCAGGGTTTATGACAAGTGCATGACACAAGGGCGAAGAAAAGGGCAGCAAGCATTGCCACTGACCCTGCCCACCTAGGCAACCATCTGTTCGAAAAACATTCCCTGGAAACTGCAGATCCATTAAGAGCTGTGAGTACTTAATCAGCCTCCCTAAAGCTCAGCCAGTACAAACAATCGTCTCTCCATTCTGTGCAAGTGCCTGTAATCCTCACTGTTACTAATGTATTCTCTATATACTGTAGCCAATTTCCACTTTGGTTAATATTGCAGATATGATTGTGATCCAAATAAAATATCAGATTAAAGATTACAAAGGTCTTGAAATTGCAGGATTGCATAGATTTACAGATAATCTCTATGGAGTCTTGAGTGTGCCACTGGAATAATAATCCATAAAGTTATTTGTTATAATTATAGTTGACTAATGCTAATCCCAACAGTATTTGTTATATAGTAAGAAAATCCTCATTAAATGTGAGAATACATCATTCTGCGTCATTAATCTCCTTTTAAATGATGAGTACTGTCTTCTTATTGTATTCCATCCAGCTCATTTCTTTGCTCTTTAACTTTTAAATGACACGATTAATTTTAAAAATGCCACATAATAGAAAATTAAGCCATCCATTGAGGCCCTGATGTCTTGCATAGAAAAAGCTCAAAACTTTATTCCTTAATAAAGAAACTGAGAGTTGACTCAATTAGTTGAATACAGTCTGAAACAGCATCAAGTGGCCATTTGAGAAATTGCAGCTCAAGGCACTTCTGCACTGACTCCAGCATTTAACCAGTGCCATTATATATATCATTGTATTTGATATGTAACATCATCTTTTCTGAGCTCAAAATATGTGGTGGGAGGTCAAAAATATGATGTTTTTCTTTGTTTTCTCTTACCTACCATTGAATTCAGCATTAAAAATGTATATTGTGTATCTCATTATATTCTGTGTTTTTTTTCCTACTAGTTCACTGGTACTTTTGTCTTCCTTTACAATTCCACCTCACGCTGAAACTGAACTCTTTAATCTGTTTATAAAGGGCAATATGTGTCATGTACTGTCCATGGTGTGACACGGTGGGTCTCTTGGATGCAAGGTCCTTTTGTCCTTGTGTATTGTGTTTGTCAGTGGGCACTTGAAAATGGTTGTCAGCATGTCTCTGCAACAATGTCACTAAGAGAAATTCCTGTTGATTTACTCACTGAGGTTTATGCTGACTTTGTAAACAGCTTCATGGTCTCGACTTGCAAAAATTATAAAACAAAATGACATGTCTTGATTAGTATCTCTTTTTAAGGTAAGTATGCTGATAGGGAGTATAGATGTTAGGCTATATTTGAACCATAATATTGGTTTCTGTAAGGCATTGGTAATAGAGAACAATTTAGGTAGAAGTAAATAAAAGGTATCATATAGAAATCAGTAAATAGCAACAGCATAAAGTGACTGGATAATGATAAATGTATATAAAATCTGTTGTCTGAACTGCAGTCATCTGGATTTAATGCCTGATAATTATTCATCTAGTTTTTAAATTTTGTTGGCTCTGATATAAAACTTATATAGCAGGAGCATGATAATGAAGGTATTCTGCTCTTATTTGTGTCTTTATAGCATATTTTTAGAGATTTTCCAAAATCCAAATGAAGACACAGCATTACAGTGCTTATTTCTATTGCATAGTCACCTCCCAAAGCTTAATATATTGCAGTTCAGTGGTGTGTTTGTAATCTATTCCTCAGATGATCCCAAACATTGGGTGTATATACACATATTCCTAGGAAAAAGCTATTATCATAAATATGATTAGGGAGAGTAATTACATGAGTCGAGCAATCAGGGAACTTCTGCCCCGCGGTAATTAAAGATCAAACAATATTTATAGGCTGAATTTCAGACCTTTTCAGTTTTCATTCACCGACGTTGGACTGCAGCACTGTTCACGGACCAACAACAGCAGCTCCTGCACTGTGTGTTCAAGTGGAGCAGAAGCAGAATAAAGGCTGGGTGTAAGGCAGTAAGTGGGAGGTTACTGATTCAAACCCTCAGTCCAGTTGAGTTTAATCTGAAACTCTCTTACCACCCTCAACAACTACAAGCAAAGTGCTCTTTAACACACTTCTATCTAGTGGTGGAGATGCTCAGCGACAAAAGGTAGAGCACTGTTTACCATGGACACTGCCAAGGTGTGAGGCCATGTAAATGTAGCAGTGCATTATGTGCTCAGTGAATCTTCCCTGGGTAAATACATTCACGCTTCAATGATCTGTCTCGCTAGGTTCTGAATATTTAATGGCTCTCAATTAGTAAACTACAGTTTGATAAGACTTCTTCATTATCTTAAAAGCTGTATCATCATCGTCTGTACAGCCTTTTTGCAACGCACAACACCCAGCCATTTTATTGTTGTTCCAATTGTTGCTTTTCCATAGCCAACCTTTTAATTAAATTTATGTTGTCATTGCAGATAGTGGCTTTTTCAATGTCAAATGAGTGACTCAAAGCAAGGGCAGGCAGCCACTTGCGGGGCCCGGGCAAACCTACAGACAGAAGGGGAAATGGAATTCCCTTTGCATAAAAGACTTCCTGATATCAAATCTGATCTGAGTTATCTCTTTATTGTAGTCTGCCTGGCTTTGTTCCAAATCACTGCCAGCTGCGCTTTCTCATTGTGAAGACCATTTGCCAAAACAAAACCTCCATTCTTAACAGCTATGCACTATGGTTACTATAATAAGAACAATCATAATGCTCCAATGAATGTTTTAGGTGGCCAAAGTACAACACTGGCTGTCGTTTCTGTTAATTAAAGACAAAATGCAATACATCAAACAAACCCCAAAGACATGAGAGGAGGTCATTTAAGACTCAAAATGAATCAATCTCCCACCTTATTAATGGGTTTTATCTGCCATGGATTTTCTAGAAATGGTCTTGTAATCTACATTTTTATAGTTATACATTTGCCATTCATCACAGCCCATTTCTCCATCTCAGGCTCCTTTTTTTTTTTACATTTTAAGCCTTGTCTCACTGACTCTTCAGTCTTGTCTCTTGCCCCCAGGACAAATGACTTACAGTGAGTGAATCAGGTGCAGTTTAGTCTCACAGGTGCTGCAGGTATGAAATTGTGTGATACATTATGTATGCAGTTGCTTGACACGTATGGAAACTAGGGACGTATTGTGTATAGTGTAGAACTATGATGGTTATTACTTAGTGCAATTATTAAAGGATGATGTGACAGAATTGATGTACAAAGGACCAAAAAATAAGAGCTGAATAATAATTTTGTGTCTTTTTTCCCCCCAAAATCTGAAGCAACAATATGCAAAAAGAAAAGACAGGTGTATCCCATATATTGTGGGACATTAAACCCTGAAAATAAAACAAAATATATGTACTACTGAACCTTTTTACAAGCAGACCTACAGTTTGGTGTGCAGTCACATTTGTAGATCAAGGGAAAGAAGCGCACACCGGCTGGAGCTCTCCAGGGTCCTGAACTAGTTTGCAGGTGGACGTTGCGTTTAGGTGCAACAACTCTTCACATTACAATAACAACTTAAAAACCACGATCCAGAGACTTACCTTCCACTTCATCCTCAGGCAGGTTAACAGGGGTCCGGTAGGAGAGGACATCTGGAATAGTGCAAAGTCCCTTGTACATGAACCTGGTGGTCACAGCACGCACTGGCATTTCTGCGAGGGAAAACCAACAACTGTGTCGCGATCTTCATATAGCCTAGCTCTCCCGAGTTATTGAGACAGACCCTTCGCTACTGTCCTTGATATCAAAATCTCAAGCGAATGAAAGAGGGAAACCACCCCTCCGCAAGTGATTTTTTTTTTTTTTTTGGGGGGGGGTATTTTCGATAATGCTGAAATATGAGTGGAATCAGCTCACACTCTCCGCTGCGTGTTTAACCAAGAACGCAGCTTGTACATCGCTTTTGGTTTCAATGCAAAGCCTGCAGCAAGCCTACCTTAAGCAAATTGTCAGTGCCTTTTCATAAAATAAACAAAATATAAAACTTTCACTATATTTGACTTTATTCAGTGTTTTAGGCATTCGCTGTATAATGCCTTAAATGGCCGTTCAGATACTGATTGGCTCATGTTAAGAATCTTCAAAGAGATAACAAGCTGCTATCCACGCACAGCTCCAGCATTTCAGCACATAAAATGGAAAAGAAAAGAAAAAATGATTCAATAAGAAATCAATAATCGACCTTTTCGCTCTTGATTCTTCTGATTCCTACAACGCGTCTTTTTCTTACAAACTGTCTATTTCTGGATTAGTCTGCCTCACTTTTCTTTCCCGTGTCGGCATCTTCTAAAAAAAAAAGAAGAAAAAAAAAACACGAATCGATGATACAAGATTTTTAAAAAAGCAGCAGCAGTGACGAGCTGATCCTATCCGGTAATCGAGGTACAAACAAAATCTTGTAATATTTCTTTTTTCTTTTTTTCTTCTTTTTTTTTTCCTGGAGAGCAGCTTCAAGGGAATCCTGGGTGACCCCCTCTCCTCATCTGATACAGACACACGCTGTATGAGGCAGCGATCCTCTCCCTCCAGCTGTCTGCTCCAGTCTCATTTGGGCTCTCACAAAACAGCGCACATGCACACACACATACACACACATATACACACGCACACACACAAGCAAGCCTCCACCATACTGCTGCCTCTGTCACAGAGGAGTGTGTTGACCGTTTCCAAAACTGTAATGTGATTATCTTCCTTTTCTGCACTCTACCAGTCTGTGTGTTAAATATTAACACACAGAAAATACATTTGGGCAAATATAAGGTTTGCATGTTTAGTAGATCAAAAAACAGGTTGAGGCTCTTTAGCCCTGTCATTTTTCATTTTAGGTCCCAGTTTGCTTTGTGTTTCAGGTCAGAAATTTGCCATAGCATGCTGAGGGATAAATGGAAATTGGGGTACTATTTCTTAAAAAATTTAACTAAGCCCCAGGCTATTTGGTAGCAAGCATATTTCAGGTATTCAATAAACAGTTAATAACCAAACAGGAATTTTGTGAAATGTGGAATATAAAATTTGTGATTTGGTTTCAAAGCAAAGCTCCATGAAAGACAAGGTAACCATATCAATAAAGATTAAATAGTTAAACATTTTGGAAATTAAATAAATATGCTTTCTTGTCAGTGTTTAATGTGAATGATTAATACAACTCTAAATATACACTAAATAAGAAGCTACAGCCTGCAGCCGCTTAGCGTAGCTTAGCATTGATGGAGACAGGAGGAAACAGTTAGCCTGGCTCTGTACATAGGTAATAAAATACACCTACCAGCACCTCTAAAGCTCACTTATTCACTAATAAAGTGAATATAAAACAGGTGTTACAATTAGAGTGACTTAAGTCTGGTGTCCAAGCAAGACTCCAGGAAGTCACTGGTCCCAGTAAAGAAGTAGCCCAGCATGTAACTCTATAAACCCCAAATTGTCATTTCTGCACTATACAGTTTAAACAAAGGCAATATAAAGTGTTAATTAGCAAGCCTAAGATGTGCTGGTAGGTGAATTTTGTTACCTGTGGATGGAGTCAGCCTGTCTCCTCTTGTATCCAATCTTTATGCTAAGCTAAGCTAACAGGCTGCTGGTTGGAGCTTCATATTTACCATCCAGACACGAGAGTGCTATCTTTTCATGTAACTCTCAGCAAGAAAGCAAATAAGTGTATTTCTCAAATCCTCAAACTATTCCTTTAAAATACTGAGCTGGAGCTTATCAGCGTACAAAATTACCTTAGCTATTGATCCTAAGTTGACCACAACATAAACTCAAAGAAAAGTACCTATTCACTCACTCATCAATGTAGATTGATCAAATATTAGCTTGTAAAGGCCAAGGATTTATGCACGATATAACCCGCCTTATATATATATATATATATATATATATATATATATATATATATATATATAACATATTATTTAAAAAACTGCCAATGGATTGCAGGGGAAATCTGAATTTGCTCATGGAAAAAAAAACATCCTGTTCCTGATAATGAGAAAGCGCTCAGTGAGTGCTACAGGCAGCATACTTATTTAAACCAGAAATGAAGCAGCACACACCCTCATCTTTTGTCAAGAACCAGCTGTATGAATCACTGAAATGTGATGAATGATCAGTGCGATGCATCCACAACAAGAAAACAGCAAACCCTCTGTAAACACAAACAGACATCACCCGTTGAGAATGCCTGCATCTTGCATGGTGATGCCCTGCCTTAATATCTTTCCACCCTGGTTCACACCAGATAACAGTGATGTGTGCTGAAAGAGCTGCATGTGGTTCCACTGGTTGGTTCTTCAAGGGTTTATAGGACTGACAGGTCTATTCCCCTCTAAATGTGAAGGGATTGTCTCTCTCTGCTGCACCTGAGACTCCTGCTGGCTCTGCACTCAGACAAGCAAACTTCTTAAAACGGAATAACAGGCTTTGTTCTCTCTCAGATCCCTCACTACATGGTGGATGTGTGATGGCTCAGATTCTGTGGCTTTAATCATTTTCACACAGTCTTTAAAAATATGGAACCACACTGAGAATAGTAGCACTGACATCCGGTAATTCTATACCGAAGGCAGCGATATTTGCTGCTCTAAAAAGACATGTTGATGGAAATTATTCTAAAAAGTGTCCTGATGCAGCGTGTGGTATGTAAAGCTTGTGTTTGCAGCAAATAAAATCATACTATCAGATATCCAACATAGAATGATTTGATGCCATGACTCTTTAAATGAGCACACAACATATACAACCATATTGCAGTGTTTTTGTTAAATATCTCATCACTCAAAAGTTCATTAAAAACAACATATATGAAAAATAAGAAAATAATTCAATATAAATAATAAACATAAATCAAGTTTGTAAAACAACAATTTACAACAATTGTTAAAAGTAAAAAGTGTACAACTTTAAAAACCAGACTGAACTAAAATGTTTCTTATTCTCTAGAGAAGTTGAGACAGCTTTAGTGAGCAGCTCAGTTTCTCTCGAATTCACACCCAAACTTTCCAATATTTTTCCTTAAGAGTGTGAGTCACCTGTCTGTTGAAATCAACGGCTGTACAGTTGCAACTGTAAGTGGAAGTCTAATACATGCCTCCTAGGGTGAAAAAGGGAGCCATGGTGGTCATTCAGTCGGTAGAAGCTCATCCCAGCCTGAGGGCTGCCACCGGTTGGGAGAGCACCTCCGTCCTGGCATCCATCCTATCATCATCAAATTAAGCCTCTAGGGATGGCTGAGGTTTGTCTGCGAAGGCAACAGACCTGAACGCAGGAAGGCAAGAGAGATCAAAACCACAGCTGCTGACATCCAGGAAATCAAGATGGAAAAATTCAGTGCTGGATGAAGGAAAACTATAAATTCAAGGACTGATTCCTTCAGTCAGTCCACAGGGCCCAAACAAACACAACTCAACGGATGAGGATCACATCCCATCACAGGATCAGTATGTCGCTAGAGGTAAAGCTGGAATTCTGAGCAATAGGATCACATCTCTTTTAATTTTTCCTACCCAGCTTATATAAGATTTGGAGAAATCCAAAGATTACATTTAACCTTAAATGTCTGTTAAACATGGTGGAGGAGCCACAATCACACTGTAAGTGTGATTGTGGATATAACTCTCTTTAGAGTTATATCTGTGGGTCTCTTGTCTCCTGAGGTCTATGCATGGTTGTAAAACATATGACAGAAAACACAATCCAGTTCCTATTGATTGATCAGGCACAATTATTTGATATTCATATACAGTTGTGTGTCTCCACTATGTTATCTACTTCTTGTAAGTATTGAGGAGATGTCAAACTAGCTACTTGTAATGAGATTTGAGGAATCACTGGTCTTTTTTTTTTTTAAACTAACTAGAACAGCATTTTCGCTGCATAGAAAATGTAATCTATAAAACTAACAGTGCAGAAAGAAGTTTCAAAAATCTCATCAATGGCACCTTCATCTAAACAGTGTACTGTCAAAGGTTCATTTGGGATTATTGATTGCTTTGTAATTGACCAAAGAACCTTTGGTTTCAGAAACTATGAGGTCGCACCACACACAGCTTTTATGTGATCAGAATTGAAACAGCTCCAAAGAAAAAAGTATCTGATTCCTATGTGTCCTTTTTCCCAGGTTAGTTTGAGGTTTGGCATGAAAGGTGCTTTGGTGTATCACTGTAATGCATTTGCAACTGAGTCAGGAAGTTAAGTTGAGTCAAATTTATTTGTTTAGCCCAAAATCACAAATATGATTAAGGAGAACAGTCATAGCAGAAACTTCAGGAAGAGCAACAGCGGAGGGACGCCTCTTCCAGGATGGACACACATGCAGATGTAGGGAAGAGAACGACCGTGCTTGTAATTGTTTTTTAATATTGTTAAAACAGAAGGCAGATTTCTTGAGATAACAATTTATTTATCAAGAGAAAATGACTTTTGTTTTCTCAAGATCATGGGATAATTATGGATAACTTGAAAATGAGTGTCTGATTAATTCGATCACATCTGATTTCAGCCTTCACTGTCACTGCAAGATCACTGTCATGACTATCAGGGAGGATTCATATCTGAACTGAAAAGAGTTGTTACCAGAATATACATCTGAGAGATCATTTAGGCTCTAAATGCTGGCTCATTTTTGTCATTATGAAAATGAATATTACATTATATGTAATTGTCCACTATGTTGAACATATGCTACGTTTATAATACGGCATCTATGCTTGCTGCTGTGGCATGCCTGAACTTTTATGATCTTTTGTTACCCTGTGATAACAGGTTGATAATCTTGTTATCTCAGGATACTGTTAATTTAAATTAATTAAAATTCTCTTAATTAAAAGCATTAATATATATTTGCAAAAAGGCACATAACATTTTAAGTAGTTACCAGGGAGCAAATGAGGAAGTAATGAGGAATTAACTGCTAGTGGATGCTAGTGATTAGTTAATGAGTAACTCCTAATCAATAGGTTTAGACTAGTTCGTGATTAGTTCATTAGGAATTAATGAGGAACGAATCAAGAATGACTGTGATAATTGATTAATCCTTAATAAGTGCTTGCCTAATAATTGTTAATAGAGGACTATATAGTAGACAATGATAAATTCCTAGAGAACAGACTGGGAGGTCCTATATTAATGATAATCATTGATTAGTTAATGATATCTGTGAATCAATCATACTGACCACTTTTGTCATGAGTCGTTCATGAACTCTAAACCAGCAGGTAAAAATCACAAAACTAGTAACAACTCATTCATTTATAATTACTTAAACAATAGTTACTCTTTTTGTGCACACCAAGTAAGTGATACATAAAACTGTGTAATTAGGCTAATAACTAGGCTAGTCCTGCATTACTTCATTATTATCCTATGATTACTTACTCTCTCTCCCTCACTCTTCTTATTGTAAGTGTTACCACTACATATCTTTCTACTCTGTTTATGCAGGAACCCTGTCAGTTGTGATGAAATCTCCGGTGAAATGTATCACTGCATATTAAGATAAATATTTCCAAACTCAACACATTATAATAAACAATGGAAAATTATAATAATGCAGGTATCCTCTAGCAGAGTATTCAGAGAGTAGAGGAGACCTGGATACACACAATAAAAAAAGGCACTTATATGGACAACAATGGATGTGTGTTTTCTTGGTTCACCACTATAAAACAGGCTCTTAAGATGTCAGTATAGATGGCACATCTCTTAATCTCCACTGATGGTGTTTCTTCAGGATGGATGGATGTAGTGCTCTCTATTAAATCCTTCCTTAGGTCACCGTCTTCTGATTATCTTCTAACAAAAGAGATCCTTCGACTGTCCTTCAAACATATGTTCATTAAGATGTTTATTATGCATGTTTGAAGTGAGAAATGTATTAAGAAATGGCCTGACACATGAATTGCAGCAATTTCTGTTATAATGTTGAACTCGCTATCGCTTTCACCATCGAGCTCTGTGAGCTGCAGGTGTAATTGGCAATTAGACATTGACGTACAACGTGGGCTGTAATGCACAGTGATTCATGAATATTTGATGATAAAATGCATTATTGTAATTCACATTCACCGTGAGCACCTGCTCCGGCTCAGTCAACTTCCCTGACACTAATTTGTCCTTGGTCCGCCAGACTGTACCACTCCCCAGTTTATACGTGAACCAAGGGTCTAATGCACTGGTCTGTTTGAGGAGGGTTGTCGTGTCATTATGCTGTTAAACCTCTTCATTTAAAACGTGATGAAAACATGCAGTTTTCACCCAGTAGTGCTGGAAGTCATCTGGCCAGACTGCAACATGCTGAGCTCAGAAAGTAAACGTATTGCTTGTTTTTGTAGAACAGACAACCAGCCATTTGGGCATTATCTGCAGCCTGTTTGCAGTGTTACTGTATCGTTCTCTCTTCACATCTATAACAACAGATTATGATAGATTTCTTAAATTACCTGTTGCTCTGGCAGATGGCACGCTTTGTCATTAACAGCAATAGTGAGAATTCCGTGGCATCCTGATGAAATATTCATCATGAATCTTCATGACCAATAGCAATGTAATTCATTTCTTCTCGCACCCTGTGAGGCCCAAATGAGGACCAGAGGAGCACCTAAAAGTGCTTATTGAATTTTTACATCATTACGTATTCAAGTGATGTATTAAAATATAATGAGGCCAATAATTGCTGTACCCCCCTGAATATCTCTGACTGCCTCGGGGCATATCTGGGGACTGACTAGGGGTGGCAGAGAAATATGATTGGCCGCTACTGGTACAACCCCTAAATCCTAAGTTATGATTGGCTGATAGACCATAGAAGCAGGAAACATGCCTTCCTATAAACCTGCAAAGGGAGGACTAAAACTAGGAATTCCCTGACAAACAACAAAAAGTCTGTGTTTTACCTCAGTCCTTCAGTCAAAGTGGTCTAGAGACATGACGATTTAGGAAGAAATTAAAAGAAAGGCTTAAAATAGTATTGCATCTATGAATATTTTTTACTTGAATCTAGACCATGGTACCCAACCTTTTTCCTAAAAGGATCCCTTTTCTATCATTGAGTAAACTGATTACCCCTGACTAACTAACATATTTTATGGACATTTCTTTATATTATATTAATTTGCATAACAATCACAGTACAAAACAACTGACAAACTGTACAATTAACCCAAACAGTGAACACAATAACTGCAAGAGGTTTGTACAAAACAATGTGGATGATTTTTGAGCAGGCTATTTCCTCTGAATATTGCATCAGAGATAAGTTTTTCTTATATCTTTAGGACCTTTTAATACAATTCTCTGTCTGTATTATGTATTTTGTTTGTCATATGGACTAAATGAGCTTCTTTTTTGACAAATTTAGTGTTTTGTTCTCCCTGGCACTTGGTTGTTTTGACTGTGTACTTTCCTAATGCAGGTTGAGGCTGTTTATCAGCAGTGAAGACTCTGTGAATATAGCTTCTCTTCAGGTCTTCGCCATGCCCTTATCTTGTGTTCTATGTTTATATCTTAAATATTAATCTAAACTTTAAAAATACCTTTTTTTCCCACTGAATTCAATGAAATACTGAGAAATAGGCCTGCTGTATATATATATATATATATATATATATATATTATTATTATTATTATTTTTTTTTTTTTTTTTTTATTTTATTTATTTTTTTTTTAAAAACCCTCATACCCAGTAAAATCAAGGAGGCCTCACCACTTCCCATTGAGTTTTGGCTACCCAAGAACCAGTGATCAAAAAACAAAAAAAACTTTTCTTGAAATAATTGTATGTAAATCACTTTACAATAAGGGCCACATAACTAAGGAACTGATCAGCTAATGATTAGTTAATTTAAAAAATGAGTGAAGAATAAATCAGTAACATGTTGACAATTGATAATTCGTTAATAAGTACTTCCCTAATAATTCCTAATGGAGGACTATATAGTAAATAGTGATCAGTTACTAGAGAACAGAGAATCGTTCATCGTTAACACCAAACTAGACGGTGAATGGCACAAAACTTGTAATGACTCATTCATTACTAGTTATCAAACATTAGTAACTGTTTATGTGCACCAAAAGTACTGAGGAGTTACTCAGAAGACCCTCATTACTTCATCATTACCTTATGATTACTTAATATTTCGTGGCCCCAGTAATGAGGGTCTTCTGAGTAACTACTCAGTATCATGGATCGCTACTTGGGGTGCACATAAACAGTAACTAATGTTTAGGTAATTATTAATGAATGAGTCATTACTAGTTTTCTGCCGTTCACTGGCTGGTTCAGAGTTAATGAGGAACGACTCCTAAAGAAAGTGATCAGTATGATAGATTTATAGATATTCATGAACTAATCATTACCTTATATTTCATTAATAAAGGCTCTCACATTCTGTTCTCTTGTAAGTGATCATTATCTACTATACAGTCCTCCATTAGGAATTATTAGGGTACTTATTAACAAATGATCAATTATCAAGTCATACCTAATTTGTTCCTCTCTCGTTTTTAGCCAACTAATCATTAACTAACCATTAGCAACGCTATAAAATCTGAATATGAGTTATTAATTAATTAATCGTTCCCTAGATATTAGTTCCTCATTTGTTCCTCATTTGTTCCACTTTTGTTCCTCATTTGTTCCTCGGTAATTACTGAAAATCTTGTGGCCCTTATTGGAAAGTGTTACCTAAAACACTTTCAGCTATGTGACACATTCTGGCTGATTTTGTCGTGCTACAATACAACCTTGTAGGCAGCACAAACAAGCTGCAAACAGTGACATATTATTAACCTTTTAAGTTGATGTGGCAAATTTGTTAGCGAACAGTTGTCACATCCAGCTATTATGAATCAAGATTATTATTCATTTGGAGTCAAGGTGGGCCACCTGGTGAATCTCTTTTAGCTCTTTTAAGGAAATATCAGGCTCTTTGGCTGATAAATGCTCCATTATGTTCACCAGCTAGTCACTAAGTTTGGCCTCTTGGTGTTAAGTAGGTAGTTTACAGTGGGGTTTCTAGAGCTTTTACTTTACTTTGTAGCATATCATTCTAATTGTATAAAACTCACCTATGCTTGTCTAAGTGGTGGTAGAAGTATTACTACAATTTATTTGTGTATGCTAAAAATGCAGTAAACGTGGAATTAGCAAATAATATTTACAAAATGTATATTTAAGATCCTTTACTATTATATAAACAGTCCCTTAATATACAAGATGTCTGTCACTCTCACATTGTTGTACATATTCATCTGTTCTGTTCAATCACCCTCTTCTTCTTCTCATCTTTGATCAGTTTTGTTGCAAGGAGAAATAAGTCACCAGACGTGGTTAAATAGACCAGTGGCTCTCAAACTGGGATTTGGGGTCCCCCAGGGGTCCTTGAGGGTGTTCCAGGATAATATCATCAGTTTGCCCAATGAGAGAATGTATGTATAATGAAGAATGACTATTCCATTCATAGGTTTCACACTCTATCTGTTAATCTGTCAATCTACAGTTATGGAATAACTAAATATTATCAGACAGGGATCCCTGAGACTACATCATATCAAATACGGGTCCACGGCCTGATGTGTATCAATTTTAAGGGTCCTTGACACCAAAAAGGTTGAGAACCACAACCATCAACAACACAGCAGCATAATGTTGTCTAGAGGACAGAGTGTTGATGCCATCTCCAACCTGCAATCCTTACCCTGTCCATTTAATCCCACAATCAGGAAAACATGGGTGCTGCCCCCCCAATCCCCCACCCCAACAGACACAAAAACATCCTGACAGGTGGAAAACAGCTCTAAGGGTACTTTCATGTTCAATAGCAAGGCCCTGGTGGAAGGCAGGTCTCTTGAGGAAGATCTGGAGAGATTTCTCCTGGTCTTTTGTTATATATTTCTTTTATTTGAGTTTTACCCTTTTTCTTCAGTCACGTACATTCTAACATCTATTCAGTATTAAATAAAACTGGTCATCAAGTTGTTCAGCTCATTTCACACTGCGTGGATATTGTCCCCACATCGAATGGAAACAATGAATAATTATTTCCCATTTGATGCGAGTGAAAATCACCAGCTGCTGTAGACCCCAAATAAAATGGTTTTCTTTTTAATTCCAGTATCCAGTTAGAGTTTCTCCTCTATATCCCTGGGGCAGATACAGGGCTTACCCACTGGGGATTAAAGATTTTAGCTCATTTTACAGTTGATAGAAGACAGATTTCTTTGTGCCATTTGCTGGTAAAACTTTCCACTTCTTTCCTCTTTTATAATGTAACAGTCAGACTGACACATTACTTCTGTGGGAAATTTCTCCTTTTATTAAGGGCCGCTGCTGAAGCATAATGTCTTTGTCCCACACAACAGCAAATCATTGGACAGATTGTTTCATCAGTGAACATTTTACCACCAGGACAAGTTATTGGACATTGAGTGGCTGCATTTGGAGTTGATCTTCATAAACCCGCCGCATCTAGCAATGAAACATTAACAGCAGTTAATAACCTCTTACTAAGAATGAGCATTACGTGCACATACATCACATAGTCTAAATGTGAAGCTCTGTGGCTTTCACGTAACATAAATAAATAAATACATGAATCCCCCTGCTAGATTTATTGTGCCACAGTCTAATCCCAGGATAAAATGCTAGGATACACCTCACGGCTAGAGAAAGTTTTACTCCAATCATAAAGTGTAAATAATCATTCCCCTTGCAGTCATATGTCATAGATGATAGAAATAATCTATGAATATGTAGATAAATACCAGATGCACCCTGCTTTGTAATAATCACATTAAGTTGTTTACCCATTTGTTTGCATGTACTGTGTGTATGTGTGTGTGTGTGTGTGTGTGTGTGTGTGTGTGTGTGTGTGTGTGTGTGTGTGTGTGTGTGTGTGTGTGTGTGTGTTCAAAGTGCAATCGTCGGGATTGTCGGCGCAGACATGCAGCTAACTTTTGCTCTCTCTTTGTTCAGTCATGGAAGCCTTCGAGCAGGTCATTAACCACAGATAGTGACACAGTGCTCGAATGGCTCACTGTTCACTATACATCAGGGGGTGACCATCAATCAGAGTGAGAGGCACAGCAGACTGACAGATGCTTGATGGGTGATGACACTAAATATGCTGTCATTTGGCCAGAGACTGAAGCCAGACTCAGTCAGCAAGCCTCGTTAAATGACAGAAGCCGCTTCCACCACCACAATTTTCTGATGGAATAATGGTATGGCAGGAAGATGTATGTATGTATTCTGCATTTCACACACTGTTTCTCTGGAAAATCTCGACAGTCCTGTAAAGATTGATTGAGCTTCTAGGAATAGAATATTACTATCCAGGAGAAGCTCTTGAATTGTCTTGGGAGGTCAGGTTTCCATTAAATGGGATCCATAGTTGTTGTGCGGTGTAGAGAGATGTACTTTTAAATACATGCTTCTGTAAGCAAGGTCAAGGATAATGAATCTCTTTGTGTATTTTACTCCTTTGTCCACCAAGCCTTCTCATATTTACATCGCTTTCGGCCCAAAACTGTGACCTTGAGGCTAAACTGTTAGCCCTTGGGGATCTTGTCTTGCACTAAAGTCAATTATGTTGCGGTAATGCATTATGTTAGGTAGCATTCCCAGGACAATCAGTCATTGTCTGCTCAAGCTGGTTGCACTGGCTCATCCTCCTCATCTCCCATTCCATTACACTGCAGCCCAGGTGGGGATCTGTGTAAAGACCATTCCTGTTTCCAACAAGGTCACCCTGCACTGAGAATGGGCAGTCCCATGTATATTTACAATTGTATGACTCAGGATCAATTATGGAAACTTTTAATCTTTGTAGAGGGATCTCCTTCACTGACAAGCCGTTCAGTGGGCTGATTCTCTCAAGTTTTCTATGAATAAACTACCTTAAAACTAATACATTTTTATCAGATAGTTCGGGGATGGCTTTTACTTTTTCAAATGACACTGTACTAATGAAATCTCTGCGATTCAATCAAGATCCAACAATAGTTTCTGTCTCACACTTTGTATAATATCATCACATGTTGCTGGTAGATTGGGGGAAGGACTGAGCAGAAAGGGACCATTTACAAAAGGAGCATTACGAGTCTAGTCACAACAGTCCTTTGAAAAGCCAGATCAATACCATTTCTGTGACCAATTTTACAGTTCTCCGGGTCGGTTGCCTCTAGAGTAATAAAGCTGTTTTCTCCACACATCCTTCAGTCTTTGCTGCTCAGTCACTGGTGGTAATATTAAGGCAATACGTTTGATAATGCTATAGGCATGTCAACGTTTTCAGGTCCACAGTCGATCAACGCGATCATGATTGCTTTAAGATACATGAGCAGAAAATTCAACAAGAACAGTGAATTGCAGGTTAATTTTGGCTCATTGATTCTGGCTTTGACTAATACTGTGGCTGAGGCTTTGTTTTTCTACTGTTTAAAGAAATACCACAACATAATCCAAATTTTGAGGAGATTTTCACTATAGCTAGTTGGGTCAGGTACCACCTCTTGATTTTAATCTTGATGAATTAGCATTGTCTCAAACGAAAGGTTTCTGAACAGATGGTTTGTTTTTACAGGGTCAGTGGTGATCCTTCCTGCCCTCCCTTTTGCCCTCATGTATTGCACTTCAGCTGACAGCCAATCACCAGCGTAAGAGAGCAGACGACAAGCTGGAGTTTGTCCTTGGAAAACAGATAAGGTGAACCTGAGTGATGTAAGATGTGACAACGCTTATGATTGTGATTCTAAGAAATTGAACCAGGGATAGTTTGTTAATGTTTCTGATGTGCTGTGGAGCAATAATTTATGAGTAGGTCCCCATATGGTCTGCATATGGTTTGTTTTACCGGCACATGCACCCTACGAGCATGGTGGAGATTTAATATTGTCAGTTGGTGGAGTTAATGCAGCAATTTTTACAAAAGACATTTTGAAAATGCATTAGATAGCCTATGTTTGTTAGCCCTTAAGCACACACAAAATTTGTTTTGGTGAGAAACACTGAATATAAACAAAAACTGTCTTTGTTTACAATGAAACCTCCACAGGGTACCTTTAAGTCTGTAGCTTCTTCAATTTCAGGGAACGAACATCCTCTGGCTGGATTACTTAATGAAGCAGCAGATGCTCTCATCCAATTTGAAGGGTTGCTAGAACCCAGGAAGTCGCAGTAACTGCCTTCTTCCTGTCAGGATGTCCAATATAAAACAGACAGCAGGGGTGTCATTCGATTACAAGAGTTTTCTAAGGGGTCTCTCCAGGATGATGAGTTTGATTGTGAAACAAATAAACTGTTATCCAAACACCTCCATTATGCACTGACAGATTTGTCCTGAGGATTAACTATCAGGTCTGCTCCACATTTCAGATAAGGTGGTGTCAGTATGAATGTCAGAGGAAGGATGGGGACTGATTTAAAGAGAAGGGAAGGCTGTATGCACAGGACACAAAGAAGCCCCAATCTCCCATATTAGTACGTACCCTTAATGAATACCCTCCCTGCCAGACAAGATGGACGAAAGCAATTACATTTTCTGAATACTACTGATAATGTGCCATACAAGTTGGCACTGCTACATTTTCTAGTAACTAAAAAATCAAAACTAATTGAATTTTTAGGGATGTAAGCACTTTAGGGAAACTCCCTTCTTGTTGTCCATGTACCAACATGATCTGATGATGTAATCTCTCTGACATTGGCAGTTTTGCAACTTTCTCATGTTCCTCTTTTTATTTTTCCATCTATGGCACCAAAACATATTAGCTAATTTTGTGTTTCTCAAGAAACGCAACCTATAACTGACACAGATTGCCAACATTTCAGCAAATGCCATATGCCATCAGACTCCTCTCCTCTGCCTGCTTGATTTGAAATCTCTGCGAGAGATTGCTAAACAAAACACGTTCACTTATATTGCCATGTACGAAGAATCTTATCTCTCAGGAAAGTTATATGTCAAAAGGTTTTTGCTCAAGGTGTGTGGAGTCAAAAAGCACAATCCACAGGTACAGCGGGTTGAGTAAAAGCAAAGTATACTGAGTTAGGAGAGCCTTGTTTATTAATGCAACAGGCAGGGAGTCAGAATAGACAAAACAAGTCCAAAGGCAAAAGACAAAGCTATAAAAGGCTTGCAAACATCAAAACTAAGGCAGACATGCAGGATGGATACAAAATAAAGCTGGACCACCTGGGCAGCAAGGTGTTCTGGGGCTGAAAAGCAGGTACAGGATTTATACTAGACGAGATAATAAAGGGGAATGAGCAGCAGGTGTGCATATGGGTATGGCGATCAGGGGAGGATGAATGGCAGGAACACACATTGCACAACTGCTGGATAAGAACGCGATAGCAGGGTCATAAACAACTGAAAAGTTTAGTGGCTAGCAGACTGTAAACAGAGAAAAAAACCTGCTGAAAAGGTTGACTGTCAATAAATGAGTTGAAGATGAGGACAAACAAGAAGAGTTTAAGGACTTTTTAAAGACATAAAGTCTTCATGACACACCTGACAATTGCAGATTGATACAGTATGATTACAGTAAAATATATAAAAAGCTATACCTTTTTGATGGTATGTTTCGTGTGTTCTGTATCACAGTTTAAATACTCTGAATACACATCTTCATTCTGCAAGCCCTTCACACACTATAATGACATGACTGTGTGTTTCCATGACCTTATGAACTTTTTTGTCTGGAGCGTTCAAGCTCATACGAGGGTCTCTGTTGGCAAACTGGTCCCAGGTGAGCTTCCAGACAAACAGAAAGTGACCCACCTCACCAGGACTGGCTGGCTAATCACCTGCGAGGAGAAGAAGTGTTGGTCGACTGCACTGTGGCTCCAGAAACTGGCTCTGTCTAGATACATTGAACATCACCTCTCTGGGGAGTAAGGAGAGGTACAGTAAGTCCAGTGTTACCGACTATATCTAGTTGAGCTAATTTCTACAGAGTTGTGCTGAGCTGGAACAAAGCTGCTGGAAAGGGACTGAACTCTGGGTTAAAGGATTACTGTTAGCGGAGCTGGATGGATGCATACAGTATACTAATCTATAGTATACAAGAACTCAGGAAATAACAATACTTTCTCTGTTGAACGTCAAACTGCAACCTCAGAATGCCACAGCTAATTAGGCCTAACAAAGAGACACAGATATTTTTTGTTTATTAGGTGTTCCTGGAGCTGTTTCACCACCATCCAATTAATTTCAAAATTCAAGTTTAAAAGCTTTGCACATCCAGACAGGTGGTTTCTATTACTATGGCTAATAATTAAACATATGTTATGTATAGTATGTGTATGAACAAATTATCTGTGTCCTATTAAAGGAGCTGCTTGAAGCCACAAATGCGTCTAAATAAACTGAGTATGTCAGGGAGACAACTCTGTGACACAAAAATATATTTAAAATGTCTAACGTCATGGTGTCCCAGCAGCTCACCTAATGTATGCACATCGTGTACAAAGGCCAAGTCCTTACCTCATTGGCCCAGGTTCAAGTCCAGCCTGCAGCCCTTTGCTGCATATAGTCTCACCTCTCTCTCTCTCCCATTCCCTGTCTATATTCAGCTAACCCTTCAAATAAAGGTGTGAAAAGCCCCAAAATATCTGTATATATATATATATATATAAATAATTTCATAAAATCATTTGAAACACATTCTGGTTATTAGCTGTGTCATTCCAAGGTTGCAGCAAATCTTCATCAAAGTTTCACCCCTTCAACCGGATAAGAGGTTAATTATAAACACCTGTAACAGAACCAGTGGTGGACAGTGGCTTTTAATTTGGCTGTGAGTGGAGAAGGACATATTTTAACATAACATCAAACACTGTCTTATGTTAACATTGAGTTAAAACATTTCTGACGCAGCATATTATATCTCCCTGTCTGCCTGTTTTGAACAGCTAAAAGAAGCAAAGACAGCTGTAAGATATGTTTAATTAAATGGCTTTTAATGTTCATGTTTAATGTTCTTCTTTGAATTATTGCCTTTAGATTGTCGTCTTCTCAGAAATGAGTCATAAAACATTAAATTGCCACTCACATTGCAAAGATCCCTCTGGCTATTAGCACCGCGCTTTGCTTAGCTGTTTGGCCAGACAAGGACCTTCCCCATTTAATTTAGTCTCTTATCATAGTTAGCAATCACATCCTCTTGATGCAGATCTCATCAAAGACAAAAGAGCAAAAACTCTCTTTGAAGGACACTGACTTAACAGTTTTACCCATCTGCTGTAAAGGATATTATCAAAGGAACCAGGCTGTGAAAATGAATATACAATATGAAAGGGATGATAGTAATAACATTTTTGTTGTAATATTGTTAACAACCTTCTTGTTTTTGTCTCCACACCAAATAGAGGTTGTGGTCTTTGGACTGTGAGGATTTAGATGCATCTCTGAACCCGGTTTCTCTTTTCTGATCTTGCGATGTTAACAGAAACACCTGTGCCTTCTCTGTCCTCAGGCATGTTTTTGATGGTTTCTCTCAAAATATGTCTGAAGAGAAGAAAAACTCTAAGGGCAAGAGAGAGAAAGCTTGGTCATGGCTTTGGAGTTACAGATGACCTTTCATATTAACTGTTTCCATTAATTTTCTTTAACTAGCCGTGTAATTGCTTACTTCGGGTTTCTTTTATCTTGCTTTTCTAAAGCTTCTGTTTCCCCATCCCTTGTCTCTGTCAAAGAGATTTAATTGGCAAATGAAACATTGCTTGGATTCAAACACTGGACACAAAGACGTTATTGTGTGTTACTTTTGATTAACCTCTTCTTTCTGTTTTAGCTGAGCTTGTTCTCGTTCATCTTCCCACCATCTTCTGTACTCTCTTGCCCTTCAAGCAAGACCAATTCATGTTTCCATCCTGTTAACTCTCCTGTCATCTCTCTCTTCATCAGCGATTTCTGTCCCGTCTATCTGGCCTTCAACATCTTCATGTTTCCTTTCTCCAACACACTGTGCCCCTTTCCCTTTCTTCAGCTGTAGCCTCTGACTTGACCGAGCTAACTGAGAACCATTGCAGTAGAGTCCAAAATGCAACCAGATTCTTAAAGGAAAGGTTTGTCAAAATTGACAAAAATTGATTTTGGGAATGTTTATTGGCTTCCTTTTTTTTTTGTTAGATGAGAAGATTATACCGCTGTCCAGTCTGTAAGCTAAATGTAGCCACATGCCAACAAACGGTTAGCAGCTAGTCCAAAGATCCGAAGAAAAAATATGCCACTCTAAAGCTCACTTATTAACATCTTGTTTGTTCAATCTGTATAAAAAAACTGAAACCACCTTGCCTATACATAGTCCAGGACATAACTCCCTGTAAAAAAAATTGTTGTTTTCTATATTTAGTTTTTTATATGGATTAAAATTAATGTGTTTATAAGAGAGAAACACATTCGCAATTTAACTCCTATAAAAGGAAGAAGAGAACATTACAGGAAAAAGCTTTTCTAATAGTTTGTTCAAAATTAAAGGAATATGTCTCAGTCCTCAGTGGAATAGCAGGGAATGGATGTAGTATAAACAATGTTATGGAGTAAGAACAAACTGGGCTATCAAGTTAATATATGCAATATTTCATGCACTCTATCCTACAGCCCAGCCCTTCAGCAGGACTGACCCATAAAGTGTCATGTTGACCTACATTCATAGATCCGCCATGTAAGCACTCAATTGTGTATTTGGAGAATTAGGTCACGAAATACTTCTGTCTTGCCCAGGAAAGATCAGAGGATGATCCATCTGAGCAGAATAAGAAGTTACATAATTTTGACTCTGATCCCAGGGCAACAGAAGCAAAATGCAATATCATATTGCTGTGTTAATCATTTTGGCTACCATTAAAGCTGTAAGTAAGCCACTGAGGGCATGTGCGAAACAATTACATATACAAAAATGTGCAAATTGGAGAACGATTGATAAGAAAAATATTTTTTTACAAATCCTGACCTAATAAAACATGAAAGTTTTTTAGGTGTGCTGCAGAAAGCCCTGGCTATGATGTTACAAAAAGACACTATTAAGGATCACAGTGTTTAAATATTTATTTATTTGCTTTTGATTATGAGGATTTGGAAGGTAATGTTGCTTAATGTAAAAAAAAAAAAAAAAAAGAAGCAGATGAGAGGAGGTTAGCACATCAATAATCTGCATGGTTATTTCCCATGTGCGATGTCCTCCGAGTCAGAATCCTATTGGACTGATTCGTGTATTCCATGTATCTAAGTCACCCTCTAATAGACACCCAATTTCATGGAAATTAAAAGGATTGCTTCCTTTTGAAATGTAAATTGGCTATGCAGATTTGGGATGAATCAAAATCTGCCTCCCTAGTTGACACAGAGTGAAATAAGCTTTTCATGACCCATTACGTCTGTGCCAGTTGTCGACTCTAGACTCATTAAGGATCGGACACAACTCCAGGACAATTTTATCGGAGAGGAAGCAGCATCATAATCATTGCTTTCCAAAACAAGTCACAGGCTTCAAAATGTTAGTCTTTGTCACAGTTGACAGCTTCTGTCAAAAAAAAGGAATAATAATAATAATTTCACACATCTGTGTGTTGAAGGTAGCTATAAAATCAACATTTCCCCCTAAGTAAGTTTTAGAGAGAGGAATTCTACAATGAATCATACTCTCGGTAGACCGGCATACAAGTTTCTGTCAAACATTGTCAAGCATTCCTCATATTAACTGGACCTTCTTAAGAAGAACAAATAAAATCTACTTATTTGATGCTACACTTCTTTCTTAGTGTGTATTCTCTTGCTAATGAGTTGTGCGTCTCAGTTGTAGTTGAACACCAAGTTGGGAAGGTTTTCAGAATACAGCTATACTTTGTAGAGACAAACAACAGATTAATTTTAGAGATAATTTGATTATGTTGTAACTACATACCAAAGACAAAATCATTATCACATTTACAATTTTATGTTCTTTGAGATCTGTCTGTCCAGGGAGAGGACTCCCTCATCTGTGGCTCTTTCTCTGGTTTATTCCATTTTTTTCCCGTTTTTCGTCACCTGAATGGAGGGTCTATTTTACAGAGGGTATTGAATCTTGTACAGATTGTAAAGCTCCTTGAGGCAAATTGTGATTTGTGATTTTGGGTTATATAAGTAAAAATTGACCTGCCTTGACGTATATTTGACTTGATCAAGATTGTTCTTATTAATGTAAACAGGGGAGTTATTCATGAATGTGCACCTGTACATAAAACAAACAAACGAACACAAGGTCATCGTCTATTGGTATTTATTCCTCTTGGCAGGTAAACAATATCCAATTACTGAAATCCTTATCCAGTTTGTACATATTGTACAGGTTTTTCCTAATTAATACCCTGTTATTAATATCATATTAGGATGTATTGTACTGCCGGCAATAGTAACAGTGATTGCCATCTGTGTGACACTTGATATTCCGCTCATGCCCGCCTGCTTCCTTCCAGTGAGTGGACAGTCAGCTCACAGCAAAGTGATTTCCAAACTAGACAATTCCAATGCACTCGTCTACATTAATCTATCAGCGGGGAGATCTCTAAAAGATCCACATCTGTCTGTCTCAGCTTGACTGCAACAGTGAAGCCCTGAGTTTTTTCAAAAACGGCATCCGTGAGATTTGGGTGCTTTGAGCAAACAGCTATAGCATGAATTTGACAGTGTATAAAGGAGAAACGTTTAAGATTGATCACCAGCTGTACTGGCCATGGCCTTGGGTCAGGGGGTCCTATAGGTCTAGAAATGACCCAGTCTCTATGGATTCACATTCCATAGCAATAAATTAATCACCCATCCTCTTTATGTCAAAACAGGAGTTGGGATGTCAAAAAAGCTCTCTGCAGCACTCAGGGTATTCTGAAAATGGGTCAGGTAGAATCTCTCTCTTTACTAATGAAGTCCCTGTGCACTGGGCCTCACACCTGCACAGTTTCAATTACCACTGTGAAACAGGACGGGAAATCCCGACAGTGCGAGTCCAGTCAGTAGACACACAGGCGAAGCAGATGCAGCGGTGTAATGTTGTTACTCTACATTACGAACAGGAGCGAAATCTATCAGCTTTGAATGAGCCGAGTGCTCAGACCGGACACTTATTTATTTGAAGATTACATTAGGAAGTTTCTATTTAATTTATTGCAAAACAATTTATGCATTTATGTATTTATGCATGGTTTTATGTGTTCATTCCCAAGCCAAGAGTTTATTTACTTACTACTTGCTTGCTTATAAATATTTTCGCCACCGTCAGGCAAACATTGGATTAAGATTCTGCTCTCACACTCATTGTGAGTAGACATGCATTCCACTGATACTTTATTGGTATAACGACTAAATAAACAGCATTTTCTCGTCTGTGGTATGTTTTTCTGCCAAGTGATGCAGGACTTTTTTCACTTTAGTTCATTTAATCTTGTGCTCTTGGGAGAAAAGATCAGTTTTTGCTCTGGCACATGTGTGTTGGCATCAGTGGGAAATGTGCACAGAGGAGCAGTGTTGATCAATCAGAAATTCACACAAAGCTCTCGTTAATGTGTTGATTGATTCATTTGGTTTATATACAGTATAGCTTCAGATGTTTCTGCATGTGTAATAAGCTTTCTCCGAGATGCACAGTTTGTTCAACAAATTCAATATTATTGAGTTGAGTGTTTATTCAGCTCCTCCCAGACCTTTCATCAGCTTATTGTCCCTGCTCTCCTGTGGGTCTTTTATCTCTGGAACATGCCTCCGGACGAGGACTGCTCCTGATAGGACACCAGCCATCGGTACCCAGAGGGGGGGATCAGATGCTCTGCCAGAACTCTTGGTCAGCATAGATTATCTGGTTGTGTTTGTGCTTTACAGACTGATTCTTATAGCTCTCTGGATTGACTCACACACTCATCCGTCCTCTCAAAAGAAGAAGAATAATGTTTGATTGATGCTGAGATTTATTTTTGAAAGGCAGGTTTACAGTGTGGTGAGGTGGTTGTGCAGAAATGTTGGAATAATAATGTCAAACGTCCTTTCTTACAATGAATATAAACTACAACGCTCGCTAACATTACCTTTTTTGTGATGCAGCTTACATAAACTTCCCAGCCTACATTGTCACTCCAGTGAGAGATTTACCCAAATTGTACTTTCGTAGCAGTTTTTCAATTGATATCCACGAATGTGTACATTAACATACACTCAGTCTCTCTGGACTGTGCTTGTTGCTGCAAGGTCTAAGGTTGCAGCATCAATCATATACCGGGAGCTAGTAGGATTGTCTAATCATTAAAGATGCATTGAGGAAGATTGCATTATCAGAGGATTCTGATGGAACAACGTTTGGTTCAGTAGGTGATAATAAAAGTGTTTTTATTTCAAAGGGAACTGGGCGAAGAAAGAGATTATGGTGTCCTGACAGCTCACTGGGTTGAAGTACAAACCATGAAACCGTAACGTGGGTTTGAATCTGGCCAAGGTTTAAATCCTCTTGTCTCCTAGTGTTTCCTGTCTGTCTCCACTTTTAGATCACAGAGACTGGCAAAATGCAAAAAAACAAAGACAAAAACAAAAACAAAAACCACACATTGAATTTAATTGACAGCATATGCAAAGAAAAGTCAAATCTGGAAGTGAGATTAAAATTTAAAATGAAGTCCAAAACTTACTTGGGATGTGATGTTCTTTCTCTGTCTTTGTAAAATAAAAGATGTCTTTATACCATCCAGCTCTTTGCCAGGCTGTGCCAGTGCTGTTTTTTTTTTTTCTAATCATGAGATATCTCATTGCCCCGTCATTGAATTAAGTACCAATTTCAGGCCATGAGAATGTTATGTGGGTGAGAAACCTCTCCTAATCCAAGCATGCAATTCTATGAATAACAATGGTGAAACTCCAGCCTGGATAAGCCATTACATCTGTCTCTCTGTCTCTAATTTACTCTTTATTTTCCTTTTGTGTCTTCATGCCCTTTTCTCCAACAGCTTCCCATCTGCTCACATACATTTCTTCCCATATCTCAATATTTATTATATCTTTAACTTAAAAATGTAATTCCTTAAACTGTTCACTCAGTCACATAGCCTGTCTGCTTCTCAGGAATGCAAACAATGGGTTTTTTTTTCATGTGCAACCTGCAGGTGATTATATTCTCCCCATACTGCCCTGCCAATTAAGACGAGGTATTGTTCAATCGAAGAAGGAAGATTTATGTGCAGACAGCAGCTGTCTGATATAGATATATCAGGGCTATTAAAACACTTCTCATGAATAGCCTTCATGGTCTTTCAACGCAGTTGCCATATTAATATCCTCTATGCACATGAGCTCAGGCATCACATAGAGAGATCATTTTCCAGGAGTGGCTGTTCTTGTAATCTTGTAGATTGTATGTTGCAATCATGTAGATTGCATGTGTACAGTGAGATTCAGGACACCCAGATGCTGCTACTTGAGGTCACTTTCTTCATTTCTGAAGGTGATATCAAACAAAGACATTGAAGGTTCAAGTGAGTCTGTGTCTCTGTCTTTTTGAAGCATTTTAAAACCAGAGTCAGTGTGGTGCAACTCATTTCGAGCCTTCAGATAACTATCTTCCCCCCAAAGTCAAGGGCTTTAGACTCATCATGATAAAGCAATCTAAAATGAAATAATGAAATGCTGTCATCTACATATGAAATTGTCAGAAAAGACATACATAAATTATCTTTATAATGTCTGAATTCATTTTCAGTGAGGCCTGTGAAGCAGATGGCATCTCCGTCTCTTTCAGATTTGCATTCGTTTTGATCGAAAGTTCCAAACCTCCTTTTGAATAGATGGATTTGTCAACACTTGCTCAGCCAGTTAATTGCATTCTTAAATAATATGTGGTAAAATGATGATTATGGATAATGGAGAAACTCTCCATTTTATCCTGTGTTTCTATACCTCTCCTCTGCCCACTGATTTTATCAGAATTCTGTCCAAAGGTTCTGTTTTCTGTCACATCAGTGTGGTTTCCCTCCAAACAAGCGAGGGGGTCACTGCCTCTCCTCTCAGTCCATCTGTCATCTTTATAGGTAGGGTTGATTTGCTGCCACCACAGCTTATTTACACACTTGATTATTATGGAATACCCCACTCTGGCTGGTTTACATTTATCATGTAGACACGAGGGTACAGAACTGGGAACCACTTAGCAAACAATGAGATATTCAAAAAGTTTCAAACTCTACTTGTGATGACTGTATGTCATAGTGGTCCAATACAGATTGTGTTGTCAACTTTATCTCTATGTTTATGTGGTCATCTCTGGTCAGCCTCTGCCTCGCCGCAGAGTTGAGCACATTCTCACATTTGCAAACACATTTTCAGCAGTTGCATTTCACATAAATCACAATTTTCTGTGATCATTTTGTGAATGTATATTGTGGATCCACGTATAATGCAAGGCTTTGGGCCAGAATCAAAGTTTGACTGACTACCTTGTGCTGCAGGGGCTCCCATCAAGTTTATATTGAATGCTGTAATGGGGCTCAAGATGTAAAAGAAAGACCAGTCCCAGCAGCACCAACTCATGTCTTTCTGACTTGATTTATGTGTTTGTATCAGGCAATGCAGTATTAAACATAAGATACATAAAAATGTATAGGATCTAGAAATGGATACAGTAATACAAGGTGTGCAGTTTAAACTGGTCTTATAACCATTAATATATCATACAAATAAAATGTGTTTCCCTCTATTTACAACAAGCACATATTGACGTGTGGAAAAAAAATTTGGTATAATTAGTTTAGAGCTTGCAATTAAGAACTTGACATGCTTTATTTGAACAAATATTCTTATATTTTGCTAAATATACACCCACAGATATACATGTTGATATATTCTGTCCCCAGCTCTAATCCTTTCCTTTTCACAAATGATGGGAAACAGAACTTGACCTTGTTCTTGGCATCAGCTGTTGATCATTTAGTTAATTAACCAACAGGAAGAAGGTTAACAGGGAGGGGATGTCTGCATTAGTTGAATGAAACTTTTAGCTATTCTCTGTCGGTTTCTACCTAAATGCTCCAAAACCTTTCATGAATGTACCATTCTTGTTGAGATGTTGTAGATGTTTCACTATTAACCATATTCTGCATTTTATCCTTCTAACTGATTTCATGATACTTGAGGGAAATTCCATTCTTACACTAAATTAGTTTGGGCAGCAAAGCATTTCTAATTCTGATGACAACAAAGTTTGTTATTTTTCTCCCTCAGTCGTGCTTCTGCAGGTCTATCTTTATCTAAAAGAATTCCTCACCTTGAGAAAAATGACAAATTATTCATGACTCGCATTAATTATGCCACAAAGAGACCTATCTTATTCAGCAGGGGTTGTTAATCCAGATTGAAAACTGACGTATAAAACAAACCTGCAGAGAGGTTTTTCTCCTGCTGCACACTTGAAGGGCCATTCACTCAGCTTTTTCTTGGAAAACTAAAAACAGCAACAGAACGACACAGTTTGGAGAACATGCCTGTCACCACGGAGGAAATCCTTCTCTGTCACCCGTTTGACTGAGCAGTAAACACAGCAGAACAACATGTCTACTCAATAACCCACCAGGCTTGATTTCCCTTTATTTACTTCCCTTTGATGTGAATGAGTATCAAAAGGATCAAACTTTCAAGCTGGTGTCTACAGATAATAGACATTAGTTGCATTAGGGAGGCACCATGCAGTTGTGTGATCTTTTTTAGCTGAGTATCATATAAATTGTGCGAGAATAAAGCCTGTCAACCTATCACAAAATATATAACCTAGCTTTATGTGTGAGAAGTCTCTAATATTAGATAGCCTGACACGAAAACTAGGCCACCATCAGTTCTTTTTTCTCTTTTTCTGCTCTTGGTTTGTCAATACAGACTTGCAGTTGTTGGCTGTACATATCACCTTGGTCCACCCGCATTATTTTACCATCTAATTTGGCCAAAATGATTTACTTATTCACCATTCACTATAGAGGGAGTTCTATACAAGATCAAAACAATGTCTTAGGTCATCCAACTCATCTGGAAGACATCAATTATTTTCTTCATTTGTAATGCAATGCATGATGCAGATACATCTTGGTTAGTGATCATTGATTGTACACTACTTTACGCTTTGCATTGTGGGATAAATCCTTAGGGTATAATAATTCTCATCTCATTAAACATTCGAACAATTGGACCACATATTGAATAGTTAATGATTTTAGAGCCTGTGTGCCTGTGCAGACATTGACTGAAATACTCTGTGTTCATTTGGTTACACCTGTTTTGAATAACTTCCTAATTTTTTTTCTTCTTTATTTTAATCCATAAAGACATAATACAATACAATCTGACATGATATCATGACACAATTTTTGTAGATATGTAACATGTAATCTGATTCCAGAACAACAGTATAAAAAGAGGATACAAAAACGCTGAGAGTTGTTGTTGACAGGGGAAGCAAAGCACTGAGAAAAGTAGAAGAAATGTACAAAAAAGCCATATCTTATCATTCTCATTAGCACATAGGTGCCCTCATGTAAATCTAATTACAGCTCCACCCAACTTGAACCTGACCAAAGGTCTAATCAGCCAGAATTATTGAAGACACCTGTGTGGGTGTGCACGACTTAAATGTGTGCAGGTGAAATCGTGGTCTGAATTCCAAATAAGCAATTCAATCTTCTTTTAGAGCACAGATTGAAGTTCTTAAAACTGACTTCTTTTTTTGCTATCCAAGCACAGTTTGGTAAATACAAGAGGGGAAAAACAATATATATATATATATGTATATATTAGATATACAATAAATTAAGCTTCCTGATATAATTAGGTTTTTATTTAAACTTTGTAAGTAGTTTGCCCATGGTGGTACGCACAGGCAAACATATCAGAAAAATGCAGAACATCTTTGATAAACTTTCCAACTTTCAGGCCTTTCTGGAGAATGAAACGGTGCATAAAAGTGGCTCTCTTGATCAGCTGAATGTCCCTGCTGCCCGAATCTGATTGGCCAGATGCAATGCCATACCATATGAAAGAGGGCCGTGATTTGGAGATCACTGAAGATTTCTCCTTGAAGCTCCTTCTTGGAACTAATTTGGACAAGATCCAAAGCATCAGAGAGCTGTGTGGTTTGGTGTTTTGGATTTTAAGATGTCATGTGTCAAGTGTTGCTGCCCGACACACTGTGATTGATTACCCTGCTGCTACCCTATTATGGATCTACTGCCGGCGTCACCGACTGTGACTGAATGATAATGACCCAAATAAACAATTAAAATCTGTATTTGCAGCAAGAACACAACGACGTTGGACAGCAATGACAGCGAAGGTTAGCCTGAGTCTATCAACACAGGTGACGTTCTCTCAACGGACTTAGTACATTTGACCCTCTTCTTCGTGTATTTGTATCCAACAGCTTGCATATACCTGCTCACCCAACCACAAGTGAGTCCAGATGGCATCAGATATGTACGTTTGTGTAACCTTCTATTTAACTCAGACATCCTCTACTAACAGAGCTCAACAGGATTATGTGGTGAGACCCAACAATGGCATACACTCCAGCCAAGAAGACTCATGGGAACTGATCATCTCTGTAGCAACACACACTTCCTGTCAAGCCTGATTGACTGTCACCCTGCAGGAGATTCACTTAAAACCACCACTAAATCCCCCATCCATCTTAGTCTGCAGTTCAAAAGGTTGGTGGGTGAAATAGCAGACACAAGCTGGTCTGTGTGTGTAATAAGCATTCAACAGCTCCTCGGCTCACTCAGGTCTCAACTGATGCCAGAGAATTGGGCTACAGCCATCACAATCCTCTGACCTTGACTGCAGTGCAGCAGGTAAACATTACAGCTGATCACCGGCGTGCCACAGCACAGCATGACACAGGCCGGTATCTCAACACAACAGGTCTTTTCTGAGCGCTAAGCAGGGACCTGGGGAGAGACTGAGCCTCGGATAACATAATTTAGCTGCTCGAGAGCCCATCCTTCCTGCTCAAGCACTGCACATCAAGCCTTTCACATGGCGCAGGAAAGTGAATAGAAGGAAAAAGGAGGACACACAGGTCACAAACAATATCGCACTGATGCAGAGGGACCACAGGGCCGAGCAGAAGGAGGAATGGGGGGGGGATTCTTCACAACTTTCAAATGAGAGTCAGCATCTTCCAGGTGAACCAATTCCCTGACTAAACCTAGTCCAAGAATTTGGTCATGGTGAGCATACAAAACAGCATTTGTTCTGTACAGCGCTTGCATTAACTGGGCACAGATACAAGGTGGCTCTATTGTTTTTTAGGCACCAGGAAATATCCAGATTAAAGGCCTATTTTTCTGTCTCCTAATAGAACCACAAACACTGACCTTTTACAAAGCTTCTGTACTTCTGCAAGTGTTTTCTTTCATAGAAACCCAATCACTAGTCAGTGTATTACCCATAAAAAATTTTTTTTTCTCCAGATCATTTTATGTTTGATTAAATATTAATCAGTGTCCCTCTCTCTGTGGAATGATTTATGTCCCTCATGTACAACAGAAAAGAGCAATAGGAAGATGAGGATGAAACTGGTTGAAACTCCCTTGATGGCCAAAACTCTTTTGAAGATCCTCCTGACTGCCTTCAGGGAGCTGCACAAGCAGGAATTGTTCAGGATGAAGACAGACAGTGATACTTAGGTTCACATCCGTTTTAACAAACACTTCATAAATTACAGGGATGATTCATCATCAGCACTGTTTTCAACCCCCAGTTCTTTTTTAAACAATAATACATAAACAATAGTAGGTTTTGTTTGACGAGATCTGCCAATAAAAAAAAAGTACCCAATGCTGAATGATGCATTGTTTGGCACGACAATCTTTTTGTTGTCTAAAATAAGACAAATCATTCCTCATATCCAAAACCTACATGCCTTAGAAAAGTCAGGTGTATATTTGCTGACAGGTATAGCGAAGGAACTCTTCGTGTTTACTAACACAGCACTGACCTTGTCTCATGACAGTGCATTTTAATGTATGCTTACATGAGCATGTGTTGTTTAGTTTTTGAGGTCAAATACGAACTGTGTACTCAGACCAGGAGGGATAAGTGTTTTCTTCTGAAAAACACAGTAAAATGGGTTATTACACAGTTGCAGCCTTAACCTCAGTAAAATATTGAAATTCATTGAATGCCTTTTTAACACATGTTGTGTGTTAGAATTGGTAATATATCAAATATTAATGGTTAATTGATCAATCAAATAGTTTAAATCACTTTACCAGCAACATTACCATTCCACTGCATACATACTGCTATGTACTCCATGACACAATATTTGTGTAAAATAAATAACATAAGAAATAAGGACATTAGAGCCACACTGCAGGAAAATGATTTGTACTTTCAGCAAATTTATAGCAATCTGCTGACTGAATGATAACTCAGCCTGGATAAAAAGAGAATTGCTGCAAGAGAAAGGTCAGGGGGTCGCCAACATCTTTAGATTCCATCTGATGCGGACTAGCAGCAAATGTTATGGGAAACAGGGATTTGATTTAAGATACATCACATGAACGACAATCATTTGACAGGTTTCTCCCCTTGGTATAGCAGCTAACAGCATTTCTCAGTCCTGATCACAAGACCCCTGTTTGTTTTCTCTCCAGCTAACAGTGCCCAGGTGGTGCCCCATAAGATCTGAATAATGTAGGGAGTCAGACCTAACTTTACCATGACCCAGAGCTGTTTATATGTTCAAGTCCTGTCAAGTCAGATCTCAAGTCCTTAAGAACACAAGGAATAAATTAAAGAAATAAATAAAAAAACACTTTAGTGACAAAGATAAAGAGCTATAGGTGGGAGTTTGTGCGTCTGATGATATCCTATTAAGTATTAAAATCTGTAATTGAAGCTCAGAGAGAAGACATTCCTAACTCCTCCCAACCTGCTGTAGATACAGCAAATACTGTTGTGCAGCTTTACAGTCTTTGAATATCCAGGGTTATATTTTGATACAATGATAATAATACAAAGACTGGATTACCAACTCGGCAAAGTGGGCAACTCTCATCTCTTATTGTACGCCAACAGGTTTGGACAATTTGATTAATTGCATATTTGTTCGGGACTTTATACCACCTACACACAATATCATCTAAAGCAGGCCCTACACTACACTTAATTAATTTTGTGGCACCCTGTGTCAAAATCTAGTATTAGAGCTTTTTTATTTATTGTGTTCATATGATGTTAGCCCTTTTATAAAAACTGGTTTGAGAAATGTCTAGTGTTTCATTTTCACTCTGTTTTAAAATTGGTTTGAGGGTCACATTCGAACAGAAAAAGAAATAAAGTAATTTTTAAAAAATCAGTAATCAAATCAGGTCACAAGAGACGGACCCTGGCCCAGATGAGTCAACAGTAATTCATAATTACAGGTTCCTATGCTCCATCCAATCATCACATATTCATCTGCAGTATACAGTCTTCCACCTCTGTGACGCCCCACATCTACTCAATATTCTCTCTCTTAAAGTTTTGAACAGCTGTCCTTGCTTTTGATATCAAAATGTATGCATATCACGTACTGTATACTGAGTGAAATATTGAAATCCAAGATGCCATTTTTTTAGCTGCCTTACTTCAAATGGAAATTTCTATATGTCTTATCACCTAATGCATATTTCCCTGTAATTCTGTGAACATTTTTTGCATCTTTGAAATCGTGACTTGTTTTTAGATTTAGGCTCCACAGACTTGCATAAAGTTCGTCATTTAAATTTTACAAAACACTTCTATTATAGACTTTGATTACATGTAAGGTCAGAGCAGTGGGCCTGATTCCTCGAGGTCTGCAACTGTAAGGTTCTTAATGAAACAATATGGATCAGTATTTCCACATATGACCTTTGCATATTATTATTCCTTCACCATGAAATTACTGGAAATACTCAGTTTGTGCCACTTAAACAACATTACAGGGCATAAAACATTCATTTCCTGCACATATTTAGATAAGTATATTGGCATTATCGGTTCAAGCTGAGCAAAACTTTAACACACTGGCCATGAGGTGCCTGCTTAACAAGGCCAACATGACCTTCCCCAATAAACGTTTTAGAAGAGAGATAGCGGCCAATAGAGTGATCCATCTTAAGGGCATGCTGTGAGCACTACGCCAAAGGTGACCAGCACACTTATCTTTTCTGAAGGGTTACCCAGAAGGTACACACAAACTGCAAATAGTTTACAGTTATAAACAGCAGCAGAATAAACCCAGCTCGCTCAGTTTCTTCTCTACTGTAACTTCAGGGAAAAAAACGCTATAACAAGGAGATTAGCAGCCGTAACTCGGAACAGCAGATCTGTTAAGCTTTGGATTTCTCTACACGTTGAAGCGGTGTGCATGAAATTGAAGACAGTGAGAGCGACACTCTGCATTTAAAACATTTGCACGCCGGTGTCTTTTTTTTCAGACTTTCCGAAACCAAAAGTACAAAGTGTAAGTGTGGATCAAACAGCGTGTTTATCTGCTCTAATATAAGGTGTGAATGCTCAACAAACTAGCTACAGTATAGGAACCAGGCATTAAGAGTAAGAAGCACATCTTTAGCTAACTAAGTTAATTTGTGCTGTTACAAAGAAAGCTAAATACTTTAAATAATTAAATTTTTTAATTTAATCACTGAACTGAATTCTGAATAGCAATAGGCTGAGAACAAATAGAACTGAATGTAAATGTGGGACACTTGGTGGTATTGCTGATTTTTGTGGATTATGTTCTCCTTTTGGTTTCATCGGATTGTTCAGTGGAGAGGTTTGAAGCTGAATGTGGTGCAAGAAAAGGATTACTCAGTCTAGGTGGGGAGGAAGCAGCTGCCACAAGTGGAGCAGTTCAGGTGAGGTATTGTAGGTGATGGTACAAAGGACTGTGAGATTGATCATCAGTTAGGGGCATCGGCTGGCAGGTTTTTGTATGCGTGTGTTGCGCTGAAGTGAGGCTTAAGCTATAAAGTAAAACTCTCCATTCATCAGTCAGTCCTCATTCAAATCCTCCCCTGTTGCAACACGCTTTGAATAGTGACAGAAAGAGTGAGATTGCAAAATACAAGGGACTGTAATGGGGTTTTTGTCGCTGGGTGGCTGGTCTCTGTCTATGTTAAAGAGATCTCAGTGAGTCTGGAAAGCCTCAACATTGCATTTGTGAGGAGCCAGCTGAAGTGGTTCGGACATCTCGTGAAAATGCCAGGCTCTGATGGGAGGAGTCCTCAGGCATGACTAACTGGGAAGAACAGACCCAGGACACACTTGAGGGATTACATCTCCCATCTGGCCTGAAAGAGATGAGGGATCTCCCCAGAGGAGCTGGAGCAAGTTCTTGGGGAAAAGACCATTTCTTGTCACTCAGCTCACCAATTTCCAAGAACTGGTTAGTTTTGATGGAATATTTTTATCTTAATTAAGTCTTCCTGATCATGATATGATAACTTTTTGATTTTAAAAACCACACAGCAAACTTCCAAACCTTTCTACAGCCTTATGGTCTTGTACTGTAACTTACCTTCGTCTTTGCCTGTCTGTGAACTGCTTGTACTCTGAAATTGATTTCTTTCTGTCTGGAGATCAGAGCATGCCCTGTCCACGCCTCTGCAATCCCTTCTCCTTTTCTATATTGACAAACCAAGGGCAAAAAGCAAAAAAAAGTCTCATCTTTCCGTCCTTTTATGTGCTATCAAATCAAAAGCAGCCTGAAAAGAAAACTGTGAAATTACTTTGCTGATTTATTGCACAAGAATGAGTAATGAGATTAAGACGACAATACAAGCATTGTGATTCTGACTCACAGTTGGACAAAAATTCATGCGTTATGAAATCCAAGACTCAGAGAAAACATTGTTTTCTTTTTCTTTTTACCCACATAGACAGAAGGTACTTTTCAGCTATCCTTCTCATGAGATACAGTAATTATTTCTCACTCAATTCTCAGCACCCCGCCCGCCCTTTCCGGATGTTTTGATTTTAGAAGTGGGTCACCTCTAAAGTGATGACAGTAATTAAAAGTATCCAAACAAAAACTAGCTTCTGAATCTTATTTCAGATCCATTTATATTAATGTAAAGCATGCCTCATAAATGTGAGGTGACCATTCATACATTTGTCATGTACTCATTTGGATTCATTTGAAATTAAAGGTTTCAATTTGAGGCCAAAAACGTATATAGACATGTTTAAAGGGACAGTTCATCCCAAAATAAAAAATACATATGTACCCTCTGGATTGTTTTGGTGTGAGTTGCCAAGTTTTGGATATATCGGCCGTAGAGATGTCTGCCTTCTCTTGATATAATGGAACCAGATGGCATTCGGCTTGTGATGCTCAAAGACCCGAAAGACCCGATTACTCAACATAATCCTTGTTGTGAGCAGTTTCATGTCAGAACTATGTTCTTTCTACCGAACTACACCCGCCAACAGTAGCTGAATGATGGCTATCTCAGTGGTGTTAGGTGGGCGAGCTAACGTTAGAGCGCAGCCGACAAGGACGCCTTTACATCCTGCACCGTCACAGTCACCATAAGTAGATACACGTTTCCTTCTGCCCGGTGATACGTAGAAAGAAAATAGTTCTTGTGTTACCATTTATCAAATGTTTATTTACTGCTTATGAATGCTAAGAAGGGGGACTTAAAGTGTTGCCAAAGATTATTTCTTCGATTATTTTTTTTTCTGCGAAAGGAAAATGTTTCATAAATCTTAAATTAGGCGGTGAGTTATCACATCAAACAATCTTACAGTGTTATTGTGAGATATAAAGGCATCTCTCTCATAGAGAGATAATAAAAATATTGCTCTATGCAGTTCTCAAGTTGTGAATAAAATTACTCAGCAGAAATTGGTCTTTGCGCAAGGAAATGGATCAAAAGCTTTAACACAAACTTCATAAGTAACCAAATTACACCAATAAAAACTTGGGTTTTGATGTTAATTCAAAGGCTTGTCTACTTGGATTTATGTCATCAGCAGCTTGGAAAACAGTAGAAGAATACTTCATTTCCATTAAACTGCTGATAATTATTCTTCTTTCTAAGTAAGCAGAACAAACAAACAGATTCCATAAAAAATTCAGCTTTTACCTGATTTATTTTTAGTTTATTTTTGTTTGAGTACAGGCAGCCTGCCAATTTCTTATGAATCTCACAACCTGCAGTGTGCCCCAATGTGAGTGTGTGTGTGTGTGTGTGTGTGTGTGTGTGTGTGTGTGTGTGTGTGTGTGTGTGTGTGTGTGTGTGTGTGTGTGTGTGCGTGTCATTGAGAAAGAGATGTGTGAATGTGGGGAAGGCAGTGTGCTGCACATGTGTCTAGCGTATGTCTGTTCGGTAAAAGGAAGAGGCAGACAGGTGAAAAGAGAGATGGAGAAAGAGCGAGACATGTCGCAGCACCCTCAGGATGTCTCTTCTTTCTGAGCAGCTGTTGTCTGAGAGCTGGAGGCAGCACTGCGGCGCCCTGTCAACTCCTTCTCCCACAGAAGCCCCCGTGCATGCAAAACAGGCTCAGGCTGCCCTCTCTCCTTGGCCACGCTTTTTCCGCCCCTTTTTGTTTCTGTATGTAACAAACACCTCCTTATTTTCTCCCCCTCTCTCAGAAGCTCAGTCTTTATTCAAATCCATTTCAAGCCATCAAATGTAGTGTACTCAGTAATAGTTACAACACACACAAACACAAAATGCAGAAAGTGAGACAATTTTATGCAAAAGAACATTTCAAGGGCAGGGACTGATAAAGAAGAGAAAATGTATTGTTGCGAATGTATGGTATTGATGAATTGGTTTTTTTTTTGCACAAGATTGATTGTCCTCTACGGGATGCAAAAAATCTCCTGTACGGGAAAAAGAAATGAACGTGTTCTGTGTGCTCTGATGTCAAAAGTTAGTGGCTTACAGAAAATTGTTTTTAAGCTTCATTTACTTTTCATTGACAGTAGTTGGACAGGCTTCTCATGTTTTTATTGGTGAACAAAACAGACCAAAACTAAATCTACAATATGTAATGGTCAGTTATTTAACATTAGCAGAGAATATAAAGAATCTTTGACCATGTGGATTCCAGTGTTATGAATAAAAAACTTTAAACCGGTAATACCAGGGGTTTTTTGCAAGGCAATAAGGCTTAATTACCAACTTGGTAAAATGGGCAACTTCCCCAGAGTAGCAGACCACAGTGACTCCAGGGACCCCAAAAACCCTATAAATTGATTTGATTGTCTGAGTACTAATTTAAGAACTAAGATGAGTCCTTCATTATCCAAATCTTGATTCGTCGTCTTGTTGTGTGGTCCTTTGTCAAAATATGTTTTTTTGTGTTTTATTACATGTGGCCAAGTGTTTTAGCACATCAATGATGGTTGCTTTCTGGGTTTCTGAGTATGAGAGTGTTTGGGGAACAGTGGTGAAAGAGGTATTCACATTCTTTACTTAAAGAGAAAGGAACTTAAATCCAAAAGATAACATTATAAAGTGAAAATGCCTATTTCCAACATGGTCCCAAGATGTTAGAAGACATAAGAAAACACACACAAAAAAGTGTTAGTGCTGAAATCCACGAGCACATTTCACAAAATCTAAAATGCCTCCATCAAAACAACAAGAACAACTAAAATAAAGTAGCTGTAATTTTAATTTATCAATAACCTGACTTCTATAAGCCCTGGATCCACAGCATGGCACCAGTGTCGAAAAAAAGGAGCTTCATCATTAAGAGGGTTCTCGAACTCACTGATATTATTCCCAGATACCAGTAACACAGAATATTCAGCATACAACAAGAGCTGACACGTCACGGCTGCTAGCATATTATTTATATACATAGGTAATATAAGGGGCCAGAAAATAGAACCTTGGGGCCCTCCACATGTCATACTGTGAGGTTCTGATACCCCATCAACATCACATACTGGAGTTCTTCCAGTTAGATAAGAAGTGAACCATTTTACAGCAGTATGTTTACTGCAAGATAATACGATTTACTGTGTCAAAGGCTTTTTGAAAATCATTCAAACATATTTTCCTTCATCAAAGTTTGTCCAACAAAGTCACAAAGGTAAATAAAACATTTTTTTCTTCACTAAGCACTCCTCGACCTGTTTCGTGAGTCCATTGCCCTTTTTGTACTTTTCCCAAGTACTCCATAGTTTTTGGGCTGGTGTGAAGTTTCAGCAATGATATCCACATAAAATTGGGACTTCAGGGGACATTGTGTTGTCATGGATACTGTAAGCTTCTCTCAGCTGTTCACCACACCAGCATCCTTGATTACTGGACGTTCATTTATGGCCTCAGTGGACAGAATTCACCCACCCTAGATGTCACTTGTGTCTTGTGTAACATGTTGACAATTAAGTAGTTAAATGTTAAAAATCTTCTCCCTGTCATTTGTGTTCGACCAGCATTACAACTTCACATCTTGTTCCCCAGTACCTACATATGTGTACTGGTACATACTGTATTGTTACACCGTAACTCTGAAGTAATTACGCTGTAAATTGTGGACTGTAATCTAAAGCTTTAAAGAAAAGTCCTGCATTCAAAAACACGTCTGTCAGTGGTTTACTATTATAGATAATCTTTTAGATTAATATTACTGCTTTTATGTGTATGTTGTATTTTACAGCTTTTTAAAGTTGTACTAATTTTAAATACTTTATATACTGCTGGTTAGTTTATTTAGTTTGTATCTCTAACAAGTCAACTTTTCATGAGCTCAGAAAACCATCCCTGTTTTCATGTTTGTGACATTTGTAAGTAAGTGAAGTAAGTAAGTAAAGCTTTATTTACATAGCTCTTTTTAAAAAGGGGTTTTACACAGTTTGTTTAGCTCAAGAAATATGACAATCAACTCATACACAAACATTTAAACTCACAAAATTTGGATATTTGTGGTTCTCACAGACAGGAAGGCTAACAATGAGTGCTGTACATTTTACAGTTACTTACTGGCATCAAGCTGCCAGTAAAAACATTTGCATTAACAGTATTTTCAATCATTTATGTAAAAAAAATGTACACTGTAATCACAGTGTTACCTGAGAATTTGTTACCCATACAATACAAATCCATTCAGACAAATGTAGTGGGGTAAAAAAGTGCAATCTTTGCCTCTCAGATGTAGTGGTATAGAAGTATAAAGTAGCATTAAATGGAAATTAAGTCACCTGAATTTGTACTGCAGTTAAGTACTTGAGTAAATACTTATATTCCACTACTGTTGGGGGAGGGTGCATAGGGCCCAAGAACAAATGATTGTCCTGGGTCCTCCCAACTAGACTAATATTTGACACAGTTCACATTCTATTGTAGTCAAACAATACAGAGAACAAAGAGCTCTCACAAGCAGATGATTATATCTTGAGGGACTCTAATTAACTTGTTGTATCATAACAAGTTAATTAGAGAAAAAAGACTTCTAGTCATTTCTGAACACTCTTAATGTAGCACAGCTCTATTACTGCACCCTCATTTATAACAGGATGATTTCCTGATAGACTGTTTATAATGAATTAAACTTAAAAAGCAACAATTTCCGACAATCCTCAGGTGTGATTACAGTATATAGTTCAGAAATATTATACACACATATATCTGACTTCAAGAGAAATGTGGCTTTAATCATTTTTGGCCGATTTGTGAAACCAACCTGAAGAATGGTGTCTAGAAGGAACACAAACAGAGGTCTAATTTGCGTCACTGTCAGTTAACATGAAAGCACATGTCGAATGGAGATTAGTCGGATAAAATAGTAGGATGGGTTGGTTTTTTTCAAGCAGTTCAATTGTGTCACTGTTTTTTTTTTTCTGTACAATGCCTGTTGATTCACCATTAGCAGTGACAGCTATTGCTCATCCCTGGAGGACAACAGTTACACTCCGTGGGCTTTGGAGACAGCTGGGAAACAGGACAGGTTGGGATCAGCTTATCACAGTTTAATAAAGACCTACACAATGCCTTACAGATGACGGTGAAAGAGAATTGGCAGTGTATCATTTGTTGATGACAATACTGAAAAACAATACATTCAACACAGTTGATGTAAAGCAAATCCTACCCTCAAGTAACGGAAAATAAACACTTTAATGCACACACACATACCGTATATACGTATTCTACCCCTGCTCTGATGAGAACAAAACAACCTCAGGGATAACAGAAATTTCCCTACAGTCAGAAACTGATGTAACATTGTTGACTATATACTGTCACCATGTGGTGTGTGTTAGTACTGCATCATTTTAATCAAAAATATATTCAGCATGTCACTTGTTTCACTTTTATTACTTCAGTGGTTTTACATGCAGTCGTGTTATGTACATGAAAGAGTTTCAGATTACAGTCATCACACTGTATTTATCATTTATGAAAACTTTTTAGACATCACATTGTGTTTTGGATACATTTGCAAATGTCAGGCTCTTCATTTAACAGTGACTCACACACTGGACGTATTCAGTGGTTTTGAAGCATTCAAATATGGTGAACTTGTTGAACTTCAGGCCACACACCACAAACTTTTTGACATCCAGTTCAAAATGCAAGAAGTCATGTTATGTCAGTCTGTCAGTGCAGGTTTCAATTAACTATGATTTATAACACTAAAGTGATGAAGTCCTTGAAGTACAGCAAAGAAAGGAGAGAGAGAAAAAGAAATCAATAAATCTACCTACATTTGTACAAGATTGCTTTCCCATTTTTATATTTGACCTTATATCTATCAAAATGCCATGGCTACACGTTTATTGTAGATGTCCTGTACATCATTTTACACATATTTATTTAACAGTTTATCTTGACATGTTGTCCAGAAAGTTTAAAGTGACGTTTTGCTGCAGATATACGAGTTAAAACAGGTGGATCCACCTGTGGAACTGGCAGTTAGACGGGTTAAAGCAGAAACGTCAGTCACATTCACACAGTGAGGCAAACCTGTGCAAATAGCCTACAGACTAGATAAGAAATAATTAAAATACTTAAGATTTCTGTGCAGCTTGAAACACTAGACTATCTCATTTGCACTTTAAGGCCACCGTATAAACGCCCATACAGCCTCGTCACATCATCCAGCCAGTATTATGATATTTGAGAACTACTTGTGTGCCTTTATCTGCACTCCGACACCGCTGCTGCATAAACACAGGCCTCGGAATAAATAAATAAAGTCTGCATTAATAATTCAAAGTGCAGCCTGTTGTGAATATGTGTGTGTGTGTGTGTGTGTGTGTGTGTGTGTGTGTGTGTGTGTGTGTGTCGTCATCGGGGACGGTGGTTGCGGAAGTAGCTGCGCTGTTTGCAGAGGATGAGACCTGCCTGGCGACCGCGTAGGGGGGAAAGAGGTGTGTGAGAGCCTGGGGTCTGCCAAACAAACAACTCCTGTGGAGATGGATGATCCGGAAACGTGATCCTTCTGAGATCCGCTTTCAGTTTCAACAGTGTAGGTTCGTTTCTGGCCTGTCCTGGGTCCCGTTAAAAAACAGGACTGAATAGGGGTAGGTATGGGTGCGCTACAGTCCTCACCTGGTCAACATGAATACGGTGATCTGGCGGAAAAGACGGGCTGTGAGTAATCGTGTTTATTGTTTGTTTTTCAATGACATCCGTCATGCGTGTAGGAGGTGTGAAAACCGGAGCTCACTGCACCGGAAATATGATTTTAATTCTAATTTTAAGTCATATCTTAAAGGGGAAATCCGATCATTTTAACGTAATGTTTGACGTCTTAAGTAAAGAAATTGTCACTATTTGCCTACAGTATATATGTACACACGTCCAATATATGTGTATGGAAAAACCTGCCCGTTTGGTGCAGTAGTACTGAATAATTTAAACTGCATGTTAATGGGAGTGTAACTTTATCTAGTTTACAGAGGGAGTTAATAATAGATCAGACACTGCATTGAAAGCTTTGACAGTTTAAGAGAAAAAGATAAATCCAACACATATCTGCTTATGGTTTGTTTTTCCTATATGCTTCAATATCTGCTTTAATTCACCTGTAGCCTCTTGTAAAACAGGTTATAGTTGCAGGGTTACAGACAATAACAAGTGGTTTACATAAAATATGAATATCCAAATCTGCTGCCTTGAAAGCCTCTCGCAAATGAGGAGCTGTTAACATCAAATTCTCAGCAAACAACAAATTTTAAATGTCAAATGATTAATTGGTTTGAAGAGTTTTATGTCTTGTTTTGTAGGTGTTAAGATTATTTATGAGTGTACATGAAATAACTTGAGTGGTTGCCTCTTTTCTGTTTTAAGTTTCATTTAGACAGATTGGAGTCTTACATACAAGATTCAAGCAGTTGAGCCACAATGAAGAAACTCTGCAGTAAGTTAGATGAATGTATGATTTTTAAGTAAGAATCGTGTACCCTTCAGGTTTATAATCATGTGATTTATTTTTTTAGCAAATTAGTTTTCTTAACAAACACCAATTTTCTTTGGAATTGTAAACCTGACTAACAGGTTTCATGTTGGCATATACTGAATAACACATACAGCTGGAAACTGTTGTGTGTATTACTGTTTGTGACTCTGTGTGCCACTCCTTAAAACGCTCTATACACCCTCAGGAGAGATCACTTCAATGAAATCCCAGATCTAGCGTGCAATCCCATCCGTGCACAGATCGTAGGGGCCTTCTTTGACAGGAGGTACAGTAATCATAGTTGAAATGTTGCTTTCTTTTTTTTTTTCTGTATCACAAGCAGTCTTTTAAAAAAAAAAAGGGGGATTTGTTTCAAATTATTGTCAGAAGTTCATTTGCTCTTTCTACATTTCTTTAGAAACTTCCGTGAGAATGGTGAGGGTACGGTTCAGGAGATCGGTTTTGAGGAGTTCCTGGTGGTCATGTCCCATTTCAGGCCCCCGTCACTACACATGACACAGGAGCAGCGTGAGAGTGTCAGGAGGGAGAAATTGAGATGTGTGTTTTAGAGCAAATCACATGATCACATGTTTGACATTATCTGTGGCTGACGCACAGCTGTTAAACTGACAGTTGTGTTTTTCTCTGCAGTTTTATTCAACATGCATGACACAGACAACGATGGGACAATAACCCTAGAGGAATACAGACATGTAAGCCTCTGCTCACTTCTCTGGACAGAAAAATGCAGTTTTAAATCTTTTTTTTAAAAACTTTGTTTGTTAAATAACCAGTGACGATCACAACAAACTCTATTCACAGTCCGCGGAAATCATCATGTGTTATCATGAGTTTATCGTGTGTTATAGTGTTATCTGTGTCTGCTTTTATTAGCATCATTTGGTCATTTTCAGCTGAATTTTGAAGGTGATTCAAGATGCAGTATCTCTGAGAGTCAGCTGCCTTTTTGCAACACTTAATTGGTGACTAATGTGGGAAAGGAGGAGGCATTTAATTTTACTCAAGCCTTCCGAGATATGGGATTTGTAGTCATATTATGTAGTAAAATTATTTCATTTTCACATCTGTCCAGTTGGTTGAGGAGCTGCTGTCTCTCAGCGAGACACTGGAGAAGAACACAGCCAAAAGCATTGCTGATGCAGCCATGTTGGAGGTGGCCAGTATTTCAATGGGTCACATGGTATGTAAATTAACATTAAGTTTAATTCTCTGTTTGTCTGCATAACATCAGTAACTTAACTTTTTCACATGCAGGAACCCGATGAGTTCTATGAAGGAATCACATTTGAGCACTTCCTCAAGGTTGGTACTCAGAATACACACTAAAATAAGTACCTCCTTAGTTAAATACCATGCTTTGAAAGTGCATTTAAACAGGTTATTATAGTTGATATGGATTATATTGAATGAAATAGTTTTTAGTTTTTGCAAACTTTCAAATAAAACATCAACCTTACCACTTCCAAGAATGATGATGTTATCAGCAATACACATTTTAAATTATGTAAAACTCTGTTTTTAGTTGCTGAATGGCTTTGAAATCGAATCAAGAATGAACATTCGCTTTCTGAGAATGGACACAACAACCTTATGTAAGTGAGGTTGGAACACTAAACTGTGTGATGACTTTGGGAAAACTGTATATGGTTTCACTCACAGTAACTATCTGTTGTTTCCTACACCAGTTTGTTGCTTGCATTGAATATATGCCTTACTCATGTTTGAATAACTATGCAAGTTCAAAGAAAATGTGTACACTGTGGATGTATTAGGGGTAGTTTATTTGATTCTAAGTAATAATATGAGATAATCAGTTCAATAACAACCAGCCTGTTAGTAGTTCAATAAAGCAATAATCAAATGTCTGGAGTAGCAGACAGTAGCAGATACTATGCATGCGAAAATGGATGCCTGAAGAACATTTTAAAATGTTAATGCCATAAATCAATAACTCTCAATAATAATCAGGGATATAAAGGTGTGTCCTTAAATGTATCTAATAATAGAAATGCAATAACTTGAAATACTTTTTATTCATGTAACAAATATGACATTTGGTGCATGCTTTCCACACCACATTTGCACAATAAAAGATTCCATGAAATAGATCTGACTTCAGCTCACGATGCTTATTTCTGGTAAAAAGGAAATGGGAGTGCTGTCATGCAAGATTAAATGCTTAAAGGCAGTTATCCAAATAAGTGCTCATTTAAGAAGAGGAGGCTATGTACAGTATGTCATAGTATAAAACTATTTTAGTCAAATCCACTTGATCTTCATTCGATCATTATAACTTTTTAAAAACACACAAATGATTATTATTCATTTCAGACATTTTAATAAAGTTTAGTTAACATGAACCTTGAAAACATAACGCTGAGCAGATTACATCAGACCGTCTCAGAAAAATCCATGTATCCTTAGAGGGTGAATGACTTGTGGAAACAATCTTTGTTAATGGTGTATTCTTTGATATATAATCTCCTTCCAATATTTTATATTTGAGAACTTGCAAAGAAGTCATGACACAATGCAGAGAATATGGAGATCCCGATCAGTGCTCACTGACATATAATCCAACATGTGAAGATGAAGCTTTTGTAATGTCATCATGTCAGGTTTTAATAACTTTACATCAAACATTATAATTTCAAGCTAAACCTTAACAGTAATCCCTCATAGACCTTTTTTAGAAAGGCTCAAAGTCCTTTGAGCTAAAGTGCAAAGTGGAGAAACAGAGAAAGCAGTGTGAGAATAAATTTAAGCTGATTACAAATAGAAAGTAAGAAGTGTCCTGTGGATGCAGTGGTTACTTTGTATATCATATGCAGTAATAACCATAACATCCCCCGTTTAAGTATGACTGGGGACCTTGTTGTCACCCCACGCACACCTCCTCACGTTTCCTGCCAACTGATACTTCTATCACTATCAATAAACATGGCTAAAATTGCCAAAAAAGACCATGTTTCCTTTGAGGTGTTTATCAGTACCTGTTTATTCTGTCCCTAGCTTGTGTTACTGTACAGGCAGCTAGTGGGCCTTTATGTTGTGTGTTGCATGTATACTAACTTTTTTTCTTTATATTTCCTGTGAATGCCAAGTGATATTCAGTTCAATTTAACTTTATTCCAGAAACATAGGTCCATATTAACAAAAAAAACAATGGACAGCAGTTTAGAGATGTAATATATACTCTATCTATGTCCAAAGATAACCATCAGCACATTCTGACTTAATACTTCATTCAATGTATTCAGTCATGGGTGTATACTGCCCTCCACAGGTCAACATATGAAAAGCATGTTCAATTGTAATAAACCTGCACCTGACTCAGTAAAGATATTTCTATGTATTTTTCTATAGTAGTTACAGGTTATGCAAAATGTATAATGTAGTGCTTTTCAATTTGAATGTTTAGATTTGTCACTTTTACTGTCAATGCCATTGTACCATTTACTTTATAAAGCTGTTCATACTTTGCAATAAAATGAGTCATATGTAATTGTGTTTCAGATTTCTAATTGTCAGTACTTGTGCTTTCTACAGACAGTGACATTGCATATTGATCTGTTTGGCCATCTGTCTTTGGTTTTGTAGAGAAATGTTGCTCCAAATGTGTAACGGGATCCATCACATAACAGCAGGTTAATATGTGTTTTCCACGTATAAAAAACCCTAAAACTATTTGAATGATAACATTTGGTATAAACATTATACTTGTTTTTAGTTAAAATTTATTTTAAGGTCACATTGATATTGTTGCTATGCTAATTCGATTGTATAGTTTGCACTGAGCTTTGGAAAGCTTTTATTATGAATAACACTTTCAGTCTATCAGCCGGTCCAGACTGACATATTTTCAACCATTATTGAAACGTGTTGGATGGAGTGCCATGCCATTTGCTACAGTATTCAAGATCCCTAGATAATCAAATATATTTACATCTATGGACTGGCACAACATTTTGTAGAGGCATTTATGATTATCAGATGTCATCTTATTTACTTTGGTAGCAAGTAGGAGTTTGAAATGTTTGTTTTTTATTTAAATTTGTCAAATTGACAAATATTGGGTGGATTGCAATAAAATTTAGTACAAACTTAGAATGAATTGTAATAACTGGTGATTCCTTAACATCCAGAGCCATCATCAGGTAACATCAGTTGGTCCCGTATTTTGTTTTACGACCAAATACCTGTAAAACCAATGACATTCCTATCCCCCTCAGCTGTACTCTGCACTGCAAAAGTTAGGTTTGTGTGTTCTTTCCCTGTGAAGAAATTGTGCAGGTTATCTGGTTTTCCTCCGACAGGAGTGTTTTAAGGTATCACGAATACTGTATCTGCTGTGTTAGACTTAAAGCATTAAGTAGGTAGGTAGGTAGTGAAAATGAATGAATAATGTAGACTGAAGAGTGACTGTTGCCCTGAGGTACCCTGTGTGTTTGTGCTTTAAATAAAACAGAGTTATAACAGGGAACTTGATTCATGACCTAGAGTGAATCCCCCATCTACTTCCAGTTTCCTGAGAGCTTGTGATCTGAGGAAAGTTTAGTTAAGCATTACTTCATTCGAACAAAAGTATTTGGTATATATGGTAAATATATGTATATGACAAATTTGCAGGCAGTGTCTGTTAATCAGGTTTTCTGCAGAATACCAGCTTCTGTTTTCCTCCGCCCACCTTTCACACACTTGCATCTCCATCTATATGAGGATGCAAGTGTGCAAACCGCACATACAGTTATCTGACCCATACACACCCACACCTTGTGACTGGCCAGACGGCCCGCCAGTTTCATGAAATCTTTCCTATCTGATGCAGCCTTGTGTACACATGCGTCATTCTGAGCTGATATCACACAGTCAGCGTCTCAGCAGCTTCCTGATTTTCTTTTAACCCCTCTTCATGGACTGTGCAGAACACAGCACATGATACCTCTAGCACAAGTTACACTATTTTTGTATTTGTTTCTCTAAAAAACAAAAAAATGTTCTTAATAGTGTAGAAGCAGACATATTTTTACTCAAATTTAGTCTAGCAAATAAGAATAATGCACATAATGCATTACCTTTTTGCAGTTGTCTTTTTTCCAGACACTCCCATTGCTGTTGAAATGATACATTATTGATGCAACCACAGAGAAAAGAAAGATCATTAAAAAAGTAAAGCTGCAAAGTATCTTTTAATAATTGTATAGCAAATAATAATAATCAGCAAAGGAGAACATATTAGACAAATTAAATATACATAACTTGGATAGAGATACTATTACACTCTCGGTCTTTTAACAGCACTCTTTTTACCAGAGACACTGAAGAAAATAAATATTAAATACCATAAATAGGCTTCATTACACTGATGTACCAGCCACCTTCATAGTCACTTATCTTTTTAAGTCTTTGTCAAACCAGTGAGTATAAGTGTTGTTGAAAGCAGACTGTCTAAGGCCAGCCTTAGGTCATCCTCAGAAGAAGAACAGTGTGTTTATTTGCATCCTCCTTCTGCACACTTTGGGTTTAAGAGTCCTTAGTTTTTGGGAAACATTTGACAGAAACTCCTTGTAAGTCTTCAGGACCACACAGCCGTAGACCTTCTGCTGGAAGACATTCTTAGGTGGAGGTAGTGTTGTCGGCCCCCCTGCTGGCTCAGGTACAGGCAAGTTTGGGAAGAGGCCCTGATAAAAGCTGCTTATGAAAGCAGCCAGGCTCCTGCTGCGAGTACTGACAGTGGTGAGCTCGGCCAGCAGTGGGCTTGTGGGCGACTGTAAGTCCGTCTGCTGCTCATACACCCGTTTGAAATGTGGGAAAAAGGCCTGGAGATGTGTGAAGATGCTCACTATCCATTCTGAGGGCTCCAGGCCGGAGATGTTGGAGTCAGGGACGTCGTTAACTGACACCTTGCAGAAGAGCTCTGACATTTCTCCTTGAGACACTTTCTGCAAAAAAGGAAAAAAGGTTGATCAGATACTGATTGAGTCACACATCTTAAACAGGAACACAAATAGTCGCATATTATGTTTAAAGGTGGAGCACTGAACAAGCAGATGAGGAATTAACACAGCAAAATAAGATACAGCAGTTTCATGTCTGCACTCACATATGTTTTGATTAGGTCGACAGATTCCTTCTCTACGAGTCTGGTCAGCTTCAAAGTCTGTTGCAGAGAATTACACCCAGGGTTTCTGCTTGCTGACACAGTTCTTGTTGAATCAACAGCCATAACCAGCAGGAGAGAGAGTAATGCTGAGGAGAAAGGAACTGGTCAGTTAAGGTTATCCTACATCCCAGCGGTGAGGGGAACTTCATTTTAAAGCCACAAGTGGAAGGAAGGAGGGATAAAATAGATTCTTCATTTTGCAAACATTTAGTAAGTGAAAATAGAACACCAAAATCTGCTTTATTATCAGTTCTGACACTTAACACAATCATATACTCTACTACTACTTCTACTACTACTACTAGTTGTGGTATGTTTAGATGCCAGTAAACATTGTCATTGTGTCTTATTCGTCAGATTCAGAAAATCAGTTAATAGTTAAACTAATCTGCTTCACTGATGCTGAAAAAAAAATTATACTGTGTTCAGAAAACTTTGAAGTAGTAAAATTGATTCTGAAACTTCAGTTTGAGGCAGCTGTAGGCAGCTAAAGGCACCAAAAATAACCACAAAAGCATGCACAGTAGAGAAGCAAGAAAAGATGTAATTGTGTTTAACTGTGTTTTTTAAATGCCTAATAGAAAAGTAGATGTAACAACACTTACTTGCTGCTGGTTCCATAAACTGTTGAAAATGCATACTCTTTACATGACCATTCATTCTCCACTCAGTATCACAGGCAAATTGCCACGACTCGTCATAATCACACTCCTTTCAAACTTTTTTAAAAGACAGAAACCACACATTTGTCATAGGAGGAAATGACGTGCAGTGTGAGGCAACCAAATTTCCCAGAATTTCCTCCCTTCTATCAGATGTGCTTTTTTTTTTTCTTCTGTCATGTCCCTACATGCCTGTTCACAGAGCAGGCATGTAGGGACGTTGTCTAATTATTATTACATGTGTGACCTTTCAGTGTAGCGCAAAGTATTTTTTATAGCACTTCCGTTTTATTTGTGCACAGAAAAAAATACACAAATATAGATATATTTAAATAACTTCAGGGACATTAACCTGCTGAAATTAGAAAACAGGGTCAGACATTGATGAAAATAACTTTGAGACTGAGGTCAGCCTACCCTTTATCACAGTTCACTGAAGTGCTTTTTTTTTTTTTACCACCACCTAGACAGCATGGGTGAGAACTTACTGAGTGTGAAAAAGTAAAAGTGGGCTCACCACAGTGCACAGCTTCTCAGCAAGGATATTTCTTGTGAAATATCTACATTATTTCTACTGCTTTCTACATATAGAGTAACTGTGCCTTGAGTAACATAAAGTTCCCTAAATTCAAGTGAAAGCATGCCATACTCACCACCAAAAAGGGGTTCTGTGGTTCTTCCAATGGCTTCACCGGCTTAAATATGACCTAATATAATCAGCAAAGACAAAGGAGACTCTCGAGAAAAGTGCAATGTGTGGCAGACAAAGGTAGTTTCCACCAGAAAAGCGTATTTTAGAGTAGAACTGGGTCTGACATAAATAAGGGGTGTCATAAAAACAATCCCTGAGAAGTCAAGCACCTTCTGTTGATTCTGATAAACATTTCTGCTGAATTTTCTCATTATAACCGCTCCTCAGACCATGAGTGCAACAATATTTTCATGCAGGCATTTCGTACAGGAAGCTGGCAAGGTCACAGGAAATTTCTCAATCAGAAACTTTTACATGTGCGTAAAAGAGAGGGTCTGCTTAGCTAAAGTAGGCAATTTGTCAGTGTCATCTCACCACAAGTTTAAGCATCAGACAGGCTGTGCTCACGACATCAGAGGATGATTTGATTGTGACAGGGTGATGATATTGCATCCTCTGGTTTGTTTAATACGTGAGGAGGAACCAGGGGATTGTGTAAAATACACAAACTGGGTTTTTTCATTTGCATAATTGTCAGCACTAACTTCTAGTAATTATGATCCCTTCTGCTTGGAGACACCCTATGAAGTGTTTAGGACAGGTGACTACATCACGATTTGTTATGTGTGGGAGCAACAAGTTCACGCTGCACTGAAACTGAAACAGTGAGACTGAGAACTGACATGATCCCCACTTTTTTTATGGTGATCACGTCTTGGTTTCAAGCATCCACGCTAGATGCTGCATTGCTGTCAAACCACTGACTACATGAGAAAAGACAGGGGGAACTCGACGTACCACAACCCTGTCAGCACTACTTCAGGTAAAGTCTAACCACACTTCTGCCACCCTCGGGGCTTTCCAGTTGCCCCAGAGGATAATAGAGGGGTTGTGGTGAGGAGGGCAACTGCTGCAGATGGTGCCGCAGACTTCAACAATTCAAGGAAACTACACTCAGATTCCTGCCAGCATATATAGTAGCCATGCCAAAAAAAGCCTATAATCAACACCTAAATCAAGCAAGTTTACCCTGAAATGTAAGGAAGCCTAGAAAACACTGGACGCTCTGCAGTGCAACTTCCCTCTCACCTCCTGTTCCTATTTCAAGGTTCTGCTTTTCACAAGTTATCTTTGACCTGCGTGTATGTTTGTAGCTTTACAGTAAATCATAACAAACAGCATTTGATACAATGTGGGTCACAGCGGTCATGTCACACCAAAGAATAGCAAAAGTGAGAAGCTCTAGACCACATAAGAGAGCTTTACAAGGAAATTCAACCACAAACAATAAGAAACGCACTGTAATTAAATGCAGGATGTCAATTGAGACTCCTTTTTTTGTTCAACAGAATCTCTTTTATTTTGTCTTTGAACTGCACAGGAAATGGTGAATAAGGTTGTTTAGGAAAGTCCCCTTTATTCTAACTAAATACATCTTTCTAGTAACTTAAAGTCCACACAAAATGTAAGTTCATAACTGTTCTGAAGCTCTCAGGCAAACCTTATTCAAGCACCCCAATAGCACTTTTTTATGGAACCATTTGTCCGCAAGGCTTCAGTTATAAGTGATCAGACAAAAGGCCTTACTGCATATGAGAAACGTTTTCATCAAATTTCAGAAAGTTTGTGAAAATGTAAAAGGCTGAAAAATCTAGAGGAGCCATTCAACTTCAGAACACACTCTGGTCAAACATAACAAATTCATAATTTAGATTTCTACATGTAAAATAAAAGCATTTAAGTTCTATTGCCATCAGAAATTGAATGTCATTATATTCCTCCATTTAAAATACTTTGTTAATTCAGGGGGACATCTTCCACCTTTCAGCCCTGTGAGGAACATTAATACAAGTTGTGGCTCTGAAATGAAAAGAAAGAAAAAAAAAAAGGTAAAGAAATACCTGCCGAACATAACAGGGTTGCATTCAAGACCACCACATTAAACAATGTTTCAAAAACTGACCCGTGATAAAATAGTATTTATTTTTCATACATATACTTCATTTTTAGAGGGTTTCACTGCATGGGGTACTCTTAATATGTCATGAGTGTTTGAAAAACTTAGTAGTGTTTTGACTCAGAGGGGTTTTCAAAATGCTTCACGTTTACATTTTGTAAAAATCAATCATCTCTCCAAGACAAAAAACTACAAGGCTAAAGGTGGTATTAGAAATTAAGCACCAAACAATTATCTTTCCATTCAGTATAAATGGAAACATTGTGCAACCTGTTCAATGACCATAATGAACATGGCAAAAAATATGTAAATCTGATCATTAGACACTAATTACTCAAATGCAATCTGGACCCACATGTTGTGTTTGCTTTTGTAGAACCGCTGATCATAAAAGATCACCGTACTGATATAAGAAGTCTGTGGTTCCATTCACCAGCATTTATACAATCTGAGAGTCTTAGCAATATATTGAGCTATTGTATGACCATATCTCTATATTATAAAACAAAAACGAAGCAAAATCTTTATCATTAAGCTCTGTTATCAGTAATAGACCAGTGTCTCTGTATGTTCTAGCTATATTCTCATGTACAAATATTCATATCAAAAGTTATACAGCACAATTCTCACCATTTTCCTTTACAAGAACTTTGATTAGTGAACATTAAATGATTCACAAGTTTAGATGAAACCAAAACAAAATGGTGCCGGCCTCAGTAAATAAAATATAGATATAACAAACACTTAACTAAAATCTGCTTCAGGCACAACTTAAATAAAGGCATTTGTGAAATTATCATATCAAATATGGCGCTTATGTCCAGTATCCATAGGCTTAAAACAAAACAAAAAAAATGCTTTTATTTACAAACAGCTAAAATCTCTGACAGATTCATGCTTCACTTCACAACCTGAATTTGTCCTTAAAGTGCATGCAATAATAAGCAGTTTTACCAAGTGGGATCTTGAATTGTGATAAGATAAACGGGTTGATCAAGCTAATGCCAATTGATCCTACATATCAAAGAAAAGAAAAGGAAAGAACTGTTGCCTAGAAAAGTGAAGGACCACAGTATACTGTATGCATAAGCACAATATGGAAGTATGACCAAACAAAAACCCCCCAAAATTAAATTAATAAACTCTGACTTTATCCAGTGACCCCATACAGTAATATTCACATTCAGAGCATAAAATAAATAGAACAAAATAAAATAAAACTAATAAAAAAAGACAAAGCAGCTTAACACCACGGGGGAGTCCGCAGCTCACATTCCACAATGTCCCTCCATGTAACACACACATTAAGCATCATACGAACATGATGGGTTTCTACTTAAACATATCAAAGTGCCAATTTTACTAAAATTTCCTGATTTATTCAATTCATACCAAAAGGAGGAAATGGCATGGAGGAAAGAGTCTGTTATTTTTAACACATATGTTTTGAGTTACACTGACTAGGTTTGATTTTTATTGACATGTTGTTGTAGATTCTTTTGATTTACTTTCCCCCTTCAAGTTTCACAAAAGAAGTTCTCATTGCACGTTAACACCTCGATTCAAAGATGCAATATCTTAGAGAGAAGAAAAGCAATCGAGAAAGTTATCCAGCTTTGTCACCGTGGTTGTGACAAACGGTCAAGTGGACATGAAAAGGGCAGAGATATGTTGTCCTCTATAGATAAATCCACTTTCATCTGTTGTCTTCTTTGGGGAAGTCCAGAGATCCCAGGCTTCCAAAGCCGAGGCTTCTACTTTCTGTGTCAAAAGCATTTATTTCTCTGTCCTGACGTTCCAACAAGTGCTTGATCCTTTCGGTGCGCTCCTTCTGAAGAGCAGCCAGTTCCTCCTCAATCTGAAATCGAAAAACATGATGGTGGTTATTGTCTTACATGGACACTAAATCTAAGCTTGTGTTTAACCTGCTAGCGATGGGGCTTTGCTGTCAGTAACCTTCACACTTAAACAAAAGCTACCTGCCAGACTGCCATGAAATTTAGTTCAGATATTTGTGGTTCTACAAGTATTCATTTTATTCTCTGTAGTGGCTTTCTTTCTTCTTTTTCAAAAACATTTTCAGACTATACTTAATAAGGGGGTTTCCACTTGTACTACAGAAATAATAATTAAATTATTATTTAAATTAAATTATTTATTATATATCTATATATATTATAATTATTATTAAATATTAACTAATAGATAATGGATGGATGGATATACTGTACAGTATGACTGCTCATCCTCCCTTGTAGATTATGTAGATGACGACATTTCTAGTAAAGGATATATTTTTTCTTTGGCAAAAGAATTCACAGAGAAGAGAAGTGTTACTACTTCAATACTTTCAACGTATAGGGTTTTAATGAGGCTGAAACAAAATAAAAATAAGACTATATGTCTGCAACCATGTTAGCTAGTGGCTCTGTAAAGCGGTGCTTTAAGCTAAATGCTAATGTCAGCATGTGCTAACATGCTCACAGTGACACTGTAAACATACTAGGTATAATGTTTATCATGTTCACCATCTTAGTTTAGCATTTTAGCGTGCTAGTCAACATTTTCCGTCAAAACCAGACATATCAAAATTCCCAAAAGGCATTAGAATTCATTATATGTATTCAGCATTGGTGTCTGTGGGACACCTAACGATGAGGAAATAAAGCCATTGAATAATAAAGGCCTTAATAAAGTTTCTCCCACATGCTTGAAAGGCGAGCAGTATTCAGTTGGTTGCAATGTGCTTTTTCTAACTTTACCGCTAAATGGCACTAAATCCAAAACACTGGTCCTTTAACCTTTTAATAACCCATGGCTTTTCCTCTACAGCAGGAGCTCCTAATGAACAACCTTTTTCTGCCAGTTTGTAATGCCCACTTCCCTACGCCAAGCAGTCCTTTGTACTAACTCTACTGTTAGCCAGAAGAAGACTACAGAGCTCCAGAGTCACCAGCCACATCTTTTCACCTGCCAGCAATGACCTTCACCAGTAGGAAGAGGATGTGACACATGGGAGGTTCACCCCAAACTTTGCAATTCCAACCAATCATGAGGAGAAACCACATTGCTTTCCTGAATTTGCATGTCCTGGCAGGAACACATGTCTAGAGCAAAGGTGAACTGAACCTGACATCTTTTGTTACTTATGGCTGTAATGAACGTTGCAGCCTCTAGGGGCCACTAGAAGGCCACTAAAGTGTAAAATCTCCCAACAAAACTGCTGCTGTAATAGTGTTGTCAACATATAAGATGTCTCTCTGAACATTTATCTATCGACCTACCTATCTTGAGGTCATTTTTTTATACAGCAGGAACCATGCTGCAGTGATTTAAAGTTTTTAGAATGACTTCAATCTTAAACCTACCTTCTGTTCAAGGTGCGCTCTGCGTATGGAGACCTTCTGCTCAAGTTTCTGCTGCTCTCGCTCGTGTTGGGTCTCCATCTGTGACTTGGTTTTTCTCTGGTAGGCGTCCAGGAGCTCCATCTCTTGTTTCAGCTGCTGCTTCAGAGCTTGGCACTCTGTTTCCTGCTCTGCGTCTAATCGCATCTAGAGACCCAGCGAGACGGAGGTACTTACAAACACATCAACAACAAGCATAGGTTGGGCCTCATTTATCAAACTACAGGCCAACAATTTTTGCAAAAGATTGACAAAACAACATTTAAACAGCACTCTAGAAATTCAAATGCGTGATAAAGTTGGAAAAAGTTGATGGACATATACTGTTACCATTAGTCTGATGTGAAGAGCAAATGTGTTGTACAGATGAATATACAACATACAAATGATGAATCAGGCCCACTTTTGCTATTTATGACAAGATGCTTCAGGATCCTCGTACCGCTTGTGAAGCCATCATCTCGTTGATGCTCTGCTCATACTGCTCTGCCAGGATAGCCAGCTTACGTGTCTGCTCCTCTTTTAGGCTCTTCAGGATGGCCTTATGGTCACCTTTAGGAGAGACCTCCAGCTGATGGTTCCTAAGAGCTTTGTACTGCTTGTTCTGCACCTTGCAAGTGTCCTGGAACTGTTTCTTGATCTGCATCTCCAGCGTCTACAGAGGGTTGAAAGAGAAATAAATGTTAGTGTCCTGATCTTTCATGTTACATTTAGATGGTAAAACACAATTACTAATGAAAGGTTTTTGTTCATTTTGGCTTTAAAATAATAAATAATGTAAAATAATTCTACTGAAAAATGAAAACAATGACCTTGAACATTTCACTTTGCCTACAGAAAGTGAGCTTTCACTTCTGTCCATTGTAGCAAAGACTTAAAAAGAAATTTGGTCAATAGATAAAGGGATGAGAAAGAAGAAATTTGTGAAAGATATCACAGAAATGTTTTGGAAGAAGCAGTTCTCATGGTAACATTATCAATGTTCTTTCTACAGATTTCTGATGGGCAATTTAGACTAAGAATTCAAGGTACAGGTGTACAGTGCCTGCAGAGTTCAAACCCATTACATAATCCTCTGTCACGTCTTTTTTTAAAAGAAAACTTTAAAAATTTACTGGATATCAAGTCATTAAATAATCACATAGTGGCCAAGAGAAAGTTCCATGCACCTTGAGGTTTCTTGGCTGCTGCCGCTGCTCTAGAGTGTGTTTCCTGTGTAGTTCTCTCTGCCGCCGGCCGTTGTACTCCTCCTGGTTTTCGAGCTCTGTCTGGTGCTGCAGCCGCATGAGTTCGATACGAAGCTTCTGCAGCATCTGCAGCTGCCTACGCTCCATGTCCTGGGTGGACTCGTCCTGCCGGATCATCAGGGCATGCTCCATCTCCTTCTGGGTCCTCTTCTTGTTCAGCTCCTGGGACAAGAAGTTTGATGTCATGCCATTTTTTCAAGACATTTTGTAAGGTTGGCTGATTTACTTAAGTGGACACTAAAATATAAACATGAATGATCTTGGCTGGTTCCACAGATTTATTTTGGTGTCATATGCTTGTTTTTGCTGATTTATTTCAGAAATGTTGTTTGTTTGTTTATACATCTATGTAGATGACAAACAACTTTACATTGTAATAACAATTACAAGATTTCCCTTGGAAATTGTTAATCCAAGGTGGTAAGTCACTCAGATCAAATGAATAAATGATGGCCTAAACAATAGCCACATTAAATATAATGATGTAAATTATTGCCTCTGCTCTTTTCACCTTTCTTAGATTTCATAAAAGTGTATTCATTTTTTATGAGATTAGTGAAGATGGTCCTTGTTTCAGGTGGGGTTGCTCACGTCGGCTGGTAGTTTTTACCACTGTTGTCAGTAAACAGACTTTTCATTCAATCTCACGTTTTGAAGTCGAAGACTGAATATGTTTTATAGGGTGGGAATTAGTTATTTTGTTAAGCATAACATGGGCTGTACTAAAGGTCACAATGTTTACAACCTTCTTAAGACCCTTTCCCACTGTGGAAATGTTGTTTTACATTCAGTTAAAATCCTAAATCTTTGTTGGTACCAGGCTCCCAGTGTAAGGAAATGTTTCATATGAATAGGAATATAAATGGAATACCCCTTGGATTGTTGGAGTAGCAGTTTAAAGAAATCACTTGCACCAGTGTCTAAAATAATCAACACTTCATGATGAAAATTGTTAGTTGTAGGATTATCCCTGACATTTTAATCAAAAGTCATCCATATTAAGGAACTATTTTTTTCTGTGGAATCTGGTCACAAACTGTTCTTGTGTCCAAACATATTCTGAAAATACCAACAGTAATATCTAGAATTGTGAAAATCAATTTTAAGGTGGTCTGTATCGTCTTATTAGACATTATGTTATGTAATGTCAGGAAATCACATTACCTCCCTTAGTTGCTCCTGTTCAAACTCGTGCCTCCTGACCAGACTTCGGCGTTTGAGGGCCCTGCAGCTCCGGTCGTAGACCAGCCTCTGCTGGGCCAGCAGATGAGCTTCCTCCTCAGCCTGAGAGCGCTGCATTGTTTCTTTGTGCCTGGACAAACGCTCCTGCTTCTCCTCCTTAGGTGTACAAGGGTCTTCACTCATCTCCTACAACACACCCACAAATAAAAAACACAAAAACAACAGAACAGAGAGAAAGGAATGTGTATTATCTGAAGACAATCTTCATGTTTTCCATATTGAACAGATATAATTAAATAAGACCATAAACTTATATTTACTTCTTTGATCTTGTCTTTGCAAAGCCTGTACTCCTTTTTCTGATTCTCTAAGAAAGTAGTCAGCTCTTTCTTTTGCTGAGCAACAATCTGTTGCTGGATCCTTCTCTCTTCAGCTGCAACTGACTTCATCTGTGAAGAGACATTAAAATATTCAAATGATCACCCCTCATTGATCTCCTAACTGCCACAAATGCCTGCACAGACACAAGTTTGGCTTGAAGTGGATTAAATAACTCTGTAGTTTCCACCTCATTCATAAGAACACCTGCTGTTGAGGCTGTACCTCTTTGTCTGTTTGAGCAGCGTGGCGTTTGGCCAGTCTTTCCAGCTCAATGTAAGTGTTGTTCGCATGTGTCTCTAATTCCTTCTGCAGCCGGAGCCTATGCTCATCCATCTCGGCCTTTAGCCTGTTCTCCAGGGCGATCAGCTGCTTCTGGTGCTGCCGCCGCATGCGCTTATACCCAGACATCTGCTCCCGCAGCTCAAAGTCCTGCTCATGCTCCTGGATCTACCTGATGACCTGGACAGAGGAACACAGGAAGCAGGAAGTAAAAGAAATGGGGCAGGAAGAGAGAAACAACTGCTATGTTGGAAACAGCAACAAACAGCTGGTAAGTCAGAGGCTATGGCCTAAAAACAGACCACATACAGTACAGTGCAAACAACAATTCTGCAAGCTGAAAAGTAATCAGTTCGAAGATTACTACACATGGACAGTAACCCAAGAACTGAACAACAAGTTTATAAATAATACAGAAGTCTGAAAATCCTTTAGGGTTGACAGTATCAGTGTCTTTCAGCATCAGTGTCACACAAAAGAGGAAGTTCATCAATATACAGAGGCTCTGCTGATTAATCCCATTCACACTCTTGATTAGAATCAGCTCTTGATATTATAAAGCAGCATAAATTAATCAATCATCACTTCAGCACCATTTCTGATAAATAAGTATTTATATGATGCCACTTTTAGGCACCAGACCAATCTGTGAAAAGGCTATTTAAGACTGCCATGCTAGAAGATGCATCATTTACAGTGTGACAAAAGCTAAATCTCATCGGTAGTAGACACCTGGCAGAGATTTATATGGAATACATATAAATGCAATGCACACACATAAAAGCAGAGGCAGAGAGGGAAGCTGAGGATGGAAAAAAATGACATCCATTAACAGGATCTGGTTGCCATGACTACAGATGTACAGCTGAGAACACAGACACCCCTTCCCTCCCCTCCTCACCCCCCGCCGCCAGCACTCATACACGCACACATACACTGACACACACGCGCGCGCGCGCGCGAGCACACACGCGTATTTTCTTTTTTTTTCTTTTTTATGCAAACGGAGGAGAGAGGGAGCTGCGTACCAAAGATGCTGATTTGATGGTGGCAATGTGTTCACAGATCTTGCAGTCGAGAGACCGGCTCTTGTGAGAAGTAGGCCGCAGCTCTGGCCTGGTGTCCCTGTGCACAGCCTCATCCCTCACGCAAGCATGGTCCTGCAGGGGGGGAGGAAAAGGAGGAGATAGTGGGGCTGGGTGCTTCCCAGGCCCGCCGCACTCGCTGTTTCTGCTAGAGCTGCTATTATTGCCGAATCTCCCTGAATGCAGCACACATCCAGCTTTAAATGCATCCTTCCCCTGCTTGTTCCCCCGCTACTGTCTGCAAGTTCTTCCTAAGAGAGAAAAGGGCATTGCCAAACAATTGCAGGCACCACCGAGGAGGCAGCTACTGGATGTAGTCGTTTTTTTCTGGCGTCCCCCTCTTCCCAAAGAGGAGGAACCAAATGGCTCCGGTGGATAAGGGTGAATTATGCAATGCCTACCATTGATAATCGGAGAAAGATAGCACAGGGGTGTATTTTACTGCCACTCTCCTTTTCCGTTTCAAAATGCCAGAAATGTTTGGAAGGAAAAATACTTTTCCTGTGTTCCAATGATCGCATGTGGTACCATATTTAAAAATATTTGAATCAGATAAGGCACATCCAAACATGGTTTTCCCTCGAATATGTCGCTTGATGATCCGTTTGTATTCCACTCGAATTTCTGTCCTACATTTACAGCGCACTTGGTCATGGTAGGTGGTTCTGGTGCCTTCTATTCATCTCTTTCCTCTGTCCCTCTTTTACACTCCCCCTTCCTTTAAAGAGACACTGCAATACTACAGGCACATCTCAACAAGCCTAAAGTTATTTAACATTAGACTCTGTCACAAGAACATTTTTTAGAAACGATAGATATCACTAATTAAATTAACAATATGGTAAGAACAATGCCGACTTATGTAGAAAACATGATTATTGTTGTTATTATTATTACATATTATTGTTGTTGTTGCCATTATTGTTATGATTATTATTTATTTTCCACAAACCGACTCCTTTCTGAAATGTATCTGCGTCCCTTTTTTCTTATGTCGACTGTGAACATTATACTTGTATTTTGATATATTTGATAATAATGAAGCAAATAGTGATCATTACTTCACATGGCCACTGGAGGGCGACAGAGACAAACATTTAAATACAGTCTCTGTCCATGGTGCTGAATACATCTCAACGTATCAAATGCATTGTCATCACGCTACTGCTGGTGCTACTACAAGCACTACTAAGACAAAACACACTCAGGTACATATGAGCAACCATGCAGGCCGGCAATTGGTTTATTTTAAACCACCTCATGTGCCAACCGACCATTTGCAAACCGCGTGGAACACCTTAGCAACGGCTTTACAACCACCTAGTGCAATCCTGGCAACCACCTAGCAGCTACCTGAAAATACCCTGCCAGACATTCACAACACCATAGCAACCACCTAGCTACAAACTAATGGCAGCATAATGTAGCAACTTATCCAACACTCTTGTAGCCACATAGCAACCACCTAGCACTTAGCTACCTGACCTAAAGCAACACCTCAAAAAAAAGTCTTAATCAAGGTAATTTTGCAGCAGGCATATACTTACCAGTTTGTGCTGCTGTAAGGCGGCTAAGCCTACTATATATTTCACTTATGTCTGCTGTTGAGTATGTGAGCAGGAACTGTGGTTTAACATTGTTCTTCCTGCTGTATAATATTTAAGCTTCAAATTACAGCGTTTATTAATTTTTATCATCTTTAATATTAAAATTAATGAATCCCATCTCTAAAGACCAAACAGTGTATAGACTGTGTAGTATTCGGAATTTGGTGATCCACTTTATATGTGGTTGAAACATGTCTTGGGGTGGTGTTGGGGTCTTCGGTTTTACACTGAGCACGGTTTGAGGCCTGAGATGGTCCAGTGATTGAATCCCCCGTTGATAACCTTAGATGGAGGACAACAGGCTGTTTGAAGGTTGAACCCATGAACACGTGTGGTGAGGTGGCTGCAGAATGACTTAGTGGGTTGCACCGAGCCTCTGCTGGATGTGTTAATGCATGTTAATAGTCTTTTTGCCAAAGCTAACTTTATTATCTGGGATGATTTCAATTCAATTTGATCCCAAATTAAACTAATTAACAATCATCAAAAAGCAATAGTCAGAATCAGAAATTATTTATCTTTTTGTACTACGGCTTCTATATTTTCAACAATTATTTCCAACGCTGCATTAATCCATGTGTTGACATGTAGTACAAATACAATAACTTAGATACATGAGCCTTTAATACCCAGGTCAAGCACTAGATGTCACTGCTGGCTTTTGTTTGGCCTTCAACTGATCAGGGTAGGACCTGACTTTTACTATTGACCCTTTCAGCCCCCATTGCATTGCATCCACATTTGGCATCAGATGCCTTGTAGAAGATCACATTTGATCACAGTAAGTTGGTTAAATATATAATGTTTAACGAAATGCGTTTATAGCAAACCTTTTAGGACCTTTTCACAGCAGCCGTTTTGACATGAAATATTTGGGTAAACACAGATGTGACCAATGATACTAATTAAGGTTTCTTTCCATTCAGGTCAAACAGGGTCAGGGTGCTGCTTTTGTGCATGTTGGTTCACTGGAAAGGCTCTACTATACTAAATGGAACAGAGCCTTAATTAGTATAATTGGTAACACCTGTGTTTAGCCTACTATTTCATGTGAGAATGGCTGCTGTGAAAAAAGTCTATTCCTGTTATAAACTTTTAACAGCTTTGAGAGAAACTGTTTATGAAGGTCTACAAAAAAAGAATAAAATTAACTTAAATACTATCAACAAAACTGTCTCTCAGAGGAAATCCAAACATTACAATGAAGTGAACATCAGTGCCATCTTGTGGACCATTTGACCAACATTTTGTCAAGCCATGAGAAATAGATGAATGGATGAATAATCGATACAGATTAAACTGCTTCCTGTTGATCCTCTAATCTGCTAACAAATGCATCAGTAATGAAAGACACCACAAATGTAGAGAAACCACATTTGTTTTAATTCACGTGGCAGAAGCTGTTTAATACATTTATGTGAACATTACATTATATCAGAACAGCTTCATTAGGCTGGTTATTCAAAACACAATCAAAGCTACAGCCTTTACAGTGTTTGTATTCCTCAAAATAACATTAAAAAATCTGTTGTTTTTCTATTCTGTCACCATGTTACACAGAAGCACTAGTTGATGTGCATTCCTTTTTTAAAATAAGTACGTAAATAAGCTGTTTAGGCATATATAGTCACTTGTTGATATCAAGTACAATTAAACCTGTAGTGCACTGTCCATCCTCGGCCAGTATTGTCAGCCATAATCTTCACAATCCCTTAGGTCATGCATGGTCAAAACTACAGCTGTTAACATTTTTTTTTAAATACTGAAGACATTATAAGTGCATGGAAAAAGTGTGGTAAATTATTAGAATACAAGGTTGTGCTAATTATAAGTGTTGACAAAAGTAATTCCTTATTTTCAGAGTCAGTTCTGTGTCATATTGATGAGTCTGCATTTTATTTTGAAACCAAAAGTAATGGTGACATGGTACTACCCTTGTGACAATGCATTAAACAGTATTAGAAAGTATCTCATGGCAGGAGAACAAGCTTGTCATTACAGACTACAGACTTCTTTTTTATGCCAGTGTTACAAAGGTTGCTACATCTTAAGTTTCAGATTCTGCTTACTGGTTTCACTTTTCCCCGTCCTGTTTCTGTCTGATCTGAACAGGTATGACAATCTCATTGATAGGGTCGCTGACGGATATCCCAGGGGCCGGGGCCTCTATGGATAGAACTCCATCACCAGACAGCGACGAACTGATGTGTTGCAAGTCCACCCCTGGTGGCAGCCTTAAAGAAATGAAGAGGAAGTTTAATACAATACACAACAATTATATCAAATCACACAGAGATCTGAAATTATAAGGATTTCATTTTTTTTTTTCATTCTTCATGTTCTCAGAGACAGCTTACTTGTATTTTCGTGTGAAGCACCGTGAAACCGATCCATGTTCATCCTGCCGTTCTTCATGATTTCCTTGTAATGAAATAATGAAATAATTTTAAAAACTGTCAAGAAAATTATGATGATTAGATTAGCTCTAAGTCTGTGTACGTAGTACATTTACAATTACTTATTATTATGCTTTTACTTGTCAAATAATTTCTCTCCCATCTTACAGATAGCTTGTGGGTAACCAGAGAGACATGTGCAGAATACCTGATATTTGCAAATAACCCTCCTTGGTTGTGATTGTAATTTCCTCAGGCGAGAAGTGATTGACATCCAGGTTAATTTTCCAACTGTCCTGTCCTGTTCGGATCTCTGACACTCCACTTGTCAGTTGTGTCAGACCCTTTTGGTTTAACGCTGCAGGGCGCTGACCACTGAATGGAGGCAGAAGGGGAGTTTGTGTGTACCCAGGCCAGGAGAAAGATCCCAGTCTCCTCTTTGCCCAGTCTATCCAGTCCAGATCACTAGGCTCCAGGAAAGGAGGGAGGCCAAAATCCTGCGCAAAGATGCGACTTGGCTGTGTCCAGTTTGGGAAAGGATCCCAACTCACATCTCGGCGGAAAATGGGACGGGATAATATTTTATTTTGTTCACCCATATCCTAAAGAATAAGCTCAGAATGAGGGAAAAGGGAAACTGCAAAGCCTGTAGCTCCACCCTGACAAACAAGTCTAGATTGATGACCTGAACAGTAAACAATAGGGCAGCTGTATTTTATATCCTCAACAGAAAGTGAGCAGGAGGTCTGAGGAAAAGGCTGATTTGGCATCTGTAATGCTCCACTCACACACTTTATATACCCAGCTGATTCATTTTAACACTTGTCCAGCATTAAGTGTGATCTAAGGGGTGAGAATGACTTGGTATGTCATGAGCAGGGGTGTTACTCCTCCGTTGCCCCGGGACCTGGAGAGGACAATGCTAATTATTTGTATTTATATCTCTGGAGTGTCTGTGGCAAGTTGTTATTGAATGACTCTGGAAGCAGCAAGCAGACAGTTTATTCAACAGTGGCCTCTGCAGTCTTGTCACATACTGGTGCCTTTTGTCCATAGAAATCACAGCCTTGTGTTATGTGAGGGAACAGCATGTACATTCTCAGCCCCACAGTAAACAACACTTACTTGCAGTTTCTAAACACAAGATGGAAGAAAATGTGATGAGTATGTGGGGCAAATTTCAATGTCAAAGACATGTTTACCTCCAGGAAAAAGTGATGGACCTAAAGGCTGACGCAGTCGAGCAGTGATGAGGAATTTTGCATCTAGAGCTATGTCTTCATGGCTGTTATGTTGTACAAATAATGAACCAAGCTTTAGAGAGATAAATCAAGCCATTCGCTCTCAAAGAGGAATGGTATTCATTAATGAGGCAATATCTGTGGTTTTTCCATCTGTGCTCATCCAAAGCATTAGTCAAAGGTATTAACCAGATAAATATTGAGCAATAGAAATACAGTAACTATAGCAGAAGTAAATAAATACATAATGCTTGGAGTGATCACGTTTATTGTTAGCAACACCAGCTTGATTTATGTATTCAGTAGATTCTGGGTTGTTGGCGTAGACAAGCCACCATTAATGTGGTGGAGCCTCACTTGTAAATCCACTGTACCGCATTTGAAGGATTTCATGTCTTAAGCCCGTTGGCCAAGAAATCTGTCCAGCTGATCATGTAGTGGCTGGATGTTGAAAAAATACTTATGAGTCTGTGCAGATACATAGGGTGCCCAGGTAGTCATAATGTTATGGTTGATTAGTGTATATTTATATATAAATATGTGATCTTAGGAATTTAATTATCATGTGACCCTTTCAACCAGCCACCTGCCAACTTCTGTATATAAATGACATTACTTCCATTGTTCCCCCATGCTCTGATTAAGGCCACTATGTTGAAACGTTAGCAATTGTTTGTTGATTTTGCCATAATAAATAGATTACACTGAGATGAGTCAACCTTGTCCTGAATATCTCTGTGAGTCTACCTTTTTTTAAATATTTTTCCTCTTTGGGTTTTCAACATTTTATGTTTGAATGCACAGTGAAAGAAGAAAATCAAGTCTTAATGTAAGTGTGCTACATACACAACTGTGGTAATTTGCCTTTAGGCTGATGCAACAACTGTATTGTCCAAATAAAAACTCATTTGAAAATGATAAACTGTATAAGAACATTCATCAGCATTTGATGACAATACACAAACAATACATATACTGTGCAGAGTTTATTTCATCTTAGTGTTTTTCCTGTTTTCTGCAAATATACAGGTGATCTGAAGAGCTGTCCAAAGAGTACACTTTTTATTAACAATATACAAAACAACAATAATTTAATATTAACAATAATGGAGTGTTTAGACTGTTGCATTGTTAATGTATTGACCTTTGACAGGAATTTTATCAATTATTGATTTAGACCAATCATTTTACACAGGTCCTCCAACTTGAAGTAAATGAAAGCACAAACTTTCATAAAGTGTTTTCCCTTTACACTGAACATAAAGCTGTTTCTAGCCCAGAATGCATTGCAGTGATGGTGGGTGTGAACAAAAGTACAACACGGGTTAATTTTAAACCTACAAAAGTCAGTGCATGTCTGCCTTGGAAGATGGAGTGTGTAGTTACTTTTTAACTTTGCAGGGACCTTTGCTCAATTTTATGATATATATACAAGTCTGAATCAGGGCTGTGGATATCTCTTCTGTATTGTTCTGTGTTTAGTCTTTATCTAAGCATATATTTATGCATGTATCCATCTTACAGCTTTTGATGTTCCAGTTGACAGCAAATCAAGAATTGAGTTTAGAAGGCCTCAGTTATCACATCGTCTTTTGACTGTGCAGCTTTTCTGAAATTAAAAAAATAAAAACAGTTAATAGAGAGACTTTCATACAATATATCACCTCTGTCAGACTTTTTACATCCTACTGAATGATTTAATGGATTTTATAAATGCAAAAGAAAACACACCTTTTCTGTTTTCTGCTGCTGAGTACGATTGTTAATACAATTACAAACAGTGCGACAGCTCCAATGACTGAACCAGCCACAATTCCAGCAACATTACCTGAGAAATGACAAAGATGTTTTTAACCAGACGAACCTTACAGAAAACTATAAGTAGTTTTAGTTTACTGCATAGATTCAGACAGAAAGAGAGAATATGCAACAAATGTCCCCAACCAGAATCAAAGGGTTTGATTCAATTTCACAACACACCCAGAATGTTCTCACATTGAAATCTGTCTGATTAAAGGGAATAAGTCTTACTGATTTAAGATAAGCTACTCTGTTTAAAGTTCTCCTAAAGGTATTCATATTTGTATTTTAATTCAGATGTACTTTCTATTCAAATTCAGTGGCACATATTTTTTGTGTTGCTACTACTGAACTTTTGAACAGCTCATTCTAAGGTAACGAAAACACAATGATTCTTATTTTCAGGTGATTATACACTAATGAAAACATAACTAAGAATATTATATTCCATTTCTGCCAATAGATCATCCTAAATGTTACACACTGGACATTTAAACCACTGACAGTATATATAATGGACAGAGCACCTGAGTGTCTTAACTTGCATTCTATGTAATAGCCAGCAGGGGCAGCTCCATTGGCTACAATAACACTGATACCATGCAGTCTTAAAGAGAAATGACCCGACTTCTCACTTGATTTATCAGCTCAGCAAATGGTTTCCTTATGAGTTTATGATCTTAAGTAGTTTCAAATCTTCTTCCATACAACATCATGTTTATTTTGTAAATTATCGTCCCATTTAGAGTAAAATAGACAGTAAAGCAGGGTATGCTTTAGAGCGTGGCTTCCTTGTCATTGACAAGTCAGGCTTGTTTCCTGCTACTGACGAGTCAAAACCGCGCAGCCAATGAGAGCAGCTTAACCTGTATGTCACCTCTGCTGCTTATAGGTTTAAGAAAGGCCTGTGTTTTGGCTAAGGAAGAAGTCCCTCATATTAACTAGACAACCCATAGAGGTGTCCCACTGTAAACGTCTTTGTATTTCAAATGTGATATATGCATTTGTATTAGAGTTAATGGTCTTATAAGGATTTCTCACTTACACAAATATTTAGGTAAAAAGATCATGAGAGTGATTTGATTTTTTTCATTTCAACATTGAACTGATTTGATGGATCAAATGAGGCACACAAAGTCACACACACACACACACACACACACACACACACACACACACACACACATCAAATATACACACTGCTGACTGTTAAGATCAAAATAATTATATAATAATAATAAAGAGTGATTTATTCATTTATTCGTACTGGGAATCATGCAGTTGGTTTCTTCTCCAGACCACTGGCCGTTGCCCTGGCAGACGCGCTCTGCTGATCCTTTGAGAGTGTAGCCATCATCGCAGGAAAACTGCACCTTAGCTCCTTGTAAATATGTGGTCCCCTTTTTCATCCCATTTGTTGGTGGTGAAAGCCAACCACAGGATATCACTGCACAGTATAACAGTGACTTACGCTGTGAAACCAAGTAAATGTACAGTACACAATACTCACTGTAAATGTTCTTAGACAATTTCATTGACTTACCTGGCTTTAGATCCTGCACAAGAGAAATGTGACTCTGGAAAGACATTCTGGTAGCATTTCCCATTTTTGGACTACGACCTACCAGGATATCATACCTACAGGACAGAGTTACTGATCATAAAACAAGCTGCTGTAGTTAAAAAAATGTATCACAGCAATGGAAATTCCTTGCATTTACATAAAGTTAAAAACGGTACCATCAGTATTATCATTAGTAAGTTTTTCTTTTCATACCTACAAAACTGGGAGCCCTCTCCAGAGCATATCTCAGATGCCTGACTGGCTAATGGATCATCTGGACTCTCAGGGACAGAAAACACTGGAACAAAATGAAGGTCGTGTCTGGGGCCATAGTAATACTCTTCCAAAAGATATTCTGAATCATATGTGAACAAGGCAGACTCGTTGTAGACAGCCCCTGTAACACAAAAAGAAAGACACACAACTTAAAACCACAAAAGTGAAAAAGTGAAAGTGAAAAGTGAAAACTGAGCAACATTATATGCAGATATTTCACTAAATGAGAGTTCTGTATTTTCCCACCATGAAAGGGTAACATAAAGGGGACATGACCTAAAACAGGAAGCAGTATGACAAAGAAATGGGGTGGCGAAAAGACCTTAAACTTTGGTGACCTGTGTTTAATTCTTGACTAATATCCAAGAAGTGTGAGTAAGTAATACATTCATGAGTGCAGTCTTCCCTTTCAAACCTGACCAAAGTCCTGATCTTTCTCTCATAGTTGCTTAATTTTAAGTCTTGAGTAAATTTCTTATATTTGCCTAAATTCAATCATTAGCTCCAGTATGTTGGTTCTCATTATGTTGGTGATATTTAATGTTTTCGTCAAATAATCCAAGTCTTGGTGAAAGAACATAATCTTAATGTAATTCATATCCACAACTGTAGTCTATGTCCCAAAATGTCTGTGTAACTACATTTTATGATGAGTCACATCAGCACATAATCTATGTTGTGAACCATTTCTTACAGCTCGCCCCAAAACTGAATAGCTCCTCTGGATTGCTGTGGTTCTGCACAAGTTGACCATTGCTGAGAGCGAGGTCATCCATGGCGTCACCGTTCATCTTTCCCAGCAGCCCAAGAGTGGAGTCTTTGAACTCTTCTGGCAGGAGCACCGTGGTCGTCATGGTACCCTCTCTCAGTCGCACTTCCACCCCGGCTCCAGTTGGGAACATCACGGTCACATTTGTAGAGGTAGGAGAAAATACAAACACACCTAGAAGAGAGATTTAGTTTTAATAAAGGCAGTTCTTGTAGTTTTAACAAGATGATATCAAGACCTTACTTTGAAGACCCTGAAAACAGATTTTCTCAATCAGCTTTTTAATGTTCGGTATATTCCATGGTAGGGCCCATAGAAAGTATTAATGGAACGGGGTAGGGTCATAAAGTACCTATTTGGTGGGTAGCTACACTCTGCTACATTACATACACAAAGAGAAAATCCCATACTTACGGTCAAATAATATGAACAAATACTTTTTCTAAAAAAATTTTTATAAAATTTCATCAAGGGTAGTAAAATCAATCACTTCATCATAAGCAAAAAAGGTGAATCAGGGTCTCACCATGCAGGTCCATCCAGCTCTGTTCAGTAAAGGAGAGAGTTTTTTGATTCTGCAGCACTTCAAGGCCATTGTGACCGCTGACCTGCCGCACCTCAATAACATCAGAGTATGCTTCTTTCATAGCTACAGACGTCAGTTTCGTTGCTTTTATCGCCGTCCCTAAGTGTGAGAGAATCAGATCAGTGACATAGAAAAAGGACATGTTTCTTAGTTCTAGCATTTACTGTTGATTATTGACTGACAGGACATTTAAAAGCTCAGTGCCTTCAGTTGCTCACCATTCACAGGCTCTGTTCTGCCTTGGATTGTCAGCTGCTTCTTCGCTGAGGTCACCAGAGTGTATTCCCCTTTGCCATTGAAGGAGTAGCTGACACCATCAAATGTTATGAAGTGGGGATCTCCAAACACCAAAGCTGGCATTACAGACACAAAAATTAAGACTTGACAGTACAACTATAATCTTATAAATAAAAACGTAAACTGTAATACCGTGGTTGACTCACCTGAGCTGGGTGACTGATAACGCCTGCAGTCACTGGAGGGCCGGTGTTTGAAGTAGTATTGGCAGTTGTCAGACCACAGGCAGCAGTAGTAGAAGCTGAGGACGTCATACACCCAGTGGGACTGTCCAGGTATCCGAGGGGGTTTGTTGAATGGAGGTGAGCCCCAGTCGTGTGCTCGGTCTGGAGTGCTACCCCCAATCGAGTCTGCGGTCAGGACCTGAGCACCGGTGCTGTCATAGCAACACTGTTGCCCGGCTGCATACTTAGGACTGTTGATAAAGGTTTTTTTAATATTAAATTCATTGCAGTATTGCTAGTTTAACGTCAACGTTTTAATTAGCAGTGTAACTTTAATATTCCATGACCAAGTAATGGATCACAACTATTTTTCCCACTTACTTTCAGGATGTTTTGATATATTTTAAGTATGAATGTACAGTAATGGTCAGGTCTTTTTTATCTCAACAAGAGCTCAGTCAGGACACAGAGTGAGTTTTACTACTTTAGGCGCCATAATTCCAGTTGAGCATTCTGGGTAGTGCAGAATTTATGTGTTTTATTCCATGGTTAATGGATAAAAGTGTTTGTATAAATATAATTTAAATGTAATGCAACACACAAGCAAGGAGGATAAGGATATAATCCCAATCCCGAGTGTACACAGCCTGTATGCATGCTGTATCTAGAACGGGACAATAAAACAGGTCTGCTGCTTTGGATGCAGATCTGGCCCAGAGTCAGTTGTTATCTGGAGAGGGTATTTACTGTCAGGGTGACGTAGTGTGGGTCAGGTGCAGGCATGTCATTGGGTTTATAGATAAGAGTATAGATTAAAAAAACAGGAAGCCTAAAGACAAAGTGTAGTATGAGAATGAATATATTCTGTACCTTTTACCAATTTTTTATTTGTATTTTAAGTATTTGGCAAAAATGTTTCCAATTGTCAAAAATCTATGAGGTTTAACACAAGGTGCTTTAACAAAACATAAATTAAATGGTTTGTTTGACAGATTTAGAAATGCTGCATATGTAAACCACCAATACTACCTAGTATTTAAAGTTACAAAATAAAGTTGTTGTTGTATACAGCCATACCCTGCTAAATATGTTACCAATATATTGCTTATGATGTAAGTGCAGTCAACCGTGAGGACAGGATAACAAGGACTCACCTGGCTTGTATTGCCCTTACACAGTGAACACTCCCAGGGTGGTAGGTGCACACGCTCCCTTTCTCTATATCACAGCCATAGTCAGTCTGAGGAGAAATACAACGTCTGTGACCAAGCAGCCAAATTCCCCGTGTTCATTTATAAACTGCAGTTCAGTTGCACCAGCTCTTGCAATGTAACTAGAGTGTTTATTAAGTGGAGATTTAGACATCACTGAATTAAACCACACAAAATAATTCTTCTTTCTAACATCTGACACGATTAGAGGGCAGTTAATGGTCAACATACAGTTGGCCTATCTAACCTGAGACTTGATGAAAATGCTTAATAATGTTCTAAACTGGGATTTTAAATCACATTTCACAAAAAAAAACACAATACAGCTACCTTAACTTACCAATTACCAAAAAGCATCAGTTAGGTTAGCCTAATTGAAGATGTTATCACTGTTAAATGCATGAATGCTACTAACTCTAAAACACATGTATGTCTGTGTACCTGTGTGAATACATAAATTAAACAAACACCTCTAAAATCTTTTGGCAGTTATGTTACAGCTCAGCTTCTTCTTACTAAGAACTTAAGTACAACTTTTAACACAAACAGCTGGTGAAACCCAGTTCAGACGCATTATATATATATATATATTTGCTTGTCCACAGTTTTAAGTTAGTAAATGCTTCACACTGAATCCTCATCATACACATCAAGTCACTAGCTGGACACACAGAGTTTTAACATTGTGTTAGTCACTCACTTGCTATTTAAAGACAGTAATGGCTAACCCTAACTGTAAATTTGTAAGCTAAACATCAATAAGATTGATGCACAAAAGTGTTTGAATGTGTGTGCCTGCCAATAATACAATAAAGGGTGACCTCTCCTTGACTTTGAACTCATAAGCAGTGAGCATTAGTAAAAGGTTACAGGCACTGATAACCATCATAAACCCATCAAATTGTTACTTTTATCCAGCACATAAAATAAAATCCCAATACTCTGTTTAGGTCTTTATCCAGTTAATCAGTTAATAAAGACTTACTGCATTAATAAATAATTATGGTCCGTTTGCCTATCTTCAAGTAATTTGTGAACTCATGGTACAAGGTGTGTACCACTGTATACAGACGTATAAGCAATACAGACACACCTCTTCTCCAGATATAAGTAAATTCCAGCAATTTACTTATATCTTATATCTTATATCTTATAGCTCAGCTTTTGTTTGGTGCAGGCTGGCAAAGTGAGTGCTGCCAAATCTAAATCTGCTTCTCTTCACACTTACATGAAACCTCCCTGTGTCTGCTCTCGCTTGAGCCAAAGTGCAAGGACAGTCTATGATCTCACTGAGGAAGTTGGGCAGCTGATTTTCCAGCTGGTCCCATGCTAAACATTTGTCCAGGGCCCAAACCGTTGAGTTCTGCCTGAACTTCTCCTCCAAATGCCAGGCAAGAGCGTGATCCTCAGTCCACGCTGCTTGTACATTCCTAAATGAAACACATGACAAATGCAGCTGTTGACTTTGTACATACATAATGATTTTTAGAGGATATAGATCTCTGTGAAACCATAATTGAATAGCAAGACTGTTTTTTTTTTTTTTTTTTTGTATTTCAGTTATCTGTATTATAGCAGGTGTTCACACATACCACATGCCATCGGGGTAGGTGCTGGGGCTGACACGTACAGAGCCAAGCTCCCAACTAGAGAAGCTGTTCTTTGCTGGTTCGGGCAAAAAGCTAAAGGAACCATTGTTGGGCTGATCCTTTGCAAGTGAATACAGATATAGCCACTCACCCTGCCAGCTGTCTGTATACGCTTCACCTACAGAGAAACATTTTACAGAGTTCAGTGTTTTCACTCAATTAATAGTCATGTGACCTTCAAAGTGTGTGTGCGGTGTATACAGGTGTACTCACCTGTCTCCCTGTATCCCCAGAGCTCTATATTGACCCTCTCTGCTCTGACCAAAGAGGTATTCCATGTCATCTCAAGAGTGCCTCCAACGTTGGGTGTGCCATAGTACTGCCATTTTGTTGAGTTGACCAGAGTTGCCTTAAACTGAGCATCTAACTTGCCAGTGTGCACTGTAGCAACACATTTGAATCAAATAAAGCATCATGTTAATGTCATGTTTAAGGAAGAGACCTGAGGTCATCAAAAGAATATGTAGACAATTACTGTACCTGAGAGCCAGGATCCAACTCTTCTGAATGTAGTGCCATTATCTGAGGAGATGTCCAAAGGAACCCATCCTGTTTCATACAACAGTGGGGAGATACAATGGCCTCTACTGTTTTCATCCACATACCCCAGAGTGTTGGTATTATTGTTGAACCTGCCATTTTAAAAGAATGATCAGCAAGTTATACTTGAGCGTGAAACTTGATTCTCCCAGTGCTTTCAACTGTATCCTCTGCACAGAGGTGTAAAATAAAGTCTTACCTGCATATAATCTTGGAAGTCTTATTAAAATTTGCATCAAGGACCATAAAATCTGTCCCACCCAAAATGGAGCCGGAATATGGAAAGATTTCCACACAGTACTCTTTATAGTCTGTACAGCAGTTCTTCAGAGAAGTGCACGTTGAGTGACATGAACATGTGTCTAATTTTTCCCCACAGTTTCCTTCACATGTCTGTCCTGTCCAAAATAAGGAGAAAGACGTCTTTAGTATAGAGTCTGGAGGGAGCCATCAGTTTAATTTGAAACAACATTTAAAAGCAATGTATGTATCATGGAATTTAATTAGTGTTTAATGATATATTTTAACTTACCATTTTAATTTTACAAAAATTAATTAGATTTCATTATTCTGTCTTTAAACTATGAAGAGATTTTTTTTATATTTTAAAATGGATTTGCAAAATATTATAGACTTTTACATTTTACTTTTTGTTCTGTCTTTATGTTATGTTCCACTTCACAAATCAAGTTATCTCTGGCTTTAACACAATTTTAGAGACAACACTGAAAATTAAATAGGGCCCAGCAGTTCTTGTAGCTCAGCTGTTGACTTCTGTCCCCCACAAACACACAAATGCTACTGCTGCTTTAAAAGAAATGTGCCCAAATACTAAATACTTTAATCTAAAACTTAGAATGAGCTGCTTAGTTAACTTTTTAATCCTGCTTTTGAACTTTTCCCATCACTGAAATGAACAAACAAAAAAATGACTTTAACAATTAAAAAGTTTGTGGGTGCTTACCTAATGTCCTGCAGATACATGAAACCAGAAGGACAAATATTACTGCTGCGTATCTCTTCATCATGAACCGCTAGCCAAGGTTTCTGCTACTCTCTTGACAGCTTCTACAATTGTGTCCCAGGTAGATATACTCAGCATTTTTCTAAACCTTGGCCCTGCAATCACAGGCATTTACAAACACCAGCTTAATCATCAACCAGAGGTCATTGTAAATCCAGCTGCATTTATCCACCTTTGATCATCTCTCACTTCAATGCAAATTAGTTTGTAAGATTTATTATCTGCTTAATAGATTTTAAATCGTATGCCACACCTGTGGAAATTCATTTTGGCTGTTACGTTATCATTATCATGTTTAGATAAAGGTGCAGTTTATCAAGACACAATTAGTTAGATAAAAGCTAAATAAAACATGCTTTCATGCGTATAATATTGGTCTTAGATAATATCAGTCATATGAAATACTATCAAATAATAGCAGTACAATCATATAAAATACATTACATACTGTGTATTTAATTTATTATTAGTATTCTGTATCACAGCGTGCCTTTAGACTTTACAATTTGAGCTAATTGGCGAAATAGCAAGCTAGCTAAGCAGACATGTACATTAGCATATTAAAATCCTAACAATTTTTGAGCCTGTTGATATGCTGTAGCATTTCCATGGCAACAAGGCAAAATGCTGACAACATACAACTGATGAAAGCTGTACTTGTTTTGCTTCATAAACACTTTTAACATTTTCTTTAGTTCTTGTGTTGTTGTATTTGTGTTGTCCAGCAGAGTGGACTGCTTCCTCTCGCTGCCTTCACTGAGGCAACACTGAGACTATTTCATATTTTGCAGTCTGAATTAATAATTAAGAAAACAAGTTCCACTTTTACACATCATGTGCTTATTTGTTTTCTGGCCACCAAATTGGCATTAGGATGTGACTTCAAAGTTGAGGGTAGACTGAAATTTAATTCTTTACTAATCCTATGACTTTTAAGTCAAAGCACAAAGAACTTGTTGATTTCTTTCACAGGTTTCATTATGCAACCTAAAAACAATCTCTGAGGAGGGGAGCTGTAAGGCCAGCTGCAGGCCAGTAGGGGGAGCAGCTACCTCAGGAATCATCTTCCTGCCACAGTACGCATTTAAAATGTGCTGGAGTATTTTGCTCTGTACTGAATTCATTTTCACAAATAAATACAGCTGCATAAGTGTCCATTGTGGTTTAAAATGTTTTAATGTAACAGTACAACATGAGTGAGGTATTATAAACATTCATGGCTGCACACATATGTAATATTTGTATCTACTGTTATCATGTAGACAGGATTTCAAATGTGTTAAATACAAAATAAAGATTACAAGTGCTTCTATTGTTATTATGGATGGTTTATCTCCATGATTTAGATGGTTTGAACTCTAGATATTAGGAACAAGCAGACCCACTGATAGCTGGGTTCTGTTTTGAGCTTGTCGTCTGCTTTCTACTAAACTAAAATATTGGCAGTACTTGTGTAATATTTGCATAATACATAATTGAATGACATTATCATAAAGATGCAAAAAGTAAAAATCAGCTGACATAGAACACAATTGGCAACAACCATGGAGCAGTATTACTGAACAAACATGGCTGTTACAGCAACATCATCCCAAATCATCTGGCAACATCATCTGGACTTGGTTCTTGTAGATTCCTGAAGAAAACAGTGGAGAGTTTGCTCAGTTGTCTGTACATATAGTAATTTTACATTGTCTTAACATGAACCTTTGATGATTTTCACACTCACCACCATCAAATGGCCATTCTTTGCCCTGTAGACCATGGACTCCTGGCCACTTTTGAAGTCCACAAACCCCTCTCTGCCGGGCTGGATGTCAAATCGCACACTGTAAGCAACAATGACCATTACATATTGAATTAGGCCCATTCGTCCTTTTAACCATTTAGATTTCTATCTGTTAAAATAATAATAATCATCCATAAATTCCAGATTCTGTACCTGCCCTGAACCACTTTGATGTAGTTCTGCTTGTTGGCAATAACACTCAACTTAGTCAGGGCCTCAAACAGGTAGTCACACTGCAGAACCAGATCCCCCTGAAAGAAAAAATGTCATCCTCCAATTGTTAGTGATTTCACAAACCATAATCCTTGAATCAACCGATTCATTAATTAATGTGTTTGATCTGATCTGGGGTCTGCTGTGAGGGGTGCTCATGAAAGTCATGGACCCCATTTTTGAGTTAATAATTATTTACCTATAAAGATCTATGTACAAATTCCTCATCAAGCTATCCTGGCTACAAAAACACTGTTTGCTAGTAAAGGCAACAGTCCAGACTGATGTTGATTTTCGCTGCAGTGTAGAGTCATTACAGATTTCACAGATTAATTGAGCGACAGGGTTCTCTGGTGGTCTACAGGCGCTGAACATGATCCACAAAATCCCTGCTTTGCATCCAGCCAAGCATGTTGTTCCCCAGCTCTCTCTCCTCTCATTTCCTGTCATCTCTCTACTGTTGGCTGTCCAATGTGGTTTTACTGCCTTTGCAGACTCAAGTAATTGTGTAGAGAATCATGCGACACATAACCTACGGACTGTGTTATCAGGATTTCATCTGTTTGTAAAGTAAGGTAGACATTTTGAGATTTAAAAATACAGTGTTTTCGACATCTATTAAACCCGTGTAATGATCTACCTTTTGCTTGATGTCATCACATGTAACATGAAGGATCAGGAAGTTGTCACTCAGGTTGCTGACCGACACACCTATCAAAAAAAAAGAGTCACCTTTAAAAAAAATCTCACGTGTGTGTGTGTGTGTGTGTAACAGCTTCAAGTTTCAAGCATGTAGCTCTCCCTACAGATAATGATGCTTATTTAGTCTAATTGTCTCACTGGTTACCTTTCAGAGAGATGTAATCTATCCGCTGCTTGATCTTGGCCTCCTCCACAAGGTAGGCAGCTTCCTGAGTGAAGATGAGCTGCCGGAGACGAGGCCTAAATCCGTTCCTGTCATACTTCACCACTGGCACGCTGTACTGTGGGAGGGACACACACAAGGTCACCATGGGTTTAAAAGATAGGACAAGGATGCAAATTAAATTCCAATGTTAGTTTACCTTGATGTGCTCATGCTGAATCATCTGAAGCACTTTGATGTTTATATCTTCTGCACCTTAATGAAATAACAGAAACTGCTGAGAATCCATGAGAGAGGATTTCACACACAAATCAAAGACAATAATATGATACAGTCTCGATAACTTAATTATAACTTGATTATCAATGTGCAAAATAGTCCATTAACATGCTCACAAAGTATCTCAGTATGCATAATCAGATTTTGTTATGCAATTTGCTAACTGCAGCATGCATACATCTAATCTAACGTCTAATCTTCAGCCTCCACAGGCTTATAACTGTTCTGTTTTATCATGTTGCACGATATGATATGATGTACTCATGCATACAAAATCACAAAGGTAAGTAAATATTATATTCCTATAAGTAAACTCAAAGAAAAAAAATAACTCTCTTACCTATCCTGGTGTCCACAAACGGTCTGCACACACTGAAGGGGTAGTTTTCTTTCTTTCCTTTGAACATGGAGCTCGTCTGTGCTTTTAACACAAGCTGGGAACGAGGAAACAGGAAATGAATAAACAGTAAGAAAGAAGAAAGTAAGTTACTTTATTTCCTTATTTAAATTTGTCTGGGACTCAATTGTTGCCCACAAACTTATTTCCAAAATTAAGTCATTTTAAATGCAGAAGTTGTGGTTCCTACACTCAAGAAGGTGGATTGTACCTGTGCTTTCCTCTGTGGAGTGATTCCTTGTACGTACTTCCCTACCATGTGGCGAATGTAGAGCTTCTTCAAGAGCTGGGAAGCCTAGAAAATATCCAATTTTACATTAGTTGTTTGATTAGATACCTTTACAGGGTGCAACGGTTACAAACCTGTGCCCTCATGCAGACTTACGACTATAAACAGCTGGTGTCAAAAACATATCACCCACCTCCTTCATAATAGGTGGAGGGGTGAGCCAGGAGTCTTTCTCCAGGACTGTTTTGGGAAGGTTTTCCCTCAGCCGTGTGAGGTAGTTCTGCCTCACATACGCCAGGTACTCACTGTTGTCATTGCAGGCTGGCTGATTTCTGGTTATGAAACCTTTAATGAACCTAGAATAAATCAATAGAAAGGTCACAACATAGACTGTCATTCTCATCTCATTAAACCAAACAGATATCCATTGTGTTAACTTACTTCTTGATGACCTTGACAGCCCATGCCCTCTTTTCACGCTCCTTTCTGGCCATTATACCTCTCCAGCAGTTCTCAATCTTAGTGGCTATTGAGATGAGACAAGGTAACAAAAAGTATTATCTTAAATACTTAACATATTGGCCATTCGGCTACATTTAGGTAAGGAAAAACTTGTGTTTGTGAACAAATCTATGGGCATTTTAACACTCACCAGCATCTCTCTGTTTCTGGTAGTCTCCTTTCACTCTGTAGCCTTTGTACTTGGCCTGAATCCTTGTTGCTGCAACAATGACAGTTACAGTTTCACCCTCAGGATGGTTACTATGCTCAATGTAATATTACAACTTTAGAGAACAGTATCTCACCTAGCTTATGTTTGCAGACCTGAAAGGCGTCTTCTGTTGCAAACAGCGTTCTAGGGTGTCGGATGAAAATTTTTGACCTTGAGGGAAGAACATAAACAATAACAAGTACATACATATCTCATCATAGACTGTCTGGCACACATCCATTAACATCTGCCTACCTGCCCATCTTGTACTCATCAGGTTTGTAGCCCAAATGTTTGATCAAGCAGCGTACACCTTCTGCTGCTGTACCTTTCCAGTTGGGCCAGGTGTCTGGACAGAGAGGTTTATACCTGAGCACAGAAGAAGACCCCACAGTCACACACAGCTTTGTAGCTGATACCAACAATACCATGCCAAATGTCTTCTTAAAAAAAGAGTAACTTCATGTGAATTTGGATGATGAGCCGTGAAAGTGTGCTCAGCTACCTCTGGAGAAAGATGTCGTATTTGCGCCGGTAAGCAAACCCGGCACGCCTGACCCTCAGGTGCTCCATGAGCCCCAGGTACTTCACCTGATGTCTCACCAGCACATCATCAAAGCGTCCTGTAGGGGACACCAAAGGTCATCTCGCAAGTTCAGGGGTCATAACCTTGCGGTCTAACTTACATATGCTGGTTAAACATTGAGAAAAAGCCTGGCTAGGGCTCTAAGATCTTTTCAGAAGTGGAGGATTTTTGGGACACACAGCCTCACCTGGCTGCTTGGCTTCATTGGGTTTAATGCAGCGAACGTACCAGGGCTCTTTGGACATTAAGATCTCAGTCAAGCCCACCAGGCTGCTCTTGAACTGAGTCACAACCTGAGGAGTCACATGAAAAAAGTGATGATAGGTTGTTTGTAGTAGTTTTGTAAATCATGAATTCAATTGGGTCAGAGTGCCATCGTCTAAATTGTTTCGTACAGTTTCAGGCCTCCTCTTGCTGTCTGGTTCAGTCGAAGGAAAACAGTGTTTGATAATAGCATTCTTGGACTGTCGCATGACCTGACGGGGAATAGGAAAACTGTATAAGCAAAAGCTTTACTTTTATATTAATTACAGGTCTATTTTGGTATATTTGGTATTAAAGATTAAAACTCATACAGTAGATTCTAGTACTGTATTTGTGTAATACAATTAATCACATAAATTTGCATTCATTTTCAAGGAATCACTGACCAACCTGATATTGGTATCACGTGGTTATATTACAGAAGTGAAATTAAATTACCTCTTTCCCATTTCGATACAAGAGATCATTGTTTTTGTCCAAGAATCCTGAAAGTATGAAGAACAAAGAGAAACTTTATGTATATTTTTGGCAACAACACATTTCTCCTCTTACCAATGAAAAGCTGAATTCATAAGCAATAAAAATTCACTATACTTAATGCCTCACTTAATCTGGTATGAAAGGTAGTATATGGTAGCACTTTGTTGTTACATGCTAGCTTACCAATGTCAAGCTAGACTAACCTTACTGGAGCATGCAGGTGGTTTCTCATGTGCCTCCTTTATCCAGGTATGTGGGTTCTCGCATTACTTCTTTACTTCTTTGGTTATAAGTATTTGTTTTGTGTTCTTACAACACACACATTTTCTATTTAATATATTAAGCTTATTTATTGTCAAAATGAGTCAACCTTGAACTGTAACAAGACTATTAAAAAGGAATGTCTTTTATTTTATGCATATAGTAGGAACTGTGAATATAATGCATGTAATGCTACAGAGAAATATATGTAGAGCTGTGCATGTAATGTTATTAGTTTGTAACGTTAATGTGAAGCTGCTGTATTGATTATATTTAATCCAGAGGTGTCCTCGTCTCCTTCAAATGCATTCACACACAACACTAGTTTGCCTATAACCTGTTGCATTAGCTATGTGCTATATGTTGGCTAACTTTAAATATTGCTGACAGTCAGTGTTGTGATAGACCAAGACATGTACAGTAATGCAGTATTTCATCTCTTACCAACAACACAGTATGTAACCTCCCCAGCATAGTGCAAGAGGCGGAAGTCTCCTCTTTCCAGTGTTTTCCTCGTCTTTTGGTCTGCAAGTTTATGTCTGCAGGAAGGGGAAAGTTTTAGTATTTTATTTTGATGTTTATGGTTATGCCATGTGCTGGATTGGCTGCTGGGTCATGTCGCTTAACCATGTGCACTTTCTGAAAAGCGTATGTGTTGATCTTACGTGACAAAATGAGGGTGACCACCGATCGTTTCCTCCATCTTCTCCAGTAGGGTGAGATCTGTGGCCTCTCCTGGACGTAAACATTCCTCGTCCTATAGACGAGGAAAAGCATCATCATTTTAGTTTTTGGGGCATTTTTTTGTCTTTCTGTAGGGCCATAACTCAGTCATATCTTTACCAATAAAGAGATGATTCCTCTGTGTTTCTCCTCCACAAGATCACAGATGATCTTGTTGTTGAAATATGGCACTGGTTCCCACTGGGCATAAGAAAACAAGCGAGGGATTTAAAGGCAGTTTTTATCATATGTGAGTTTATTTTTGCACATTAGTATCAGTGTGAGCCACAAATGACAAGAAAATATAAGGATGGTAGCTGTTACTTCAATCCCTTCCATCTCGTACTCCTCCTGCTCTGACTTCAGGGTCAGCTGGATGAAAAGCTGCTGCAGCTTCTCGTTGCAGTAGTTGATGCAAAACTGCTCGAAGCTAAAATAAATCATAGGCACTGTCAGCATCAGATTCTTCACGTCACATGTTTGCTGTAGAAAAATCAGCTCAGCTGTGGAAGATCTCACCTGTTCACGTTGAAAACCTCGAAACCATAGATGTCCAAGAGACCAATTACTGTTTTCCTGGAGGAATCCTACAGATAATTTAGACAGATATGATTTCTGGTTTCTAACTGAAATTAAAGCTCATATGCTATTTTAAACCAATAAAATTACAATGGAAATATAATCAGCCCAAAGAAACGTTTTACAGATGTGCTGTTTTTCAGAATTGGGTGCTTTCAGTCTCACAACCAATCAAATGGCTGCCTCAGGCTTGGTAAAATCTTGTTACCCCAATTTTCTCCCCATTTCTGTGATCTTAATGAGACAGGTCTGGCTAGGCATGATTAGAAAGAGAGTAGCTTTTGTGTCTCACCTTGTTTGCTAGAGATTCATTGATCTTGTTGACTAGCCAGTTGAAAGTGCGGCCGTATATGGCTTTGGCAAGGGCATCTCTGGCATATACTGCATGGTCCACAGAGAAGGGACTGAACACCTTTAACATCAAAATTATGAGGATCATTTAAAATAAAACAAGTAAAAAGAAATGTATACTTTGAAACAAAAGAAGTCAAGTCACCTCCTCTGCTTTGGCTTCAATCTTCCTATGGGTTAGGCCTTGTTGTAGCACCTGAGCAGGAATCCCCAGCAGCTGCACAGCAAAGGCAAAGAAAAAGAAAAAAAAAAACATATAAAACCAAATAGTCTCCTCTCCATAAGAAAGTTGCATGGAAACAGATAAAGGGTTTAAACTGTGGTTTGTTTGGGGCTCACCTTTGACACCCAATGCATCTCCTGGTTGTTGTTGAGAGAGGCGTATCCTCGAACATCTGCTACAAACTTGATGTTTCCCAGATGGAGCACACTAGCAATTATTCCAAACAGGTGCTGCATTACATCCAGAGAGAAATACTTCATGAATCACCAGCAAATCAGTCATAGATTCAAATAAAGTTTTGTCCAGTTTTGATGTATAAAGATTTACCGTACTACCTCACCTCAATATCACTCTCATTGAACTCTATCACGGAGAGGGCTTTCTGCACCATCCTCCAGTCACTTTTATCATTGATAGAGCTAACTTTGGCACAACCACCCTGGAGGAGACAGAAATAAAAACAAATTTTTTGTTGCAGTAGGTAAATTAACACTTTCTGTTTTTCTTTCCACTGACCTGCACCAAGTAACTGTAGTGCTGGCAGTTTCTCTCCAGGCCGAGCCAGCGGAGCAGATCTTCCTCTCCTCCCTCCACCAGCTGATAGAAGATGTGGAAGTTTCTCTCTCCATGGTTCTGGTGGACCACACGGGACTTCTCCAGCAGGTAACTCAGGATATGACCACCAACTGCACCACCCTGATGGAGAAAGGTAATCCTTAACCCCTAGTCAGTGCTTAGTGTGAACATTGAGGTCATTACATTGCTGTGTTATATTATCTTGATTATCTGCACTGTAATGTAAAGAAGATATTTCAGTCCACCTGGTGGTCGAACTGGATGTCCATGTATTTCCCAAAGCGGCTTGAGTTGTCATTCTTCAGGGTTTTGGCATTTCCGAAAGCCTGGAAGGTATGAATTTATACACAGTGTGCAAATATACTATATATGTATAAAACAGTTTATCTAAATGTGGTCTTAGCCAGCAGAAGCCCTGACACAGATATCCATGTCACTGACCTCAAGCACTGGATTGGAAAGAAGCAGCCTGTCCCGGACATTGTTCAGGAGTTTGGTACTTGGACAGCTGACAGCGTAGAATTGCAGGATTTTCTTGGAGGCCTCAGTCTTGCCGGCCCCGCTCTCCCCTGAGATCAGGATGAAGTGGTTGTTGAACTCAGACTGCATGGTTCGGAAGACGTTGTCTGCCAGCGCGTAACTGAAAGAACAGTAATAGTGAAGTCAAAGTCAGCCCCCTTTAAAGTTCAGACTTTTTTGGCCATCATAAAACTAGAGTCTATGTTTTTATGACTTTGTCAGATAGCTAGCTGTCGAGACATTTAGCTTAAAACAAAAAATGTCAACCTCATAGGGGCACTAGAGGAAAAATCAGGATTATGAAAGTCAGAGGGATTCCTCCTCTGTGGATTACGAATGTCTGTACAAAGGTTCATGACAATCCATCCATGAAAGTCCAAAGTGGTGGACCAACTGACATTACCATCCCTGGAGCCATGCCGCTAGCATTACTAAAAAAATAAAGGTTTATCTTATTTAAGAACTTATTTATCTGGCATAGAAAAGCCCCACCTATAATACCCACTGCATGCAGTGCAAATAAATACAGAATAAAAAATATCTTACATGTGAGGTGGCAGCTCAAAAAAGTTTACACCCATGTAGGTATCCATTTGCTTCTTACTGTAGATATCTAACTCTTTGTATGGGTTGACCGACACCAAGAGAGTCCCAATGTAAGTCTGCAAAGAAAGACAGGGAAAGGAAGTCATGTTCTGCAACTCTTGCACATTTGGGATTGGGATTGTTTTTTCCAAACATTACATGACAATAAAAGAAGGCTTCCAGCACTGTGGTGTCCATGTATCACTCTGCTGATAAGTAATTTTGTACCTCTCATCAAAAGCAATAAGTTTGGCTAATCGCTTGTCATGACCTTATGAACAGAGGTGACCTTTAGATTGCTCACTCTGCAAATGAAAAGAACAGGAGGTGCTGTTTCAGCAACTCAAGGTGCCAGATTCAGCACAAGGCAACATAGCATTAGGATCTTGATGGGTTGAAGGTCGAGGGCGTGACGTTTAATTAGAGTAAGAGAAAGCCATGTAATCTAACATTACACCACACAGGAAGACTCACGTAAATGAGATTCTCATGGAAGCGTTTCCTCAGGTTGTCCAGGAAGGCACTCTCACTTGTGTAGGCGTCCAGTAGAACAAAATCCTGGATGCCCACGCGATCCCGGGCTGTCAGGGAGGCTTCCATGTTCCTCAGGATCTGGTTACACCGCTCATCCAGGCTCTGTGCCCAAACAAGAATACATCAGGACAAGGAAACAACAGAGCTAAGTAACATGACAAAACTGTACAAAATTCACATATATTATGTTATTTTTGGCATAATTCTCATCCCTTCTGTCAAGACGAGGCCCATATGTCCCATCCTTTTCCTTTGTGTCCTGTTTTCCTCAAAAGTTATCTGTTTTTGTTGAGGTTGTCACCACTCAAGAGCACATACACACACATGTTCACAATCATGGACAACCTAGAATATATCGTTCCCAGTAGGTGACTCATTTCCTGCCTATTTGTCCCTATATCTGTGACTCCTAGTCAGAGCCCTAAATGGCCTTGGCTGTATCCTCTATGCTCATGACAAATCTTAATTCAGCCTCCACTATCTAATCTGCTTCTGTGTTCTCTAAAGAGCCATCAGTCTTGTTTATGTCAAGGACTGAATAAACACAATACATTGCACAAGCTTCACTTGAAGTTTTATAATTTCCAAGTTTCTCAGTCTAACAGAAGATTAAATTATAACTGAATCCAGATTTTAATTAAGAACTAAAATCCCGAAGTAATTACATTCATTATAATATTTATAACTACAGGATATCATCTTGCACTTAAAAATACACAGCTGAAGAAGTGCCAGGTAAAATAATCAGCAAACGTGATGCACTTTAATTACGGTGCTATGAAAGAGCCACCCAGCATTATGCTTCAGTAGTTTGGCTCTCATCACTGCCGATTTGACCTGTCACCAAGTCGGAGTAACTGACACTCACAGATCAATCTCCAGTAAAACAAGCTGCTGCTCTACTGACCCAGCAGAAATCTACAGAAAAATGTCCTACTAAATCCTGTCCTGAAAACATCATGTAATCATTAAAACGTTTTTCAGGAAAAAGAGCCAAAAAGTTACCTACCCGGCAGGTTGCTGATGTATGTGCGTGTGTGCCTCTGTACCTTTTCTGAACTGAACATCTGGTTTTATTGAAGGAAAGGGGCAGCAGTGTGACAGGAAACACTGATGGATTACAGTCTCTACTTCCTTCAATAGGAAACCATCAATAATGTAATGAGTGTGCAACAAAGGAAGCAAATCTCATTCTAAATATGTATTTGTGTGGTTGTGTGTGTGTGTGTTTGTAGATAGATAAGTTACTGTAGAGCTTTACCACATAAAACGTACTTTCATTTGTATGAACCTTTTCATTAATTCACAATTTCAAATCTAAATCAGAGAGAGTTGGATGGTGGAAGGCTGCAACATGTCAGGTCATTCACCAAAAACAAGAACTTGTTGATCTTGCTAATCAAATAAAAAAAAACCTCAACTAAAGCTCATTGATCATACAGTCCTTAACAAAATATTACAGTTAGGCTTCATAACTATACAAATATTAATTTAGTTTTTTTATATTTATACATTTATATATTTTGTTCATCATATTATATTTAAGTGTTTGACGGACAAAAAAGCTGATTAAAAAATTAGATTGTATATACAGTACGTAATGTATTAAAGGACACACTCACTTTTATCATAAATTTACATAACAAAAGAGAAAAGTCCAACAACTGGTAGCAGTACCATAATATGAGATATTGAAAGTCTTTGAAAATATACGTCTAAATACCTAAAATCTACTTTAAAAAAACTTAAAGATAAGAGCAGTAATAATAAAATTAAAAACCAAATGCTAATCTCATCACAGAGGTGATCTCTCACACACTGTTCAGATTTCTTGATTGGACGATAATCTCCTCATTTGGCTGTAACTAACGCCTGAAAAAAGCCTTCTGACCTGCCTGCTGCTATTTAATGAACTGGGTTCTGTTGTCCAATTTCTACATGACTTGCATCATAGAGAAAAGCAGCAAGGTGGTCTGTCTCAGACACTCTGCTTTGTTGTTGGCACTCTGTGGACGTCTGTGAGCAGGCAGTTGGCTGGGCACCGAGCGCATAGATTTTCTGACAGTCAAAGGAAATGTTACCTCTACATGGCTGATAGTAGAACAATACTATGCTGTAAAAGGATGGACAATTTGTCTAAGTTGGCAACATTGTCATTTGATTGGACAGGATGTTTAATATTTTAAGGCAAAGATAAGAACATATATGAACAGTCACATGTAAAATGTAACACACAAACATCCAACATGAACAACTACCATAAAACATCAAATTTTGATGTCAGCCTAAAGCGGAACAGGAAAGCCTATCTGACCCAGAGACCATCACCTGAGAGGGCGCTCCATTGTCCCTGACTATCCAGTATGGTGCAGGATCCTGTTACGCAGCCACAAAGTGGCAGTTAGGCTCCTGAAAGAGATAGCGCTCCTCGTGGGCTATTGACTGACACCACACATCACCCAGGGCAACACACATTTAGGGGGCTCCAGGTGTCTAGAGAAACCTGACCATGACTGGCCTCCATCACATCAGCCAAGTACAGTACCTCCTCTGTTGCTACTGTTTCACACAAGCATATATAGCAACAACATGTTCAGCTGGATCACTGAATGGTAAAGAAGCAACTATAAGTGCGAAACTTCTGGGCAGTTTAAGATAGCATTCATTTCCATTTTTTGTCAACTTGGGGTCAATGAAACAAGCTGAATACCTAACATTCACATAGTATCACTTTAGAAAGGTGTTGTTTTTTTAATACCAACTAGCAAACAGTTTGGATTTGTGTTTCTTTCCACCTGGTAAATACCATCTCCCAATATTCATTATCCTTTTTGGTCTAATTTGGTCTCCACCAACTCCTGAGGGAAATATCTGTCTCTTGCTAAATGCTCCACTACGTTCACAAGCTATTCGCTAACTTTGTCAGTGTACTGCTTGATGCAAGGCAGGTAGTGGACATTGGGCTCCTGAGAGCAGCTAGAAAATGCAGTTGATCTGTGCGTTGAGAGAGAGAGAAGTTGCAGGCAGAACAAAACTGAGTTATAATTTTCTGTGGATTCGTTACTATGAGCGACCTCTTTTGCATTACACAGTCATCTGATTCATTGAGAATATAAAAATATTGATTAGTGCAGCTTTAAATCATTACTTCATGAGAAGAATTGTACCAGTGGTAGTCATTCTGTATCAGAAAAGACCCTCAGGCCGACGGCAATGCGCACCTATACCCCCTTGTCTGGATCAAATGAAGAATTGTGCATCAGGGTACTTTGAAAGATGCTGCAATCACTTAAAAATATCCACACACCCTACCTGCTTTACTTCCAAAACCATGTGCGTCATGGTTGAATCAGGCTTGCGCGATGAACCTGATAAATCCAAATTACTTTGAACTTCAGTCCTCAGGTGTACAACTAAGACAGATGGTAGTTTTAGTAGCCGATGATTTCTCCCATAGTTGAGCCTCTTTAGGTCAGCACATATATTTCACCAAGAATCTACTTTCACCACTGTCTCCTCTACTACTCAGGTTTACATCGGTCCTTGATTCAAATACTGGCTCGGAGCAGGCCCGGTACCACGACTTGGGACAGAGAGGCTGAGGAGGAGGAGGAGGAAGAGAAGGAGGAGTGTGGCACTGCTGCTTCCTGCTGGGCTGGTGTCCCTGCATTGTAGGTAATGAGGCAGTAATGAGCTACCTGGCTCTGGGAGCACTGGGCTGGTTAAACATTCATGGAGCCCAGGCAGCAAACGTTCATTCAGCGCTTTGCTGAGTGTTGAACAGGTACACTATGTGTTTAAGGAAGAGTGTGTGCATATATGTGTGTGTGTGTGCAGGTATGTAATACAAGGATGTAGTAACTCTATCCTCCCGAAGACCTGTCCTCACCCTCCTCCCCACAAAATTACAGCACAGGTATTCGATTACTGATCTTTGATTAGGCAGATGCATTTCAAACTAATTACTGACTGCTCATTAGAGCCACAACTTTCAGACAAGTTTGGGATTAAACCACTGATTCTGTGACACCAGCCATCAAAATCACACACATTTTTAATAATTTCAGAACTAGAAAATGTGCTGCTATAATTGCTATACATTCTGGTGGTGCCATCTTCTACATAGAGAAGCTTTTAAATGAAACCTTGAATATAAAATTGTATTCAAGTGATTATGCTGTAACATGGAACTGATTTTACCCAGTTATAGTCAGTTTTACTTTGACAAATCAATATGTTTTCATCAATAACTGCCATAAAATCTTATTCTTTTAAAAGATTTTATGGCATTTTCTGCCTTTATTTAAAAAACTAGAGCTAACAGGAAATGTAGGGAGAGACAAGATATGAACATAGAGCCAAAATTTCTAATGCTTTATGTTATTTTTTAAATGGACATGATAATAAAACAATATTGCACACTGGTGCTTTTATCTTTGTCTTGTGGTTCAGTTGTGACAGGCATGCGGGCGGCGTAACATTGCTCTCTAATTCCGTCTGTTTAAATTTTAACATTGTGCTTCCTGTAAGCATCAACAAAGGCATCTTACGTTACTGCCTGAAGATCGGCCAAAACACACGCTGACATAAGAGAGCATGTCGGAAAATACCTAATTAACATAATGCAATCCATTATGCAAATACTGGGGGATTTCTAGGATCTACTCAATCTTTAAAGAGGACCACTGCACTCCTGATAAACTCCCAATAAAACACACACACCACATGACCAACGGAGTTGTGGTGGCCACACCTATTGACAGTTAGGGCTCAGGCTCAATAATATTCTTTGATGCAAACACCTCGGGCCCTCGCAAACAATCCAATCCTAAATTTAAAACAACTTAAAACAACAATTTTAGCTTTTAATTAGATACCTACTTTTTGAAAAGTTTTATAGGATCGCAAGTATCCTAACTCAAAACTAAATCTAAACAAACAAACACTAAACAGTTAGCTAATAAGTGATGCCCATTGCCTATTATTTGACGTTTTTTTAATGTTGGTGGCGGTATTGATATCTGAGCTATGATACTGATACAAAAAAGGAAAACCATTCTATTGTTTACTATTAATAAATACAAAATAAATGCAGCATAAGAATAATAAAAACATAATTTAAAATCATATAATTCTTTAAAAAAATAAATAAAGTTTCAAGAAGATTAAGAATTTGTGCATTAACTCTCAATTTGCTGTATTTTTGATGCCCGGCACTAATGATAACACAAAAAACTGGTCCATAGAGTATCTCCTTTACTTTTGCATTAATTTTATGCATAGCCTCCCTCCTGCACTGATGGTTTACAGTGATAGTGTACCTGAGTAATTAAATAAGCTTAATATTGTAATCTTCTGACCACACGCTGTACAGTAACGACTCACACACACACACTTAAAAATCTCAACATCTAAAAAAAGAGGTAAATAATATGACTTACTACAGACTTGTTTCTGAAGAATGAAGGGCAAGTTGGATCACAACACATCTTTGATCCACCACTTATCCAAATGAATATTCACAAACCCAATTAGTCCTAAACAACTTCACTTTCAAACTAATCCTTTATTCATGTGAACAAATAGATTGCTGTCGCCGGGGCAGGACTTTGAAGGCCAGAACGAGCTGTGAGGCTATTAGTTTCAGAAATGCAGCATTCAGTGAACAAATGGTACAATAATTAAAGTCCAGCATCACAAAACCAGCTGTTTCAGTGATTTGGATTTTTTTATAGAATATCTTTAAGCAGGGTAGGTCATCCACATGTCAAAATAAAAAATAATAGTTAATAGGACTACAATATTTTAGCATTCAGCTTTTAAATATGTAGATGTCAGTTCTTACCTTTGAGTCCATGTTGCAGCTCTTTGTGCTCTGCTGAGGTTCTGTATTGCTCTGTATGAGTCTGACCGAGCAGCTGATGTGGGGACAGGGGGATATGTAGTATATTCTACCTGTATTTATGACCGTCCCATAATGCAGCAGCCTCAGCATGTCCTCAATGTCCTACTTTTCTCCAGCTTTTATTTTCAGGTTGGCCTTATTCACTCGCAAGGGTGCAGAAGACTGAGAGCCTCCAACAGTCACAGACAAACCTCTTATTTGAGAAGATGTCTTTCTGTGGTTGTAAATACTAATAAAAATATTTAACTGTTCAAGTTTAATAAATGGGATTTTTTTGTGGTATGTGCTATAGTCAACTTGGTCTCCAGAGTATCACACTGCTGGTAATTAGTTTTGAATAGACCATTTCTCCTATAATACATCTATACTTTCACTTATAATGGAGTTGTACCAATCCAACAATGTCAAAGACATTGTTGGATTGGTACTTTAACCAAGGTTAAGGATCTTCAATCTCTGTGTCTCGGGGACTGTACTAGTGTTTCTGAATGCAACTAATTTACTAGAAATCTCACTTTACTGATGAACACTTTCCTAAACATAGCATAGTAAGTATATTTTCTATGTTTTCCACTGTTCTCATTTCATTTAAGTTTGATGTAAACAGAAACTTGTTTGAGATACAGAAGATAATCCAGAGCAGCAGCAGCAGCAGCAGCCCTGAACTGCCTACTGAAGTCAAAGCCTCATAAAGTCTGAGTCTGGTGTTCTCGTGCTACAGGAGGTAATACTGCTGTTTTGACAGAATACCAGGTCTTAAATCAATTCCTTCCTCTCATTAGGCTTCTGAGAAGAGATAAAATAGTCTTTGTAAAGCGTAATTACCACTGTGATTGTTACGTGTTTGAACTCAAGAAGTGCTACCTTTGACAACAGCAGGCTTTACAAGAGAGAGCCCTCTGATTACTTGACCAACTATCACCTACAATACCAGAGGAATGAGAGCACAACCTGCTGTCAGCCGCAGGATATAACAGCTAGTTAGCTACTGAACCATAGTCCGGTAGTTGTAAGCTGCACCTCATGTCACCCTCAGCTTGGTGAATCAAATCAAATCCAAATATCTGCTCACTTTACTCCCTCTATCAACATTATTCTTCACTAATGTATAATCTTTCCGTGGTCACAGTATGGGCTCTGAGACACACACCCTCTGTGTGTTTGCTTTACGTTTTGGTGATCAATTAATTAGGCTTAAGCTTTAGCTTCCTGTTGTACTTATTGTAAGTCCCACTAGATAAGAACATAAGCCAGAGCCTTGATTAAGGGGATGAGGAGAGATTAATACAGTTTGATTTATCTCTACTGGTTGGATTTGGTGGTTTTGTAATTTAATTACCAACAATAACAATAAAGAAAATATTCAAAAACTTGCTAGGTGGTTTGTTGTTTACTGTTCGTACTTTTGACCGAGATTTCATCTTGTTTTTAATTTTTAAACCAAATCATACAGCTAAAATATATAAAATGTTGATTCACAATTTTCAATCTTATCGTTCCTACTTATTATCCTGATGAATGTTTAAATAAATATGGCTAACCTATAAACCCTCTGTCCAGTCACTCCTGAAGTAACACTGTGTTGTTTCCTTGTGTAACCCCTCCCCTTTGTTCTACTGAGGGATTGTTCTCTGATTGGGTGTCACATTGAAACCAGAAGTGCACCAGCAGGTTTGACCAAAGAACCGGTGTATTGTGTGTGGAAAGTCACAGCAATCTCAACACAAAAACACTGGCATGGACAACTGGAGGCAACCAACAAAGATTTCCTACAAGCGGTGGAGAAATCCTGAACTGAGGTAAAGCTACTAAATTATTTTATTATTTGATTTGATTATTGTACTTCCTTATATGTGTGGGAGCACACTGTCAGCGCTGCCCTGCCCTGTTGTTTACATACCAGTGTGGCCACAGTGGTGTGTCCATACTGATATATTTGTATTTAAAATTTAACCTTTTGTGCTTCATAATAAAGTTCTCCTTTTGGTGTGCTTACATTCAGGGATGAGGGAAATTTTATGGGTCAGAGCGATGAAGACCAGGGCACAGACAATGAGATCTGCACTATTGCCTCAGCAGGAGTCGACTCAGGGGGACTACAGACTGCATCCACATCTGGATTTAACAAAACTGAAGGTTTGTAGAGCACGATTAGTTGTAGTCTATACACATTTTGATCTTGTATGTCTCTGCTTGTTTTTGTAAGGAAAATGTAGGAGAGAGTAGGTCAGCTGATCCACCAACTAAGTACTGCATTCATTCTTCTAAAAAAAGTTCTTATTATGCAGCAGAATGGCCCCAGTCAGGGTTTCATTATTAAATAATTGGATTATTATTGTTGGTGCATTAACATGTGAGCAGTACTTTAATGTTGTAGTTGGTCAGGGTGGAGATCATTTGAACTGCTTTATATACTATTTGGTAGTAAAATAGAAGTATAAAGTAACATAAAATGGAATAGTGTGTGTCTTTTTATTCTTTGAAAACTTTAAAAATCAATAAAATATATTTACATTTACACATTTCTTTACAGGGGACAGTGAACTTACAGTGAATGCTTTGTCCCTTTTTACAGAAACCTTTACAGTAGACGACGCACTGGAGGCCATCGGCTTTGGAAAGTTCCAGTGGAAGATCTGTCTCCTCACCGGACTCTCATGGGTAAGGATCCTAAAACATACAGAAAGGTCTTCATTCTGATTTCTAGACACTATATGTGTCTCATGTAGCGCTCTGCCTCTCTGAGAGCAGATAGGAGACGCCATGGAGATGATGATCCTCAGTATCTTGGGCCCCCAGCTGCACTGTGAGTGGAGGCTGCCCAGCTATAAGTTGGCCATCTTAACATCGGTAAGGTCTTCTCAGAACTGTATTATTCTACAGCTTGTTGATTTTGAAATGTGTCAAAGTGTTTACTCTTTTTTTGCCTCAGGTGGTGTTTGTCGGGATGGGGATTAGCTCACCTGTATGGGGGAATATGTCCGACAAGTACGGCAGAAGAGTAGTGAGTCTCATATGTGGGTTTTTCATATATGATTTAGGGATGTTTGTACATATATTTGTACATTATTTGATGTTTAACTCGTGTTTTCTGTACATGTCTGTGTGGTAAACAGGGTCTGACGATTTGTATGTGCTGGACTCTGTACTACGGCCTGTTGAGTGCCTTTGCTCCGGTGTACGGCTGGCTCTTGGTCCTGCGGGGCCTTGTAGGTTTTGGCATTGGAGGAGCTCCTCAGTCGTAAGTTCAGTGTTTCCTCTGCATGCACCGAGATGAAGTTTGAACTGAGTCGACCGACACATTTTAGCCATGAAGTGATTTGCAGCATACGTTCGCTCTCTTTTAAGGGTGACACTTTACTCAGAAGTCCTCCCAGTGAAAGCAAGAGGCACCTGCATCATGCTGATTGCGGTACTGTGGTGCTTTTTTAATTAATCATGACTTTAACTGTGTTCCAGTGTTGAATCTTTGATCTGATTAATTCTACTGTTTATTGATTGCCTCCTGTTTGTTGGCATCAGGCTTTCTGGGCATTTGGTGCTGTGTTCGAGGTCTTGCTGGCATTGTGGGTAATGCCCACTCTCGGCTGGAGGTGGCTTATCGGCCTGTCCACTATACCAATGGCAATCTTTGTTTGCTTCTGCTTTGTAAGTATGTTGGTTATTGATAGAGAGCCATTAAATGAAAACCAGCTGGGGTCAAACTCTCAACTGAACTGTCTGTGTTCCACAGTGGCTGCCTGAAAGTCCTCGCTTTGATGTGCTGACGGGAAAAACAGACAAAGCTTTGATAACTTTAACACGTATCGCCAAAGAGAATGGCAAGGCCATGCCTCAAGGGAAGTTGACCATCTATCAGAAGGTGAGGGTACAGATTGATGGGTCACAAAAAGGAGATGTGTGTCAAATATTAATGAATGCGCCTTCTATTTTTGTTGTCTAAATTTCACAGAATGAACGCGGGCGCATCAAAGATCTCTTCGTTCCTCAGTATAGGAGAACAACTCTTCTTTTGTGGTTTATATGGTAAGCTTGAGTAACACATTTTCTACTTTGTCCTTTCTATCAACTTTCCTTAATTAGATATTTTGATCTAAGGTAATTATTTAATCAAGGCTGGATTAGCAACCGGGCAAAGATGGCAACTGCTTGGGAAACCTCCAGGTTCACTGTGTGTCAGTTGGTTTGTGGTCATTTGGCTAAGTGCAAATCTGTTTTGGGAGTATGCAATTAAATATAACATGCACTGAACTGATATGAGCCATGTGTCAAAATATAGCCTACTTTTTGTTTTGATTTTAGTGGATATTGGGCTTAAATTGTTTATATTCTTCTTCTATCCGTCAGGTCAAATTACCTTACCGTAAATTCAATGTAGCAAACATTGGGCCAGATACTATTATGGAAGAAGCAGCTGTTATTTAGGGCACCAGGAAAAGTAATGCTGAGATTGGCTTGTGTATCTATTTCATGCTTTACTTTAAACTACTTGTCCACAACTTACCTTGTTGAACATTGTATTGTTATTTTATTCAAAGGTTTGCATATGCCTTCTCGTATTACGGGATAGTCCTGTTGACAACTGAGCTGTTCCAAGCTGGAGATTCATGTGAGGGTAAGTAACAGCTACTTCGTGTGGATCAGGTTTTAACATTTGTCATATTGTTTCTTAAATTTAAACACCAAAACCAAACTGTCCTTCCTTATAGCGACCCAAGGGGCCAAGATTGAGCCAAGCTGTAGTCTGGAATGCAAATATTTGACATCAGCTGACTACAGAGACCTTTTATGGACAACCTTGGCTGAATTCCCAGGTAAAATTGCTCCTTTTAGCTCCTATTAGCATTTTCTCATAGTTGTGGTGTGTAATTGAAGCTGTAAGGTGAAGACCTTCATGATGCTGGTGCCAAGAACAGTGTTAATCCCATATTTAGGCCGTTCTTCTTTTCGTTGTCCAGCCTGTCTATATTTATAAAGTTACCAAGGAACCATAAGCTCAGGTTAAACTTCACATCTCTAATGCCATGATATTTGGTGCACATATAAAGCTAGATTTTTTTTATTTAAAAGGTATATTTACATACTTTTACATACACATTTACATAATTTTTTTTATTTAAAAGGTGTATTTACATACTTTATTTACAACAGGTTTGAAGTCGTTTAGGCTTGTTGATATAAGCTCACCTTTGTCACCACCCAGGTCTGCAGTAGTAGAGTGAGATACAGCAATGTGTTGTTTAAGGGAGTGGCTTAGGCTGTATAAGTGTAATTTATTCTCACTGTGTCTTTTCAGCTCTTGGCTGCAGCATTTTAAATGATTGCTGTTTGCTCTTCATGTTGGTTTCAGGTCTTTTTGTTATCCTTCTGGCAGTTGATCATATTGGCAGGAAGAAGAGCATGGCACTGTGTTTCTTCATGTTTTCTTTGTGCATCCTGCCCTTATATGCTTGTATTGGGAGGTAAGTTTGTCTCTGTGTCTTATGTTTTATTTATTTTTGTCACATTGGAACAGCAGCAATACATTAAAAAATCAGGGCTGATCTGTGTCTTTCTTTCTTTCTGTTCATACAGGATTGCTCTTACAATCTTCATCTTTATTGCTAGAGCCTTCATCTCGGGAGGATACCAAGTTGCTTTTGTTTACACACCAGAGGTAGGTCTACATGCCATTTTAAGATTAACCATACTTGTTTTTGGATCATTGGAACTGGACAAAATGCTCTCTCCTCTCTCCCATTAGGTGTTCCCTACAGAAAACAGAGCCTTAGCAATGGGGACTTGCAGTGCGATGGCCAGGGTGGGTGCCCTGATTACACCCTTTGTGGCACAGGTATGCAGTGACAGCTCTGTTGGTACTTTACAAAGAAACTCTTTCAAAATGAGTCTGATGTGAGACCCCTTCACATTAGGCTCTATGTTTCCTCACCCGGCTCCTCGGTTTTTGTGTTTTGGTTCTAGGTGTTGCTCAGGACATCAGTGTATTTGACTTTGTCACTGTATTGTGGCTGTTGTCTGCTGGCCGGCGTTGCATCCTTGATCCTGCCCATTGAGACGATGGGCAGGGGTCTGCAGGAGTCCAATCTTGACCAGGAGGCCGGAGGGCAGATGAGCAGCAGAACCAGCCATTCAAATAGTACAACACACGCAGGGTAGATCAGCCAGGAGGGGGAATGAAAAAAACTGGAAAATAAAGGATATTTTGTCGACTCCCAGGCTGCTGTAGACGCCACTGTTGCCTGGTTTAGCTGTGGCTTGAATCCTCTGAGCGATGATGGGTGAAGAACAACAGGGGACAATCTCATTACAGGCAGGGAGTGATAATTAAGGGAAGGCCTACTTCCCATGTCTAATGAGAGCGGAAGCACTCTTGTGCTTGGACCAGTTTGTTTACCTCTCTTCCATCTAGGCCATAGAAGCAACACAGGTCCTCTCCGAAAATGATGATCCACTACATATTTTACAAGAGACTGACGTTTATTTTTGATAAATTCTGAATAAAAAATGTTTTTTGTATTTATTTATATTTGAAGCCATGTGCCTTTTGCGAATTAAAGTTATTTAATGTGCTTTAAACTCTGCTTTGTTTTGTCAGTGAATCTCAGTATTATAAGTATTGATTGATAATAATCATTAATTGATGCCTTCCTCAACATCATGTCAACCTCGCTGCGTTTCATAACACGAGCAAATTATATTATTCCATCAACATTTGTATTTGGGAGTTCCTAGTCTGGCCAGTCACCTTGACAACATTGGCCCAATGACAGCGCGCACGCGAACTAGGCCAGCCAATCACAGGCATCCGGCAAAGCTGCATGTCATTTCTGCCCCACTCGCAACCTGCACCGTGTTTTGTTTGTCTGTCTGCGCACCAGTGATGAAATCTCGGGCTCTGCTGCTGGCTCGGTACAAACGGAGGAAATCTGTCATGACTTCCCGCTCATGAGGACTCCGGTAAGCGCAGAGGACGCACGGAGCAGGACCGAAAGGGAGCAGCGCCGGGGCTCTGGAGTCAGGTGCTGCTGGATGAGAGTCTGACTAGGCATTTTCTCCCCGGTGACAGAGACAGTATCTCAGCGGCGCATCTTCCCACATCCTCCTCCCCTCCCTTCTCTCCTCCTCTGCTGCCCTCCAAGGCTGCAGCCCACCGACCATGGCCCTGGTGACTCTGCAGCGCTCTCCCACCCCCAGTGCAGCATCCTCGGCCAGCACGACCAACAGCAGTGCGGGGGAGGTAGGTGGAAAAGCCGGGGTTCGGTCTTTGTGTACGCGGGAATGAGGAAACGCCGTGAATGCGCCTGCAGGAGCCCGTATCAATACAGGCTGTTTAATGTCTCTGCAGGAAGGACTAACCTTCATACCTCTCATTGGTGTGTGTGTGTGTGTGTGTGTGTGTGTGTGTGTGTGTGTGTGTGTGTTATAAACTTGATATATTGTTGCATTGTTACCAGCAGAGAGTTGTTTGTGGCTGCTGTGGCAGCGGATTTGTAAACAAAATCCTGCAGAGGGGGAGGGGGAGGCTGCTGGGTTTAGCTGTCAGAACAAAGTGCTCATTTTGCTGCTGCACAAACATTTGCTGCGTTGCACTCAGGTTGTTCTTCCTCCTTGTTATTGGGCTTTTTTATTTTGCAGTAATGCAGCCTCAAAGTTGGGGGGGGGGGCTTTAAAGGGGAATCGCATCAATTTTTAGATTTATGCTCAGTGTGTGTGCCCCAGGACAGTTCAGTGAGGTGTTCACGAACTTGCAGGAATCTGAGGGGGGAAAAAAACATTGATTGTGAGATGTTGTCACTAAGCTCCTTGACAGGATTTAAACCCCATTTGTATGCAAGACCTCACTCTTAAAATCTTATCAGTCTGTGTTCAGTATTTTACATTAAAAGAGTTATTTTCTAGCTTTAGAAAACTGCAGCCAGGTTCAACTCCTGACAATGAGAAGAAACATTGGCTTTGGAGTTTGAGGCTGTGATTGCAGTCAGCATTTAAATACAGCGCAGGGCCAGATTTGACATCCCAGTGAAATCATAACATCAGGGTTAGTGCTCCAGTTTCTAGGTTTAGGAAAGTAGATTACATGCTCTGAAGTAGGCTGAATAAAATAAAAAAAAACATAAGTAGTGCCATTTTTCCTCTGATGAGATGTTTTTAATGTCACTTCCTGCATCACAGCTCACTATTCTGCAAGAGTCAGCCAGCAGGAGGGGAAAAGCGTATGGGTGTGATGACTGGATGTGTTTTTGCTGAACTTAAGTGTCCGAACAATTCAACTGTCAGCTAGGACACTCATAGCAGATGAGATCGTAACACTGACCAGGGAGGACCAGCAGTTGGCGCTGACACCCTTTAGTCCAATTGCATGGTCCTCAATACCCATTGGCACTACTGTACACGTCTTAAAGATTCAACTAAGCATAGACATTTCGAGGTCCAGTTAGTCCCTGAATGTATCAGACTTACAAATGCAGACACAAATGTTTTTGCCATAGTGATGATGCATCGTGCCTGTAATGAACATCGGCCTCCAGATGATCCAAACAACAGTTCAATGTGCACGGTGCAGTCGCCTCTGTTCACTAATCCAGTCTCAGCTCTGGGCTGCAACTACAGATATTAGGTTCATTAAGATGTGTGTTGTTATTATTATTATTATTATTATTATTATTATTATTATTATTATTATTTCCTCAACATTTATTTTAACACTAAAGGAACATCTATTCTCTGCCTTGTTTCTGTCTTTCAGGATTTTGGAAGTGACGATGACCGGAAAAATAATCAGAGGTAAGCTCTTTTGTATTTTAAAAAAGTATGTGTATTTGATGTTTTGTATTTCTGACTGTGAGATGTGTTTTTATCCTGTTTTTGTCCCAGCCTTCTGTTTCTGGTATGAGCCGACCGACTCTGTTGTAGCGAGAAGGAGAAATACCAGCAGTCAGCAATGTCTCAAGCTGTTTGAGCCTCTGAAACAGTTGATTGTCTAAGTGAACTGTTTAGGTTGTAGCAGTTAAAGCAGATTCATATTTACATATTAATCTGGTGTTTAATTATGTATAAAACTCTTTTGAGAGTGTTTTTTAAAATGTTATGCAAAATAAGATTTTTTTGGATGGGGAAACTGGAAGTAAAGTTGACTTGAGAAGGACGGCATCATGAAATACAGTTAGTTTTAATTTTCACTTCTACATTAGAATTGATTATATTTATTATTTGATCGTGTCTCTGCCAAATGCTTGTTGCACAACTGATTCTATAATGGATGGAATGTCTCGCAAGGACAGTATACAGTGAATTAGACTGTCAAAGCAGCATACTTCCTTGATTATCAAAAACAATTTTGGCTCGTGCTGCTCGTCTTGTCCACCGTCCTGACCATTTGGTGATGTGAGTAAATCTGGCTCTCTTACAGGACCGGTTAGGCAGTTTATTTTCTCTAATGTCCCGTAGTTTCTCACTGTTGTCAAGGAGAACAAGCGTTTAAATGTTTCCTCTACTCAGTTATATAACAGAGAGTACATAAACTGTTGTTCCTGCTCGGTCACAAAGCTTTTCTTTAATTAACCAGACGTCACAAAAAGTCATGATTTGTGTCAGCAAAGCTTTGGCACAGACTCTGTCTTTGTGCTCCCTGTGTGTGTGTGTGTGTGTGTATGTGTGGGGGGGGTCATTCACAGTTGAAACAGTAATGTCATGCCTTGTCTGGAGTGTCTGAATGAGTAACATGTTTCTGTGGCTCAGTAATTCATCATCAGCGTGGAGTCTTAATTTAGGATTCTGCATGTCAGACTTGAGATTGACGCCAAGTAACATTTCCACCGCCTCCCAGCGCTTGCATGAATGATGGTATTGTGGCAGAGCATTGCATAGGGAGAGCTGATTGCCGCTGTGTAGAGGAGATAGGGAGCAGAAAGTGAGAGGACAGTGCAGCACGGGCGAGGAGACTTCAGGGCTGGGATGGAAAAAAAAAAAGCTGCTGGAGGAAAAGAGGAAGGACTCAGCCAGACCGGGACCACAACGAGAAAAGTGAAACACGCTGCTCGGAGAGGCTGCAGTCCCCTGACCGTGGACAGGAATATGCAGGTGTAGAAGATGGATGGAAAGATGATAATGAGAGGAGAGAGAAACTGGAGTTTTTCTGAGGAGACTGGTAGAATAGTTAACTTCTCGCAGGATGCATCTGGTTGTGAAACCTTCACATAAAGCCATGTTCACCGTGCTGCCTCACTTTGTGGAGGAAGCTGCTGTGACTCGGAGGGAGATCTGTCGCATGTAAGTTCTCAAAGAGGCACAGACAAAAAGTTAATCATAGACTGATGAGAGACAGTTTTTAGAGCATGAAATCTTAAATTTTTTTGGACAGTCAGACACATTTTAAGGCTTTAATTCTGGGAGCTTCGATCTACATCAATCACTCTTTAAGCTTTAAGAGTAATGATTTATTATTTATTTCAATCATCACTGTTCTCATAAGAAAAGTACTGATTGAGCTTTGTCAAGACTTTGTATAGCGTAAATTCGTTTAAGGAGAGTTAATATTTCACCTCAAGCATCGTCTCCAAATCATAGGTCTTCTACTTAAATGTGAAAAGGAATAATACCACGTAGCAGTGGAGCTGAAACAAAAGGCCTTGTGATCGTCCCACTCAGTCATACCAGGCTTTGTGTGTGTGTGTGTGTGTGTGTGTGTGTGTGTGTGTGTGTGTGTGTGTGTGTGTGTGTGTGTGTGTGTGTGTGTGTGTGTGTGTGTGTGTGTGTGTGTGTGTCGGTTGAGTGGGGGAATGAGAGTGCGGTTAAACAAAGCTGCACTCTGTTCTGTGTGAGAAAAGACGCTAAAGCTCTCCTCCTGCCCGCTGCAGCCTTCGCAACAAAGTCATGACCCAGAAGTGCTGCGTCCAACGCGGGTCGGACAGGAGAGGAAGTTTTAAAGCCCGAGCACATATGGATAGTCGCGGTGTAACGCTCGATTCACCACAGGTCAGCCAACCCAATCAAGAAGAGTCTGTAAATCATGCTGTAAAAACACAGGGCTGTAAAAGTCACTGCATCAGGACTCTGCTGACTTTCAGTCTCTGATGAGCCTCCTGTCCTGCTCAATGAACCAATGAGGACTTAATAAGTATGCAGCTTACACCTGGCTACTGTACCTACAGTATCAGCCATTTCGTGTCCCTGTCTCAATTCTGTTCTCTAACACGTGATTTTAAATAGCAAGATTTCAACTCAAGTTTGATGTTCAAGGTTAATTTATTTATCATTTTTGCAGCACAGTGTTGTAAAATGAAATTCAGGTTGTAGGCTTTATACTACTCACAAAAACCAAACAAAAACTGTTTTACAGTGGAGTGTGGAGGATGGATTGAGGAGTCTCACAGCCTGATGAAAGAAGCTGCTACTGTAGTCTGGTGGTACAGTGGCAAATACTTCTGTATCTCTTGCCAGATAGCAGCAGGGTGAACAAGCTGTGGCTGGTATGGGTATTGACTTTTAGTACCTTTTGGGCTCTGCGCATGCACCTCACTGATATCACTGATGCTGGGTAGATGGGAATCGGTCTTCTTCTGAGCAGTTTTAAAGGTCCAGTGTGTAACATTTAGGAGGATTTATTAGCAGTGGAATATAATATTCATAGGTATTTTTTCATTAGCGTATAATAAGAATTGTTGTGCTCTTGTTACCCTAGAATGGGATGTTTTTATCTACAGAGGGAGCTGGTCCCCTCCCATGGAGGCCACCATGTTGAACCACCATGTTCCTACAGTAGCCCAGAACGGACAAACCCAACATGAGTTTCACGACCACCGTAGTTTCCTCTACAGGCTTGGTTGGGCCAGGGGGTTTCAATTGGTTGCAATCTGCCACTTCACCACTAGATGCCACTAAATCCTACACACTGGTCGTTTAATTAGTCGCTGCCTCCTGTCCTGGGCCAGTTTGTGATGTTTCCAATCAGGATGCTCTCTATTGCTGCTCTGTGAAGGTTAACAAGAACTTGGCACAGGTTATTTACTTTCTTAAGTTAGTTTCTAAACTTTCTTAACCAGGGTGGAGAAGTGTGATGACCATGACAGGTTCTCTGTGATTCCCAGAAACTGTTCACCTGCTCCACTTCAGCTCCACTGATGTAGAGACGGACGTGTGTCAGTGGTTTTGCTGTTTTTCTTTGTCTTATGTGATAGTAAATTGAACATGTTTGGCATTTTTCACTAGTTTCAGACAATATATAAACCCAACAATAAGTCAATTAATCAAGAAATATTTATAAGGTCACATACCAGTAATGATTCAGTTGTTGCTCTGTTCAACACTTATAACGCCAAAGGATGTGTTAAACAAGTATCCACTTCACATTCAGTGAAAAGGCATAGGCATAGTACAACAAGATGAACTCTTTAAGAGGGAAAAGGGGCTTAAGTAATCCGACAATATCCACCTAACCCACCCAAAACCTCCTGTGTGTGCTTTACTCATACTGTTAGGACAACACTATTTCGTTTGAAATAGTGGCGTCTGTGTAGCATTTTGACTTGAATTGATCAGGCCAAAATGATCAAGTGTCCAGCCTTGTTTGAGCTTGTGTCTTTCATCTTCCCAGCAAAAATAAGATGGGTTGTAAAGATACGGAAGAGGTCGGCTGTGTTAGGCACATATGGATGAGTGAAATAATGTGTGAGAGCTGTTTAAGGCATATAAATATGGTAAAACTAAACGGTTGTGACCAGGAATATGAGTTCGAGACAAAACATTCTCCTTTTTGCACTTGTGTTTTATTCTAAGGTTCGAATGAAGAATAAGGCAGAATGAACTGGTGTAGAGCAGAGTGCAGTTACAGTACTACACTGCACTGTAAAAAGACTTCTTTGGTGGCATTTGTTAACCCTGAATTTTTTTTCCACTTCTTTTCAGCCTCAGTGAGAGCTTCTTCATGGTCAAAGGAGCCGCCCTCTTCCTCCAGCAGGGTGGCAACGCACAAGGACCAAAGACCCCGACCCACCACAAACATGCAGGTAGGAACACACACTCACACACACAGACATAAGAAGCTTTGTTTCTTGTTCCTTTTTTCCCCATATTCTCTGCACAAATAAGCCCCAGACAAAAGGAAGTATTGTATTTGCTGAGGTGGCTTTTCTCTCTGTGGGTTTGTCTGTGTTTATTCTAAACTGTGTTGGGAACTGTTACCTAGCTGGGTCTGACCTGAATCAACCTGCAGCTGAACATGAGGGATGCTCACAAATAATTTCAAACAAGATCAAGTCCTAAACCTAAAGACTGTATCTTTGGTTTAGCTATTTGAGTACTGGGCACTTGATGAGCGGATGATAACCTTTGTAAGTTTAAACAAAGATGTCCGTAGAAAACAGAAGTACGACAATCGTTTACTCAGACAAAAATAGGGAGAGGCAAATATCAATGAAAGCTCTGGTACATTTACTCAAGTACAAATTTGAGGTACTTGTATTTTACTTCTTAAATACTTCTACTCAAATACATTTCAGGGGGCAAATCTTGTTCCTTTTATTTCACTGCATTTATCTGACAGCCTTAGCTTCTTTACAAATTAAAACTACTGCATTCAAACCCTATCAAGAGCTTATAAAATATGATTTATGTTATAAATTAAATCACCAAACTGTACAGTTTAAGTAAATTAAACAGTCAGTTGACAGAAAATTAATTAGCAACTAGTTTCAGTCATTTTTCGTGAGAAATATTTCATGGTTTCGGCTTCACAGATGTGAGGATTTGCTGTTGTTCCTATTTAATTATTTTCATAATTTAATTTATTTTAAATAAATTTGAATTTTGTACTATTGGTTGGAGGAAAAAAAGTTGCAGTTTAAAATGAGCTCCACCTAAAGCAACTAAAACAGTAAAATTCTGCTTTTACATTAATGCATTAGTAATAATAATCTACTGATATAATACAGTAACAGTCACAGGGGACATTTTTCTGCATTGGGTACTTTTACTTTTAGTACTTTAAGAACATTTTCATTGTTGTACTCGTAACAGAGTATTTTTCTTTTAAGTAAAGGATCTGCCCACCATTGGCTCCAACAGATTTAGTGTTATTGCACAATCATCGTGGTGCTGCTGCTGATGTTCGTCTGCACATCAAAGTGGCGTTAAAATGTGGCCTAATCTAAAAATAAAAATGTTCTGTAAGTCTTTTGATGTCCATCAATGGGTTTCTTTTATAGACGGCTGCTGTTTACAAGTTTCTAATCTGACGTCCATGTTGAGTCTGGAGTCATTTGAGGAGAAATGTGGGACCAGACAGAAGTCAGTTTGCACGTGACTCATGTGTTACTTGCTAACATTTTAGCTTAGCACAGCTGGCAGGCTGGAGGGTTTAGATTTGTCTTCATTGAGAGAAATCTGCAAAGATATTTCCTCCCAGTGGAAAAGAGCAATGAATGAACAATAGAAGAAGCTGAATGATCAGTTTGTAGTTGACCTTTAATTTTTTTGTAAGGAATTCCAGAAAGATTCTTTGTATTGAAGCCTGTCGGTGATTCAAGTGTGCATTATTTTCTCTGTATTGTTAAGTCTGAATTTGGAAGCAATATTATCAGCCTATTAAAGGCAGTTTTAGTTACTTACTGCAATGGCCATTAAAGGACCAGTGTGTAGGATTTAGTGGTATCTAGCGGTAAAGTTGCAGACTGCAACTAACACCACTCGTGTCTGTATTTGACAACCTGGGGATGAGATCAGGCTGTAAAGTGTGTAGGAGAAACAATGGGGACTGTGTTCCCTCTGTAGATAAAAACTTCTCATTCTAAGCTAACGAAAACACAAAGACTCCTATATTCAGGTGATTATTAATTTGTATTATTTATTATTGATAATTAATGAAAACATAACTGTGAATATTATATATTTATGGATCCTCCTAAATGTTACACACTGGACCGTTTAAAGCTTTGGTAGCAAGAAGATTTTCTCTATCTGATCTTTGTGAGCTGAACAAAATGTCGACGTCCAGTTTAGACATCCAGACTTTGTTGATGAAGTCTCAATGCGTGTTTGACTTTCAGGTGATTTACCTCAACACCTGCAGGTCATGTTTAAGATCCTCCGGTCTGAAGATCGCATTAAGCTGGTCAGTATAATTCTTATAATAATGCTTATACATCCTTTTATTTATTTATTTATTTTTATATATATATATATATATATATATATATATATATATATATATATATATATATATTGGATAGTAGGTTTTTATGTATTGCTTCTGTTGGTGTTAAGGCCTTAATTTCATTCAATATATAAAACATTACAGCACAAGTGTTGATTCTCTCTCTCATTTTCAAAGTGCTGTTTACTGAGAGTCTGTTTGAGCTCTGGTTTGTAGGTTATCATGCAGTCACATATGTTTTTGTACAATAATTGCATGACATCACCAGGAAATACTGGTTATTTTTCTCCTAAATGCATGTATCTTGCTTCATGTTGTACAGGCAGTACGGTTAGAGAGCGGATGGTCAGAACGGGTGCGCTATATGATCGTTATCTACACCAATGGCCATCAAGATACAGAGGAAAATATTGTCCTAGGAATGGACTTCACAGACAAGGACTGGTAATTAATTTCTCTGTGGTCTTACATTTAGTACAGTTTAATCTGATTATTATATTTGTTAAAATGTTATTCCTAAATGTTTGTGATCCACAGTAAAGATTGCTCTATTGGGATGGTGCTACCACTGTGGAGTGATACCAACATACATTTAGATGGAGATGGGTAAGTTTCAGTTTGTCCTTTAAGAAAAAATCCTACTTATATCAGCTGGCTGAATATAAGACACACATGTACATGTAAGAAAGCTTTCTAGGGTATACTTCCTGCTCAGATTCAGGCAGGCCTCCAGCTGTGTGTTTTGGTTGTTCTCTGCCTTTTGGGTTTTACTGCCCACCAGTGGCAGAGACGTGAATTACAAGCATTTTTGCTCTGTGTGTGAGAGCCATTCTTGCTGACCTGTTAACATTGTCTCTGTCTCTGTATGCTGGAGGAATGTTCCACTGGTCGGTGTCCCGAATAGTCCCATGAACGAGCTGTGTCCAGTCTGTGTTTACATCCCTCCGATCACTCTTCATCTCCATCCAGACTCAAACTGACCTTCCTTCTCCTCCTCTTACTCACCAGAGGCTTCAGTGTGAACACAGCAGGACGGTCGCATGTCTTCAAGCCTGTATCTGTGCAGGCCATGTGGTGAGTGAAGTCTTCGTGTTTATCTGGGATTACTGTGTGTGTGTGTGTGTGTGTGTGTGTGTGTGTGTGTGTGTGTGTGTGTGTGTGTGTGTGTTGTTTGTGGACAGGGAGGAAAATGCATTATCCATGCTAGATAAATTCTCTGAGACTTAGTCTTAGGTAGAGCAACTAGTCCATTTGAGGCGTTGTACCTGTAAATCTAGTGTAAACACTTTTCTTAACAAACATACAAACAAAATACCACCAATTATTTGTCATTCCAATCATATCCACATAAAAAAAATACACACAGCACAATGAGATCTCATATTATTGTTTGGAACTATCTGTCACATGTGAATAAGAGGGTTAGAAACGAACCAGGGAAATCTGTAACTGAATTAAACTGTTGCATCTCACAAATCTACTAAATTAAAATGTATTTAAAATACTCAAAATGTTCATTTTCTTGGTTACACAAACTATAGAACATTTGGTTATAATTTTCCACTATGATCATCATTGTAATGACGTTCCTAGTCTGTTTGGGCCTCTCTTCACTACTGTCACCACTTCTGATAGTCTTGCTCTATCCACACACCACCTGCTGGTCACTTATCAGAATTACCAATAAACAAGTCTATCTTTTTTTTCTTAAGTAGGTTTCTTAGTGGCCCTGCTCCTTTCAGCATGCATCCATCTTTTCGATAGGGATGGGAATGGAGAACTGGTCCCAAATTGTCTGATCCATCAGAATTCCTTTTATCAATGCCAGCATGTTTTTTTTTTTTTTTGACAGTTGTGCATTGCAAAACATTGATGTCAAGCTCATGTGTCTGCACTGCTGGAAGCATTTCACTAAGAAACTCAAACTTGTTCTCTCTTTCTACACTGTGTTCGGACTCAGATAATAAAACAGTTGTGTTGACGCTGAAAACTTTTTTCCCACACTGAAATTAGGAATCAGTATGGGAATGGACAAAGACTGAAGAGCAGAATCGATAACGGTATTGCTATCAATAAAATCCCTACTTTTCGATGGTAAAGCCTTCACTCTGTGCCTCTGCAGGTCTGCCCTGCAGGTCCTCCACAAGGCATGCGAGGTTTCACGCCGGTTCAACTACTTCCCAGGGGGCATTGCTCTCACGTGGATGGCCTTCTATGAGAGCTGCATCACCTCAGAGCAGAGCTGCATCAATGAGTGGAACACTATGACCAACCTGGAGACCACCCGGCCTGACTCACCCACCATGTTTGTCGACAGGTGAGACAGTTTTAGTTATGAGGTTAAGTTTAGCATGTAGGAAAATCCAGGCTGCAGTGTTTTGAGGCATTCACAATACACTGATGTTATTATCCTGTGTGCCCAAAGAGGGTTTCAAACAATGTCAGCCTCACGTGGCCAAATAGACCAATTGCTGCTGAGTTCCAACATTCCTGGTGTGTGTACGTCCTCAGTCATGGAAGAGTTTTCAATGTTTTGGACACCAGCTGTTCTCCTTTTGTCGCTGTCCTTTGTTTTCAGCTGTGGAAATGTGTTACAGTGTTATGCTAATTTTGCTTCAGACAGCAGCACTGATGTATTGACTCATTATGTGCAGGCCAACAGAACGAGAGAGAACAGAGTGTCTCATTAGAGCCAAGTTACGCAACATCATGACGTTTCAAGACCTGGAGAACATCACCTCGAAAGAGGTATGTGCCAAATCAACACCTCAACCAAAATCCGATTTTCAGGGTTTATTATTTATGTGCACTTAGAATCCTGTAAGACTATTTTGTTCTTTGGTTTTTTATGTAGATATCTTGACTACAGTGTTTGTAAAAGAGTGGTTTTTGAGGTAGTTTGGCACATAAGTATACCATGGAAATGATTCAAAGTCCCCATTGTATTTTGCATAGATTAATAAAGAATTAATAAAATGTTGAAACGTAAAGTATTAATCAAAAATCCTAATTTACCACCACGCATTGGAATCACTTTACTGTAATTTATTAGGAGCAAACAACCACAGTATTAATATTTAACTGGAAGTACGCTGAAGTTTTGTTTAGTAAATAGAATCAGGGAGTAGAGATTTGTTCTGCAATAAAGCTTCGATGTGTTGTAATGTTTTTTTTGTTGTTAGAAAGTAAATAATTAAATAAATAAATATGTGTTCTGTCCTCGTTCTCAGATCCGTAACGAGCTGGAGCAGCATATGAGCTGTAACCTCAAAGAGTACAAAGAGTTCATAGACAACGAGATGCTTCTGATCCTGGGTCAGATGGACAAGGCCACACTTATCTTTGACCACGTGTACTTGGTGAGAATGTTGTTGTTTTTTTACCTTTGTTTTTAATATCATTTTATTTGCTCCTACAATAGTTTCTTCTTTTTCCTCCACGCAGACACACAAGTACTGTGTCCTCTGTGGTTTATACTTACCTCAGTAAAATACAGTTTACTGAACAGTAATTCTTTTATTATGAATAAGTTTCTGTCTTTTTGCCTCTGCAGGGCTCTGAGTGGAACGCATCCAACCTGGAAGAACTACGTGACTGCGGGTGAGCAGATATGCACACACCATGTTTTCCTAACTTAAACCTAAATGTTTTATTCTTACACAGAACAAAATACAAGATGTACTGTACATGTATATTGTTACCTGAAAGCTGACTACTTATCTGTAAATAAGGTATATTTATCTGCCCTATATTAGCATATTGACATACATGTTTTAGTTTAAAAAGCAAAAGCACTGTGTGCAGGAGTATCCTGCATTGAAAAGTGAGATATGCAATGTGTCAATGACATGTGAACCACAGTGTGTTGTGGTTGATCTACATACTGTGATAGCACCCAATAAATTGAATAAAGCAATATTTCAATCTTGCATCTCAAGCTTTGGCAAGAGAAGAATACAATTATATCAAGTTAACCTGTTAAAAACGTACGCACATGTCTCTGTATTGCTTTCAGTCTGTAATTTAATCAGTGCAGCAGTGTTGGTAGATATTTAGTCTGATTCTCCATGTGAAACAGATTTATTTTTATATGTGTTGAGTAACAGTTAAACTAATAATCAGCGGAGGAAAGAATATCATGTTGTTATTGTTTTGCAGAGTGGGTTACATCCTGAATGTTACCAGAGAGATTGACAACTTCTTCCCAGGGATGTTCTCCTATCACAACATCCGCGTGTACGATGAGGAGGCCACCGACCTGCTGGCCCACTGGAACGACACCTACAACTTCATTGTCAAAGCCAAGTAAGACGCTACATGTACAAATAAACCAGTGAGCTGGAGCTTTTTAGGTTGGGGGGGGCTGTAGCTGTGGCTGTAATGCAGGATTTGAGGGATAAATTATATACTGTAACACCAGGCTGTTATCTAAGAAACAGCTGTCAACAGAACTGCTCTCCCACAACACTTTGGTATTAATAGACATTGGCATTTTTAGTCATCATTCCTCAAAGTCTTCAAAGCTTGAATGGCTCACATCAAGCATTCTCCCAGAGTACTGGGGCCGTGATCACACAGGACACATTTTTCTCCCACCCAAAGGCAAGACGCAGCTGTGAGTTGTGCCAGTAACACAGGGAGAGAGAACAGAAATGGTGCAATCAGACCGGTTGCTATGCAACTGTCTAAGCATGCTAACCGGAGTAAAATAAAAATGGAAAAGCTAAAGTTGAGACATGTAGAGGTCATAGCAGAATCCTGAAACTAGCACCAACTAGGTCCATACGATTGGATGTAAATTATTTTTCCTCTGTCCAATAGGAAGAACAATTCCAAGTGCCTGGTGCACTGTAAGATGGGGGTGAGCCGGTCTGCCTCTACAGTTATTGCCTATGCAATGAAGGAGTATGGCTGGTCCCTGGAGAAAGCCTATAACTTTGTCAAGCAGAAACGGAGTATAGCTCAGCCAAACACTGCTTTCATGAGACAGCTGGCAGAATACGAGGGGATCCTGGATGCAAGGTAAGGCTCTGGTTTCACTCAGGTTTGCACTTTGCTCGGCTACCTGCAGTCACACTTACAGCCACGAGGTTTCATTTTGGGGGCTGATACTAATTACACATACTGCTGGCATTAAAATTGCAATGGTGCTTTGTGAAGCTTTCTGTGTCTCTTTGTGTTCTCTCTCTGCTACTTGTAAACAAAAGTCCCCTTTGCCTTCACAGTAAACATCGCCACAACAAGCTATGGAGGCCTGAGGCAGATGAGGAGGGATCAGACGATTTGCAAGCCTCTGGCCACAGTACTGGTGGGGAGGAGACACCAGTGCTCAGAGAGGAGGAGGCATGGGGAGGCTGCGGGGCGTCTCCCTGCAGGGGTATGGGTCTAGAGATGGAGCCCCTTGACTCTCTTAACTATAATTATTACTTCAGACGTTTGTCAGATTCTGCACTAGACAGCGAGCCCTCCACCCCAGTAAGGGGTCCCCCTCTGCTGGGTATGGAAAGGGTTTTCATTGAGATTGAAGACGTGGAGAGGGATGCCCTTCTGGAGGACGAGGGTTTCCCCATGGCCCATTTAGCCCTGCCTGGCGAGGGCACGGCAGCTCAGACGTGTGGGCGCCTTGACCCCCTGGAGGACATGAGACTGAGGCTCGAGTTTAGCACTTTGGAGGAAGAGGATGAGGAGGAGGCCAAGAAAGAGGAAGCTGAGATGGCGGCGCTGGCTCAAACACCTGGAAATTCAGATGGGAAGAAGGCCGGGGAGGAAGGCGAGAGGACGGAGGAAAGCCGGCTAGGCCTAGCCAACCTGAACACCAACAACAGCAACCGCTTAGCTGCCAAGCGCAGCTGCCCTGCAGCTTTTGACGTGAGTTGAGAAAATATGGCTTTAAACTGTGGTTAAGTCAACTTTTTATCCTTGTGAACATTTTAAAATATCATGTCAGAAGCATATGTACTGTTAACTTAGCATTTTACATATACTGCATGCTACTGACCATATACTGTGTTCTGTTCCAACGTTACTCCATTTAGGACAGTGCTAGCACAGGAAACCCTTTAAAAGTGAAGCCTTCCTATCAGTCCTGTAAAGACTGCCTGCGTCTACCACAAGGGCGGCGCTGTGATCGTCCAGCAGGAGGCCGTTCTCACCGCCTCAACCCTTCCCGCCACTGCACTGTCCCCACCATATGCATAGATCCGCCCGGGACCAATTTTGCCCCCACAGCAGTTCTGCAATCGCTGCAGGCCCCTGCAGTTGTCCCTCTTAACTTGGTCCAGCCCTGTAGTCCTCTCTACCGCTGCGCCACATGCGGCCCTGGTGTCCCAGCTGTCCCACTAACCACCCGCCAGAAACTGGTCTCACCCATGAGCTGTGAGGAGACACCTACTGACCGCAGCTCAGTGGAGACAGAGGACATGGACGAACCACAGGGGGACGACGTTGGAGAACAAATATCACGGGAGGGGGCAGGGGCCATTGCTGCAGCCACAGCTGAAGGTTTAAAATTACAACCCGGTGGTGCAGTGGAGCTCCAGCTGCAAATGCCAGGACTGGGGATAGAATTTGGTCTGGAACTAATGCGACAGAGGGCAGAGCGGCTTGAGAAGCTACCAAGTCTGGCCATGGAGGGCCAGCTCCCTGTGGGGCCTCTGCCTTAATACAGTGGCCCTAGCATGGATGAGATGGAGGAGGAGGCTTACCACTGCCTCCACCAGGTACTCTATGATGGCTGTGGGCCTTTAGATGACTGTGGTGTTGTACCAGAAACGAAGCTCTGCTCTGACCTGTACTGTCATGTCCTGGCCTCATAGCTGCACTGTAACAAGCTGCAACAGCAGCTCTCGTCCTGTCATCGTCTACTGGCATTAAGATCCAGATGAGGCTGTTTTGACCACATGCTAAAGGCTTGAATGCTTCTGACCAGATAAGGACTGAAGACTGTCCAGTGTCCCCCCCACTTGTCCCTCAGACCTGACTGATCGGGTCTCTTCTGAGCCTGCCAGCCACACACCACATACTGGATCACTGCTCTTACCCACAGCTCGGTGGCGATGAGTGTTATGCTGACATTTTACTCGCAACAGACAGGTTTGGCATATTCCTAAAACAGGAGACGGAGGTGGTTTCTAACTTTTGAGAAAGGTATAGCTAGCTCTTTGATATTGATGGAAAGAAAAAAAAAACATGCTTCTGTCAGTGTACTGTATGTTTCTCAATCCAACTCATCAACAGTATTCATGAAGGAGCTCAATGAATGTTTGCAGTTGAGCCTGTTTGATTGCATTCAGTATCTCCTCATGTTACCGCTGATGACTGAATCCTCACTCATACCTTCACTTATATTTTCCCTGCTGCAGCTGCTTTTGCATCGCCAGAGGGCATTTCACGTGAAAGCATAATATTTTTTAAAAGGATGTGAGCATATGTGAGCCTTTTTATGCCTCTTTGTAAAGCATCGTACCTCAGACCACAAGCATCTCGGGACTGTTTTGGTCAAAGACTGTTTTGTTGTCTGCTCAGTGGCTGGTTCACCCCGACCTCCTCCATTAATGCAATCATGTACTTAAAGCGCTCACTTTAACCCACACATGACTTTGCAGTATTAGGCAACATATCCTACACATGCTTAAACAGAAAACATGAGTTTTGAAAAACTGAAAAAGCTTAAGTAGTTTAAATGACAACAAAAGGCAAAATCGTTCATCAGGTGGATGATAAATTGATTGAATTGAACGTAACCCCTCGTCTTTTGCTTAAAAGAATGACAAAAGAAAAGAAAAAAACACTTTGAGTTGCTGGAAGACATTACATTCGTTCATTCAGATGTTAAGAAATATTCATAAGCCTAAATGTAAATTTATTTTTGATTCCTGATGTAACCAAAGCCATATCATGTTGCCAGGGCCAGTTAATCACCTTCATGATTTTAAACGGCAAAGAAGCTCAAAACAGTTCCCTTTGATATACTGTACATACTTTTCATATGATCTTACCCAGCCTGCATCTGGGTAGTCATTTATCATAGAGGCTCCCGTGGTAAATGTGGCTGACTCGGTTAACTTTTTTGGATACACGTTGAAAAAATAGAAAACCATAGGCTACCTTTCCCTAAACACACAAACATTTGCAAAGGCACACTGATCATGTATAAATTTAGCACTTCAGCACAACTCTAGTATCCATTTACACAGACATATTTCAGGTATGTAGCTACGTTTAATCAAATTAATTTGAGAACACTAAAGAAGAATAAATTATGAATGAAATCTGCGGTATGCTTCAAAGAAGTAGTCAACTGACCAAATAATTTATTAATAATACTTTATTTGATCTTATAATCATCAGACGGTTGCAGTCAACAGCAGATGCTGCTGTAAAATGTTTTGATAATTTACAGTTTATGTGAAATAAAACTCCAGGTGTTATTATTCTTTCAAATGACCATATTAAATATTTCTATTTACAGTGTGAAAATTTGAAATTATATTCCCAATTTCTCATACTAGATTCCCTTTGTTTAAATATAGAATAAGTATCCTATCAAGAAAAACTCAGCTCTTATTCCAACAAACCTTTTTTATTTCCCTCATTTGTTTTTTAGACTTTTCATTTCGTACATGTTCAGAGAGCTTGAGGCATGTTTTGTTTAAATTGTGCCACCAATCCAAAGTCGCTGTGCCCCAAGGTGTCACTCTGCAAGTTCTTCTGTTTGGTTGATGTTGTGTACTTACTGTTTTTGGCACGCTGGGTGTGCTAGAATGGTACTGAATGAAGCCTGTTTGTATGCAGGAAAAGCACATGCAAATGTTATTACTGTGTTTAAAGATCTGAGTGCTTCAGAAGAAATGAAAAACTGTGCAAGGAATGAATGCAAATTATTTAATCATCTTTAACCATCAGGTTATTGTATATTTTTTTGTAGATTTTGCTTTTCTTTAGTTAGATCAGTAGTAACAAACAAACAAACAACAATGCATCCTCTGTTCCTCCTCCTCCTCCCTTAACTGGACCCTGGAGAGCTGCAGGTTTGCTCCACTAGTTAGATTTTAAATAATTTGGTTTTGCCTTTAACCTGTTCTTCCCCTCACGTGGCCATATGGAGCATGATGTAACATAAGGCACTTACACAAGCATCTGATACCGCACACATTCAAAATAGAAGCAGTTCAAAGTCAAAAAGGGTACAATTATGATAAAGTTGTCATTAATAATAAACATAGCAGCTCTAAGAATTAAGAACTGTTACAAAGTAGCAAGCTAGCTAAAGGCTGTGAAAGACAGATTTAAGTAATAGTTTAAACTTTTGGGAAACATACATATGCTTTGTTGCGGAGGGTGAGAAGATCTCAGGAGTTGGTTAAGTTAGCTCTGAAACTGAAACAGCTGGTCTGGCTCTTTCCCAAAGGTAACAAAATCCCCCTACCAGCCCCTCTAAATCTCTTTCTATAACTATTAACACTTTATATCTTATTTGTTTGATTTGCATTTGGCGAAAAGGGTATCCAAAAAACGTCATTTTTAACTGATCATTGGAGGTGCTATAAGGCGGACTTCCTTTCACCTTCGGACAGGCTAGCTGTCTTTATACAAGTCTTTATGCTACACTAAGCTAAATGTCTGCTGGCTGTAGCTTCATATTTACTGACAGACATGAGAAGTGGTATCGATCTTCTAATCTAACTCTCACCAAGGAAGCAAATAAGCGTATTTCCCAAAAGTGTTGAACTCTTCCTTTAATATATTATTAATATGACTCCAATTGAAGCCAGTTGTTCTCAGTATGATCTCATGGGCCTGATCGGTGTGTGATGTTACAAGCACTAAATCCTTCTATTTGTGTTCCCAGACCATAGCACTACGTTCGGTTGTTTCCTTCATTGTTTTGAATTAGTTTTTGTATTTAAGTGCCTTAACCTTGGCCTTAGCTCTATCATAAAGCATCACAGGCATTGCAAAGTTTCTGTGAGTGTGTTGATGGTCTGGCGTTTTTTGTACATTACTCACCCTCACTCCCAATAATAACCATGCTCCTTGCAATGTATAACTCGGCACATAATATAATGTATGCAAACACACACACACACACACACACACACACACACACACACACACACACACACACAAGCTCATGCACAGCAGCCTCCTCCACCCCAATACACACATACTTGATGGACTTCCATTTATTAATAGCCTATAATAATATTGTATTTGTTTGATATTGTTGAAACTTGTGGTACACTGTATTGGTTCAATAGCTGGCTGAAGAACCTTACCTGCTGGAATGAGAACTATCATTTACATTAAAACATTAGATAGGATTAATTTAAGTCTTTGAAAATTTACCGGTCTGTATATATTTTTCTCTACAATTTGCTATCGAGTACATAAGCTTGCAAATGTGGCCAATATTAAGAAAAGAACTGATAATGCTACTGTGTATTGAGAAGTACTCATAATTAAGTTCTCGTGTTTGTACCACAGCAAAAAAAATGACTTTGGGCCGCATCTCTAATTTAGGCAAATGTCTTCAGGCTCTATTAAAAAATGGCAATGACTGAATTTTTTTATTGCATTATTCCCAGGCAGCAGGCATCAAACTGACAATCCTACTTAAGAGCCAGACTTTGCGAGAAAGGATATTAAGACATATTGTAAGTTAAAAGGGGGATCCAGGCATTTATAGAGTGTATTTATAGAGCACAAGTCTGCCCCAAAGCATGCGAGGTTGAGACAAGTGGAAAAATGTAGAACATGAAAAACCTACCTGGGAGTAAGATTTTGTTACGTTCATTGTTTTTTGTTAACTTTTGTGTACTGTACTGTACATTGCCAATGTTCATGTGTAATGCACTTTTTTTTACATTTTGTTAAGATGATGTCCAGTCTAATGTTTATCATGGAAATAAACCATTTCCGCTGCATAATCTGTTTATTCAGTTAAGTCGTTGCGGTGGCATCCAGCTCTGCAATTATCACACACTGTTTTCATTGTATTAACACATTTTTACACATTAAGATTCCCTGTTATATCTTTACTGTGTCTGAAAAAAAACTGTACTTTTTAAACAAACCTTTATTGCAATGTACTGCACACCTTTGATCACCACTTGCTCTTTAAGTCAAATGAACAGGGCAGGGAGCACTCTTATTGAGTTAGTCAAATGAAGTCAGTCTGACATCATGGGGCAGGTGACGGCTGAAGGAGAAGATCTCCCAGAAAGACCAAAGTCCAACAGGACGACGGGCAGGCAGAGCATCAGTTTTAAACATCAGCCTCGGTAAGTATCTACCTTTATATCTGTGATGATGTTATATGATTTTATACAGTTTATTAGATCACTTCCAAAACTGCAGACAATGAAATCATTTGAGGGGAAGTATTAATAAGAATAGGACTGATTGTAATGGTAAATGCTACATTAACAACAGGAAGAGTTAAGTGTTAAATACACTTAACAGTTTCTACCTCAATAACAAGAATTTGCGCTTATGGTGTCCAAAAGTGCCATACCTGTATTGTATAAGGTGATACTTTACACTCCTGTGGTTATGTATGTTAAACTATGTTATTCAAGCCACAGAAATGGCTCATTATATGCTGGTACTTTGCAATAATCCAGCGTGCCACCTTAAAGTAGCAGCACATTTATCTTTTCATAACCCCAAGTCCTGCCTTACAGAATGCTGGGGAAATTTTACTGTCAATCTAGATCATGTGTCAGGATATCATCCCGTCGCATTTGAATTTGAGCTTATTACATGTCATACACATAATGCGCTAAAGAAAAGGCACGGTATTCTTCTGATGGGGGGAAAAACAAAACCTATTCTGGGACCGAGTTAATAGTTTGTGTACTCAAAGTCACAAGTCTCTTATAAACTGTGTGCTTGATATTGGAAGCATGAGAGACACAAGAATGGGAAATGGAAAGAGAGATATGAGGGAGGGAGTTTCACAAGCCGATGTCACAGATGCCTCCCACTGTTGCCATCATAACACATCCATCCCAAAATAACACTTCAGACACACCAAACCTGCAAGCGCACTCATCGGTCAAGTTGCTGGATTGTTGGGAGTATGTTATACCAGAAAACCAGAGTTACAGTTTAACAATGTCAGCCGGTTAAAGATGAAAGATCTAATTCAACTAAAGGAACCACATGAGGGACAGAGTAGTGCCAGGACGCACCAGGTACTGCTGATGTGTAAAGGAGGAGACAGATGCACATCAGTACAAGTTAAAAACAGGAAATGTGAGAGAAAAGGGCTTTCCACACATCAAAGCTCAACTCTGGACCAACTTAAAACCTCTTGATATTTATTAAAAGCTTTTCTGCTCATTCTTATGTGGTGTAGAGCAGTTTTTCCCCAACCTTTTTTGTCAAAGGTACCCCCAAAGCCCTATCAGATGGACTCAAGTACTTCATTGACACCATCATTTATCCACTTATCCATTACTGTTTTCTATTTCAACCATTTCTCACACACTTTTAGCCAACCATCCATTAAGCTCTCTGCTTGTTTGCTAGTTTTCATGCATTCCCATTCTTGGTGTTCAGATGTTACAGCTGGCTCAATATGTGGATATATTTTAATATTCAAAATGTATTTTCTATTTTCTCAAATTAATTGAGCTACTCCACATTCCTTCCATTTTTTCCCCATTTTATTCCGGGGTTGGGAATCACTGGTGTAGAGAACAAGAATCATAATTTATAAATAAACAGGAGCCACGCTTCAAGGGGAATAGTTTCATTTACGTTCCACGGACACGCGTGTTGGTTAAATAGACAGGCTTGAACAAAACAGAGTGTCACTCAACACCTCTCAGGCTTGAAATAGCTTAAGCAGCAGAGCGCATGATTGCAGATGCAGGGTGAAGAGGTTCACTCACCTCTCTTTCCTCACTCACCTTAGAGAGTATTAGCTTAGCATTCCCTCTGATACGTTAGAACGAACTTCAGTGTGTGCTCCTGCAAAACATATGTGGTGTATATTCGTGCACGTGTAGTTATTTGTTTGTGTGCTAAATATACTCATTCCACAATTTCCACATGCCACTTTAAAGTCCGTTGAGCTGTTTTCCCTTTGTAATAATCTCTCTTCCACCATCCATCATGTCGGTTGTTAAAATCTGTCCTCATCAAGCCCCCGGACAAACAATTCAGTGCAGTCAAAGCACTTGTGACTCGAATCACGTATTCCAGGTGACCTTTCTATAAACCCCTGTAACCAAAACAACCATAAACATTCAGATAGTTTGAAGGGAGAGAGAGAGACACACACACACACACACACACACACACACACACACACACACACACACACACACACACACACACACACACACACACACACACACACACACACACACACACACACACACACACACACACAACAAACACGCCTTGTCTCCGAACCAGTAATTGACAGTGCATGATGCCTCACAATGTGCTGGCTCTGAAGGGACATGTTTATAGAATTAGTTATTAGGCTCACAAATAATATAAAAACAAGGCTTTGATGTGATTCAAGACTCATTAGTTTTACTGAGCATCTAAATGATTTTAAATGATTTATAGTTCATGTATTTGGCTGCATTTATTAGATCAAATATTTTGTATCTTTTGACCTTGGCACCTGGCAGCTGACCTCTTATCTCACTTGTCTTGTTTCCTTTTTGGCCTCCTGACTCACTCGCAGCAGTCAGACCAGCTTTAATTATAGCCGCCACAGCATTCCTTCCCGACAGAATAGGCAGAGATAGATAGAGAAACCTTGGGGGGGGGGCAAATGTGAGCAGTATAGAAGAATATACAAAAATAGAGGAAGACTCAGGAGAGTTAAAAATAGACAGCAATGCCTGTTGTGTGATTTCATTTCATTAGGATGGGGAGGCAAGGCCATCCTCATTGCGCCATTGTGTGTTACTTATAAATCCACTGCTGTCTTGACATTTGTCTCTCTCAGACAGAACAACAGCCATGGGCCAGAAGCTGGAGAAGCTGTCAGAAAAGGATGAAGAGTCGTTTGATAATTCAGATTGGTCTGAGCAAACTGCGGAGACAGGACCGTCGGAGACAGCAGAACAAGATGAGAGCAGAGATCAGGACGATGGCAGTTTTGTGACCCCTCAGAGTGTTGGTGGGATTAGTGGGATCAGTGTCAGCGGCCAGGCCACTGGGCGTGCGGTGGAGCTCACAGTCACTTCTGCACGTACAGACCCCCAAACTGGGCAGCCAATCAGGCCTCTAGGTCAGCGGGAGCACCCTCTGAACACCAGGGGAGAGTGGGTGGGTGGAGACAGGGAGAGCCGGAGTGTGACTCGGACTGCAGAGGAGTCAGAAACTGTCCTGAGCCCTAAGGAGACAAGACAAACTTTAAACAAAAAGCGAGGCTCTGAGAGCAAGGCTGTGGCCTATACTGGGACTACAGCCATGGAGGAGCAGGGAAATGGGAAGAAGTCAGAACTTGGCCGAAACAAGTCGAGTCCTGGCGCCAAAACCAGGAGTCTAACAGCCTCATGCGACCCCACTAACGAGGAAGACTTTGTGGTGCTCGAGGAGGATGAGACTTGGATGTCATCAGATGGGAAAAATAACATCCCTTTTGACAACAGGATAAAATCAGATAATCTTCAATCATCCATTAAAAGAAGAGTTGAGGAAAACACTTCCGCTAGCTACAGCGACAATAACCTTCTACAACCTTCCAGGAATTCCCCTCAAGAAAAGCTTATTGAGAAAACAAGCAGAAGAAAGTCTGACACACGTTCAATCGCGATTGACGGCGTGGAAGCAGACGCAAAGAGTTCACCCGCAGCCTGCTCTGAGAGTGTAATGGGTCTACCTTTGGCTGAAGTGACAGGCAGCAGGTGTCAGCTAAAAGGAGTCAGTCGTGTTGGAGCTGCCCTCACTGAGACAACTGGGAGAGGAAAAGCAGACAGGGAGCAAAATGTGGATGAACACGACATGGGGCAAGTTTCTACTGACATTAATAAGGAGCATCTGTCAAAACAAAACAACAGGGGATCGGGGAAAAGATTAAGAAAGAGCACCGAAGACACGGTTGATGAGCCGGGTGGGAATTGGGAATGCTTGGAAAAGGCAGATTGTTCTTTAAGAGAATTGGAAAATCCCGATAAGGAAAGCCACAAATCAGGATTTAGTGCAGAGAAGGCCCAAGTGGGAGCGGATCAGTCCCATCAGAGCAGGTTTGCTGGTGCTGTCTCTAAGAGGGCTAAAGCGGGTACTCGTAGTTTGTGCACCAAAAAAGAGGACAGCCAACTGTTCTGCAAAGCGGCCGACTCTCCAAAGCCTCCTAGCTCTGAAATACTGCATGACAATCCCTCATTTTCATTGGAACAATGCGATTTAATCCCTTGTCCTCCCCTGCTAGGGAATGAAGGCAGTGACGGAGAGATACAGGTTGCGAGCTTAAAGAGGGAGAGCGAGCTTGTGTGTTTCTCTGCTGTCATCACCCCTCCACCTGTAACTCATTGTTTGCCTAAGAGAGATACATCAATGGCAACACAATTCGATACAAGTATGGTCAATTCACAGATGGCGCCAGACACCATGCCTGACTTGTGTGATTCTAAAGACGAGTCTGCACCAAAAGAAAAGCCCAAAGTTAAAGGTCCACCTCCACCTGTCCCCAAAAAACCTAAAAACCCATTCATAAAGCTCAAAACTGCACAATTAATGTCTACCGATGTGCAAAGGAGAGGCAAAGATCATCTGCGTTCTGAGGAGAGGGTCAAGAGGAGACATACTTTTCATTTTAACAAAGATCCTCCATGCAATGCTCCAACTAATCAGGACATGTGCTTGCTGTGGGACGAAAGGGGCACTTACACAGTGCCAACTACCAAACGGCCGCTGTCAGTTGACCTCACCCCTTGGGAACATCTTTCGCTTGGACACATGGACGATCGGTACGGAGATATGATCGACTTTGACTACTGTGTGCGTATGGCCAGACTGTCCCCAGAGGAAGAGCCGCAAAACCTGGACATGTTGCAGAGGAGAGTATTCCTGGAAAGGCGATCGAGATTTAAAAGCTCACCTCCTCAGGTTGCGAAAAAGCCCCAAAATCCTTTTGCATCCACGGAGACTCTTCACATACCTGAGGTCACGTCGGACAATGAAATCCAAAGACCCAATCCTGTTTGTTCAGGGAAAAGAGAAATCTACCCTGAGCTCCAATCTGAAAGAGTCAGCTCCCAGGTCAGCTATGACAACCACGGTAACTATGGTAACCGTAAAGATATAACTGATTACAGTGGTGACAGGGATGCAGGAAGTGGCGGTGAGGTGGGTTCGTACAAGCCTGTGGCGGAAATTATCAAAGAGACGAATCAAATGCAGAGACATCAGGGTAGGGTCAAATCTGAAGGGGCCAAAGCTCCGGTTCGGGTGGCAGAGCAGAGTCCGAGTGTGAAAGTGTCCCAGATGAAGAATGCCTTTGATGTCCCAAAGAAATCCAAAGACAGACCACAAGAAGTTCAACCACCTCCAAAGAAAGGTAAGGGCTTTGTTAACGTTTGAGACATCAGTTCTGTGCTTGGTGGTTTATCAAAGCATTCATATGCAGAAATATAGCACATGTGTGTTATATTAGGATGAGAGGGTACTTTCCAAACTGCATACCACAGACGGTCATGTGAAAACTCCTCAATTCTCTTTCTGCTTCAAGGATTCATGGTTTACTTTGGGTTAAAGCACGTCTCAATTTGTGTATGAAACCTATTAAAAAAGTAATTTGATGAACTCAACAATGAGTGGTCACATTAATAATGCATTTTATAGTGAAATACTGACATTTGAAGGTACAAAGTCATGTTTTTTACTTTAAGACTGTGACCTTGTGAAACTACCTCAAATTAAAAAATACACAAAAATTTTGATTAAAAGCTCCTCTGATCAATATTTCTATATTTTATATTTCTATATATTTACTTGTCTTGAAAACCCCCCAGAGACTCACCAAACACTACAGTTCCTCTCAGCTCTGAGCAGCTTTTTAGCCTCTTTTAGCTCTGTTCAGCACTGTTTTGGCTCAGTGTGACTGCTCTCAGGTTGCTTTTTACAGCTAAACATCTGTGATAAACCACCTGTATGCTACCTGCCCATCACATTACCTTCTTCCTGTCATTTAGTCCAATTTCATCCTCTCACCAATGACGGTGCTTGGTTTTTGAATCTGGGTCCTGGTCTGTGTGCAGCTTGGACGTTCTCCCAGTGTTAACCACAGATTCCTCCCACACACAAATTTACTCCTAGGTGTAAATGAGAGTATTAATGTGTTGGTCTACATTTATAAACCCTGTGGCAGTCTTGGACACTGTCCATGGTGTTCCCCGCTGTCTGTTGATGTTCTTCTGGTATAAGCTCCAAACCCCCTTGACCTTTTTAAAGATATTTTTTTTTTCCTGCTATATCTCCCATTCTTTCATTCATAATTTACAGATATGTTATTAACATTTCAGTCAACAGCGTTATTAAACAATCATACTTCATCTAGATGAAGTGGTTCTGTGAGTAAGTAAAGTGTAGACCAACTCACAAGGTCATCAACGTATTATTGGACCAAATCTAAAATCTATATTTTTATAAAGAAACATAAGTGGCTTCAGTGTAGTTTGACAAAAAATAACCCCAACTCAAGTTCCATTTAGTTGCCTTTTCTGAAGCTTTTAGCTGTATTATCTGTTATTTATTAAATTTGGTTCTTGACCTTGAAGAGTGGGTGATGTGCTGTAGTAAATTTTGTCAAACTACTATTTCCAAAGGTCAAGAATGAACTTTTCATACTTGTTTCACAATAGTTGCGGATTCTAAAAACATTCGTTCTGATGATCAAATCTAGTTTGACCTTTTTAAGCAATTTGTAAGAAGAGACAGATAATTAAATTGCTTTAGTTAGCATCAAGAAACAGTATTAAAAATGTGAGACCCTTTACATTTGTCCATCTTAGGCACCTTAAAAAGAGTGAAACTGTTGAATAAACTCTGGTAGATTTAATGACGCCTATGGAGTTCAAATCAGTGATCAACATAAAAAGCAAACACAGGGAACAGCTGATACCACTGAATACTTGTGATGGATAGGTGCATCCCAGAATATAAGGGGGGGGGGGTTCTTTATTGTGTTTAGACGGTGCAGGCTGGGCTGGGGTGAGGTGGGACAGAGGGGGGAGGGGAGGGACCGTGACACAAAAGATGCTACTGGCAATGAAAATCCACATTTTTGCACAGCTGAAATAAAAAACTAATTGATTCAGCAGATCTTCAAAAGACACGAGGAGGATGTAGTCAGACACACAGTTTTCCTGCAGCCCCCCTCATTCCCAATTCACACCCTTGGGAAAATGAAATCTGACTTTTTTGCGTTTGCGCATGTGCCGTAGCCGGTCGTCAACGTATCCTATTGAGTTTAATAGCGATGAGAGTAGACGATTGCTAGTCTTCCGCAGGTGAGAAGCGGGGGGAGATGCTCTATTTGTCAGCCGGCATCCTGAAATACCACTAGATTTGAAACAGTGCCTCCCGGCCACATATTTGCATCCAGGAGGGGGGGAATAAGAGCATAGCGGCTGAGCTTGTTTTTTTTTTTTTTTTGTGGAGACAAGGGATACTAGAGCAACGTCCTGCAGGATAAGGGCGCGCCTAAACTACCAGATTCATGTGTTGTGATTGATTACCCCCCGAGCTTTACGAAAAAATCTTGCATAGATTTAGGAGGTAAGAAAGCCTGAAAAAAAAGTCTCTTTGCTTTGTGCATTTTTTATTTTTATTTTTTTTGCATGTGATGTGTCTGTCGGGGGGTGCTGAGCAGCATCCATTTAGCTCGCCGCATGGATTTGAGAATGGGAGCAGCCTAAAAAACCTCGGGTGGAAATATCTGCACTTGCGTCAGCTGGCGGCGGTCCACCGCGGCTAACGGTTAGCAGCTAGGCTAACTCGCTAGCTTTACTGATTGAACAGTTTGGATGGAAACACGGCGGCAGGCTAGTGGAGGACAATGATGTTACTATGAGTGGACGTAGTACACAACTCCCACAGCTACTACGTGTGATATTTAAAAAAAAAAAAAAAGACAACTGTACCCCTCCCATCGGGTTGTCTCCTCCTGGTTAGCGGTGTTTCGTCCGCGGTGTGTCAGCGGCTGTTGAGACGGGACCAACCCGGCACAGCTGCCTGACTGCCGGGGCAGTGCGGCGGAACACGGGCTACGATTAGTGTCGCCACCTTGTTGTTGTTGTTGTTGTTTTTTAAACAGTATCGTTAATTATCTTACTTATCATACCTTATTTTATTACATATTTAATTAAACGTTACAGCAAAACCCATTCTTCGTGGCGACAGTCACATCTGGGGCGTACTGACCCATCCTCCGGGTTCCAGTAGCGTTAGCCAGCGTGGCTAACTCTTGGTTGAACCCTATCACAACGTTAACGAGCTGATATTACAGGCGATATAGTTTACAAAATCACAGCTGAGTCTTTATTCTCCTGGTGTTTTGTAGTTATACGTGTTTGACATGGGGAAGAAGGAGGAGGAGGAGGAGGAGGAGGAGGACACACCGAGGTTTGAGCTAAAGGCTAGCTAACGTTAGCCAGCAACCATTGTTTAACGTTAGCACAGTGCAGCTGTTTCCACCTCCGTTGAGTACAGCTCAGTCGGTATATTCAGCATAAACCTCAAAAGATATAACATGGCGGTATTATTCTGAGCTTAGGTTGAGCTGATAGTGATTGCTTATTTACTGGCACCCATTTAAATGGCGTTGTGCAGAAAGGGAGGCCAGACTCCTGCAGGGGCTTATCAGAGGAAGGTATCAAATTCTCTTTCAGCTTTCCACTCTTTGGGCAGTGATATCATAGCATTAGACTGTAACTGCTGAAACGAGGCCTAAACTGGGTGTCCACCATCATGGTGCTCAGCAATGTCCCAGTGTGTGATGTGGTGTAGGGGCAGAGAGAGCAGCATGTTGTTAATGTAAAGCATCCACTGAAAGCCTTTGCAGGGACTGAAGCAGCTCTTTTTGTCAGATGCATGTTTTGCAATGAGGGAATGAATGGTGCACTCACACTGGCTGAGGGAACACGCTGTTCTGGGCAGCCGTAAACTGTAGTCCTCTGCTGTCCAGGCATCATGCAGCCCTGCAGCAATATCACCACTGTTACGGCTCTGTGAGACATTGTTCTACGAGCATTTGATGCATAAGAAGGGGTCACGTCTTGCAATCAACCTTGAAGCAGCTCATTTCTCTCGTATTTCAGTCTCAGATGGTAGTAATTGTTACAGATGATAGTGCTTTTTGAAAGTACTGGTACAGTGTATATGCTGTGGGAAGAGGATGCTGTCATCAAAATGAAAAACCTTTTTAAAAAGTGACAAGATGTCTCTGAGAAAATGTCATGTGACATGTCCTCACATTGAACTGTGAGGACAGTTTAGATTTTGGCTGTTATGTTCATGGAAGTCATGTGATAAGTGACCATTTTTACATTTTTCTGCATCAGAAATCTCCATACAGTTGTCTAAATACTTACTTGACACCACAGTCTACACATTAACCATGTAAGAATCATAAAGATGACAATCTGTACACACCCACATCGCCCTGAGACAAGAGCTAATCAGACCTGTGTTGATGTATAAATGGTGTGTGGGGCTTTAAGGCTTCACTCTTATTTTAGCCAAATTCAGATTGTCAGATTCAGCTTGTTATTTTTAGTGTTTATGTATTGTACCTGTCCTCAACATCATTATAATCAAGAATACAGAAGAACTAAAGTATTTACAGAAAACATTTATAAACAAAAACTGATACCATCACCTGACATTCACTTAAAAAAATACGTTTCCTCAACATAAACATCTTTAGTCTGAGCAACAAAGCTATTCTGAAATGCCAGCTTTAAATCAGAAATTACATTTGATGGTATTGATGGAAGTTTTGTTCAGTAGTTTGCAAAACTCAGGAAGATTTAGGAAACATTCAAGTTTCTTTATTAGATCAACAATTCATGTTCAAATCTTCTCCATTTTCACAATCTGGGACTGAATGTGAAGAAGCAGGTGGTTTACTGTGATGACAGACCTGTGGATAACTGGAGAAAAATCCTGAAGCCTGTGTAACGGCTCAGTATGTGGCTTCAGACTGGCAGCTTAATTACCTCCCTGAGACACTATATTTTCCACATAATTACACAGCAAAGCCTGCCACTAGAATGATGGAAAATCTCCCTCAGGTATCAAAAACAGAGGTTTTTTTGGAAATACAATAGACAATGCTAAGACAAGTCAAGTTTTAGGAGAATTCCCATTGTGTTGAATTTTCACATTTTGGCTGCGGATCAGGTCCAACCATTTCCAAAGTTGTCAAAATGCCAGCAGTAGAATTTGCCGTGAAAACAGTTGTCTGCAAATGACGTCTCTTGAGGCTGGAAGCAGAAATGAGAGTCAAAGATGAAACGGGGAGAGGTGAACATGCTCGGGGGTGCACTGAGCCACAATGTGATCATTAAATGTGGATCAACAAGTGAGATCTATTCCTGAATGGTGGAGCAGCTGAAGGCCGCTTGTGTTGCTCTGGTATGAGATGATAAAAATAAAACATCAGTGCGGACATTTCTCATAAATGCATCTGTATCAGTAAACCCTAAAATGTGGGGTATCGTCCACACCAAAGCCTACCTGCACTTCTGTCTTCTCACTACTTCAGCTTTGTTCTGTTTTGTGTTAGTTATGCAGAAATTGATGCTGTTCTTAATTAACTAAATTTCCTGAAGAAAGGTAAGAAAGGAAGTGGCTTGCTTTTTAAACACCATGAAAAGTTGCCTGATTGTGTTTTTTTTTTTTTTTTTTTGCTCTATAACAGAAACTGCTTGACTGCAGATTTGTGCTCTGCAGTAAGTTGCAGAAGTGAAGCTAATTTAACTTCATCAGGTAGTCGAAATAATTATGACCGCTAAAACTTTAAATGTCTGCTCTCTTCTAATTACAGTAAGTGGAGTACATGCTCTCCAGGCTTAATGACATCCATAAAATGTTGAAATAGAACGCAGTAGAAAGAAATATCTGCACTATCTACCCAGAAACAGAGTGTACTGCCTCTTTGGGAACCAGGCTGTTTTAAAATGCACCTTTCTACCTAATTTACCAACATTAACAATTTAGCACACCTTCTCTGTTCAGGCAGGCAGCAAAGCAAAATGTATGATTTCTTGAATTATACATTCACACAGGGACATAATGATTAATTTTTCTCATTATGTTTGTTTAATATCTGGTAGAATTGCGATTGACAATGCTTTACAGTTGCTCTCATTCTTCCTGCCTTCTACTCAGTCTGAAAAATTACACTGAGATAAGGAGGTAAACACAGCTGGAGAAAAAAATGTGCCTCATGTACAGTTTACCTCAAATGTCTGCCAGTAGGTATGCACAAGGAACAAACTTAGTCACAGTTAATAAGCGTAATCTCAGATCAGACAGACTGGGCTGGCAACCAAACCAACCCCAAGGTTTCCTCAGAAATGCTCGATGCTGACAGACAGATGCTCAGATTTTATACCACCAGTCGCTATGTAGGGAGAAATTGGCCACTTTCTGTACTGTTTATACTTTTTATATTATATTCAAAGGACTCTTGATTCGGCACATCCATCCAAGTGTGCTACCTCCTGACTTATTTTCTCTCTGCAGATATGTTGCGGCGAGTTGTGCGACAGAGCAAGTTCCGCCATGTCTTTGGTCAGGCCGTGAGGAACGACCAGTGCTACGATGACATCCGCGTGTCCAGGGTCACATGGGACAGCTCCTTCTGTGCCGTCAACCCCAAATTTGTTGCCATCATCATAGATGCCAGCGGGGGAGGAGCCTTTCTTGTCCTTCCTCTACAAAAGGCAAGTGACGTTTCTGCCACACTTTCAAAACTATCTTTTTAAAGGACGAGCCACGAGTTCACATGAAGTATTCAAAAAATCTAAAAATTGAAATTGTAAGGGTTTTTTAAAGGTCCAAATAAAATGTCCCTCATTTACCTGTGATGTACTGTATTTCACACTCAGTTCAGCTGATATGTAAAAGTCCTTCTCACATGATTTAAACCAGCACTCTTCAGTTCTGGACCTCAAGGTATGGTGTTCTTAAACTGTCAGGTAGGAATAAATCACTGCGTTTCACTGGCAGCTGCAGACCAACACTGGACACAGAGGGTGTAAAGGATACCCAGAGATACAAGGCTTGTACTGTCTGAGTATGCTGTATCATAGTATAGCATTCAGAGCATGTAACTAATCAATACTATAGGCTTTTTCTCTGTCAGTAGACCTTCGGGACACTGCTGCTGTGACCCCGTCCAGCCGTCCCCTGAGGCTCGTATCTATAGTAAAAACCATAGATAATCAATGCCTGATAGTAAAGGCATCCAATCTGTATCCTGTTACAGTTGGCTCATTGAACACATGATAGTCACAGAGGGGGTGGGTGCTGCTGTGCCATTGTTATAGGCCACTGGGTTAATTAATGTTTTCAAGGGCTGAAGAATTAATGGAAATATTATCGAAATCACAATGGGTAAAATGTGGGACAAAATAGCAGATAAAGAAAACATGTTTGTTTGGGACAAATGTCACACAATCATAATTTTATCCTTTTTTAAAAAGTAAAAATAAAAATAAATTCCCACAAATCACACCGCAATCGCAATATCTGTCAAAATAATAATAATAATAATTCTATAATTTTTACCATATCATGCAGCCCTAATGTGTTCATTGTATAGTGGCCTGTCTCTGATAGATGTCTATCCATGATGACAATGGTCATAATAATACCAGTACTGTGTGTCCTCACAGTAAAATTATTTGGGGTCATAATGTGTCCCAAGGATCAAACTTCTGCATGACACTATAAATTACTTTCAGTCGAGTTTAATTGTTTGAAAATGTGTAATTATGATTTTAGCTCTCAGTGTCAATTGCTCGTTTTTATAGCGTGACGACGTGTGTGTGTGTGTGTGCGTGTGCGTGTGTGTGTGTTTTAAAGTTACAATGGGATGTTCAGAGAAGAGCCATAAAGTGTCTTGTAGTCATGCAAAGGAGTGAATATAACTTCTACAGAATACAGGATAGTTAAATTAGGCCTGTTCGTCCGTCATTTTCCTATCTGTCCGACAGATATCAGTTTACAGAATGTTATTGCTCTTCTGCAGCTCACACTCTTTAACCCCTTTGTAACAAAAGTTGTCTTCTGTCTCACAGACTGGGCGTATAGACAAGGTCTACCCTACAGTATGTGGTCACACGGGCCCAGTGTTGGACATCGACTGGTGTCCTCATAATGACCATGTCATTGCTAGTGGCTCTGAGGACTGCACGGTCATGGTAAGGACACTGTTGAAGGATCACATGAGCTTTGAGTGCTTTTCCTGGTTTAATTATGTTTGTGTTTTAAGAGAGTAGAAATCATAACTTATATAATAAATAACTTTACCCTGATTGTTTGTCTAGAACATGTATCAGTCGGCCTAAAAAATGTCATTTTTGATTAATAATGATAGTGTTACTCTGTTACTGTTAATGATACTACTGTTGATTGCTGAAGAGTAAAAACGTGTGTTTGATTTCTAGAGAGATTTTAAGTTATTTGTATGCAAGAATCAATTAACTCTAAAAAATATATTTGTTTGGTATTTCTTATATTTTTTTGAAGCATGATCCGATGGAAGGGACAATCCATTATGTGTTGACAAAATTGAAAGGTGAAGGTGAATATGGGGAAGGGGTAAACAATAGGATAACAATATAATATATATATAATATATAATATACTGTAATCTGATTTTTGGAGCTTGTACAGTAATATTAAATATATGTTGAATTCAATATATTTTCAGTACTTAAGGCTCTTTAGTTTTCCTGTACACACACTGTCAAACCCGACTCATCCAGTAAGACGAAGTAATGCTGTCTGTGTTGTGTTGTACAGAATATGAACATAATCAGCAATAACACATAGCCATAATCTACTGTACTCCTGTAGTCTACTCTTCAGTGTACAGTACTGTAGCTCCTAAAGTTCTATGTCTGGTATGTAACCGTCTTTCTGTCTGATTCAGGTGTGGCAGATCCCCGAGAACGGGCTGGAGAATCCCCTTTCAGAGCCTGTGGTTGTGTTAGAGGGCCACTCTAAGAGGGTCGGCATCGTGTCCTGGCATCCCACCGCTCGCAACGTTCTCCTCAGTGCAGGTAACCTTTAACTGAGGCCTGTGATTTCCCCTTCCCACCTCGTGCCCTCAAACTGAAGTATCCGTTTAGATAATTGTCTGCCATTTGTCGACTGTGCACAGCTGAACTCCAAATCTGACCCGTTATGTGACAGATCGCCTTCGGTCGAGTTGCTTTGTGTGACATAAAGTGCTTAAAATAAACTTGGATGCAGAGGTGTGTGTAGTCAGGCTGTGCCGCATGTGTCCATTTTAGGGTGCGACAACCAGATCGTCATTTGGAACGTGGCCACGGGAGAGGCCATGATCAACCTGGAGGACATGCACCCCGATGTTATCTTTAGTGTCAGCTGGAGCCGCAATGGCAGCCTACTCTGCACCGCCTGCAAGGACAAGAAGGTCCGCGTCATCGACCCCCGTAAAAAAAAGATTGTCGCGGTAAGTGGAAACCCTGCAGGGGGATTTGGAGCTAGGATGCCTCACGTGTGGAGTAATGTTTCCCAGAATCACCCACCAAAGCCTACAAACATGGCTGCCCAATCTGACAAGTGTGTTTCTGTTTTTCAGGAGAAGGACAAAGCTCACGAGGGAGCCCGACCAATGAGAGCAATCTTTTTAGCAGACGGAAACATTTTCACCACTGGATTTAGCCGCATGAGTGAGCGCCAGCTAGCCCTGTGGAAAACTGTACGTCACCGGAGTGAATCTCATTTAATCCCGAACACACTGATACAGCACATAAACAAGGCTGTTTATATGAGACTTGACTGAACCTCGTGCAGTACCTGCCCATGATACAAGTCCAAATATTGTCAGGGGTTTACACCAGTTTCTCCTGTGCTGCCTGAACATGGAGGATTATTTTTATCACATTAAACCTTAATTGTCATTACACCATAGCTCCAGTTGGGGGCGTTAAAGTCAAAGGCTAATACTAACAGTGATTTTACTTCATACATCATTTTGTATGTATGATTTGTTCATTATTGGCTAATTGGTGAGATATATGCCAGGCATTGAGCACAGGAGCCACTAATGCATACATACTATTGAACTGAAATCATGGGCAGTAAATAATATAACTCAAGGGTCTACCACACTTTAGTATCCCTCCAAATACTGAGTTTTGTGTTTCCAGGAAAACATGGATGAGCCGATATGTGTTCAAGAAATGGACTCGAGTAACGGAGTTCTGCTGCCCTTCTACGACCCCGACACCAGCGTAGTTTACCTGTGTGGAAAGGTGAGCATCCTTGTAAAGACTTTTTAAAGCGTTTTGTTTCCCAATTGTAATAATTTGATTAATAAACTGACTTTGAGCTGCGACTATGTGTCCTCAGGGTGACAGCAGCATTCGGTACTTTGAGATCACTGATGAGGCGCCGTTTGTTCACTACCTCAACACCTTTTCCACCAAGGAGCCCCAGAGAGGCATGGGATACATGCCCAAAAGAGGCCTGGATGTCAACAAATGTGAAATCGCAAGGTACTGCAGCCACTGTGTTTTTTTTTACTTTGGTTCAGGTATTTTGTGGAGCACAAACATTATGGAGCTAACATACAGCATAAGGCTCATCATCTTTGATTTCTATAGAATCTGTCTGAAAAATACCCAGAATTTGTTTAATAAGAGTCAGTTTAGACATAACTATGGCTGAAGCACACGATTATTTTCTTCATCGATTAATGTACCGATTGTTTCTGAATTCATTGTTTGGTCGATATAATCAGTCAGAAAATAGCGAACCATTTTCCAAAACCCAAGTAACATATTTAAGTGTCATGTTTTGTCCAAACAACAGTTCAAAACCTGAAGATATTCAGTTTATAGAAGATAAAATATTCACATTGTATAAGCAGGAACCAGATCATTTTCAGCGTTTTGCTTAAAAAACTGTTTTTTATTGGGCTCGATTGCCTTTCCTGCGCGTTGTCCCCTCTCTTTTTCACTCCCTCCTTTTCCTGTCACTCTTCAGCTGTCACTATCAATTAAAGGCAATAAAAGCCACCCAAAATTTGTTTTTGCTTAATATTCTGTCAATCATCTAATTGATTAATCCACTAATTGTTTCAGCTCTAGATCTCACTATAGTCTTCTGTAAACAAGTTATATTTACTGTAGAGATATAGATACAAGATGGTGAAAAACTTCTGTGTGTGGGACAGACTTTTAAACTGAAAAGGTTTTACAATCTGATTTTATATGATTATCATTAATTTTTTTTAATTATTTCAAACTTATTTTATATATTGGTAAGTTTAAGTTTAAATTATTATAAGTACTCTTATTGTTGTCTCTGAGTGTCTGTTTCTCTATATTTTTCATTTTGCAGTGTTGCTGTGTATGATATTAATCATACAATATTAATCTTCTCTGTAGGTTTTACAAATTACATGAGAGAAAGTGTGAGCCAATCATCATGACAGTCCCACGTAAGGTAAGTCTGTTTTTCTGTCAAGTAATAAATATGCTGTTCTTTCAGTGCTGCTATAGTGTCCCCTCCTCCCCTCATGACACTTCCTGTGTCCTCTCCACCCGCCCAGTCGGATCTGTTCCAGGACGACCTGTATCCCGACACTGCCGGCCCCGATCCCGCCCTGGAGGCAGAGGAGTGGTTCGCAGGGAAGAACGGAGGCCCAATCCTGATCGCACTCAAAGATGGCTACGTCTCCACAAAGACCCGGGATCTGAAAGTGGTTAAGACGAACGTCCTGGAAACCAAGCCAGCCACAAAAGCAGAACACATCTCAACTGTCCAGAAGCATGTTTCTCCACAACCCTCAGTGGTGAGTGTGAATGTATAAACATGTCATGTCTCAGAATCATGTTTCCTTTGACTGTAGATTTTATTTTTGTTTCTTATTTCTTATAAGGTTCTTACAGATGATTATTACTGTTTCCTCTCAGAAAAACTGTAGCACTATTCAAACTCGCACACAGCATTTTCTGCTGACATTTAAACTACCCCGTTCACAGTAATTATTATGGTTGGAACAATTCACAAAAGTTATGGATCAGCAAATACTTTGGTATTTGGGTCACAATTCAGCAAGGGAAACTGCTGGAGGGCTTCAGTGCCTGTAAAATCGCTGCTCATTTTGCCAGGAAATTTCATTTTGAAGTAGATAAGATACAGTAATTATCACCCACAAAGTCTACTCCTCTTTAAGAGTCAAATGAGAGGTGTGAAGAACTTGATCAAGCTAACTTTTCTTTCCATTTTTTTAACCAGAAAATGGAAGATAAACTGGAAGAGGTACTCCGAGAGTTCAAGTCACTCAGGGACCGTGTCATCCTCCAAGATCGTCGAATCGCCAGACTGGAAGAGCAGGTTGCCAAGGTGGCCATGTAAAGACGCGGGCCCCTTCCCAGGACCGCTCGTTGATTCGGAGAGAATCGAATGGACGGAGTCCGCCACCGGCCAAATTCTCAAAAGATTCGGCTTCATTGAGCTTGACGTCGTCCCCCGCGATGAGACCAAGCCTACATTCCAAGATTAACATTATTTTTTTTTCCTCATCAAGTCTCACACTTTGCCCTGACTCACACACAGAGAAAAGGAAGAACTCTCGCAGCTCATGTACACATTTGAAGAAAAGACATTTTTGTTGAAGGAAAAGTCTTAATTTTTTTTTTTTTTTTTTTTTTTTTTTTTTTTTTTTCAAATTTGTGGTAAAACATTCTCATGTGAAGTTTGTACTTACTACTCAGAAAACTGTATGTAGCATCAGTATTTCCATTGTTACTTTTTTGTGTTGCCAAATATGAATCGTGTGTGGTTTCATGCACTGCTTTTACATATATTTTCCCTCCTGTTGTACATTCCAGTCACAACCTGGTAGATTGATTTAGTCAAGCTGGATTTTTTAAAATAATCAATAGCTGTTGAACCCTTTTTCCTCCCACCAGTTTGCTCATTGATAACCATCAGATTTATGAATGTGGAAGAATTCCTGGATTCTTCTTTTTGTTCCTGTTCTTCTGGGCTTGAAATTTAACGTTTGGTTTTATTGGGGAGGGGTGGGTGGGGTGGGGTTGCATCTCTCTGGTGTAAATGTTGTGCAAATGTAGTGGTGCCTCTTGTCACTGTTAAGGGTCAAACTTAAGTCACCCTCTCCAGTGCATATTTGGTGTTGGGAAGGGACCACTCACCTAGCTTGTGTTTCACCGAACCCCAGACAAACAGTTCTGTGCACATAATAAAGATTTTACACATGAAAACCTGTATTTTTTCCCCCCCTTTCTTTATATTGTTTTGGCTTCTATCAACCTTTATCCCGGCAGAGCTCTTTGTGTGTCAGTGGGCGCATTAATTCAATTTCACTTCTGCTATCAGATATGGATATGAAATCTCAGCCAGTGGAGTAAAACGTAACGGTTTCTGTCTGCCGTGGATGTGCTATATATCTGAGCAACTTATCAGTCAGCATGTGGTGCCAAGAAAGAGATCTGATGACTGCTGAACAGTGGAGGACTAACGTTTACTCAAAATACCTCAAATAGGGTACTTGGGGTTTTCCATTTTAGGCCACTTTATACTTCTACTACAGGAAAAAAAATTCTATTTATTCCACTACATTTATTTGATAGGCCAATACTTGCTAGTGTGCACATTATTATTTCCATACAAACTTCTGAAAATACAGAACATATGATCGTTATGAGCACTATCTGGGATGGTAGTTATTGATGATTAAAGAAGAAACATGAAAGCACTCAATGAAAGGCTGTAACGAACCATTTTATTGATTAATCGGCAGACTATTCTCTTGATTAACTGGGTAAAAAATGTGAAAATAGTAAAAAAAATGTCCATGACTGTTGATGTCTTCAGATAGTTTGACAGCCCAAACTTATTCAATCTACCATGTAGACAAATAAAAGCAGCAAATATTCACACTGGAGAAGTGGAGAACTTCCAAAATGGCTTAAACAACTTTCTATTGACTGATCAATAAATCGACTAATTGTTTCAGTTCTATCTCAACCTCAGTCACAACCTCTATCAAAGCCTACAACCTGCTTCAATTAGCTGCTACTTCTTCTCCTTGCCTGATGGTGGTGCTAACACAGCAGTCCTTAAAATGATCAGCAGTGGCTCCTCTGCTATTCTGACTGTTTTTGTTTTGTTTTTACATCAAGGGAATTTCCTCCTCACAATCTATGAAGTATAGGATAATTGTGTCTCTTTGCACCTCAAACTCTTAAATTAAACTCTTAAAATCTAAATTTGTACTTGAGTACAGTACTTCAATAACTATACTTTCCACCACTGGGGAGAGCCAGGCAATGACCCTCAGTGGACTACATAACAGTGCTGAACCATGAAAATCATCAACTATCATACTTTAGTTACCACAATAGCTGGTATTATTCCTAATATTGCCAACGTGCCCCCACCTAATTCTGTGTTTAAATTAACTGAATTATCTAAAGACCGAACAGGAAGAACTTTCACATGATGGACAATCAGGCAGAAGCATTGTAGTACTATCAATAAATCAAATGTACTTAAGGGCTGTTAGACATATTCCTAGAAAAGCACTGAGGGACATCTGTGACTTACAGCAATACTTATTGATGTTGCATCTTCAGATCAGCAAATATAGAGCGGAGCAGCAGCACTATCCTTCCTGTGTCAAAGTCATTTCCAAATATATTAATGTATTTGATCCCATTCAGTAGTGTGTGTGTGTGTGTGTGTGTGTGTGTGTGTGTGTGTGTGTGTGTGTGTGTGTGTGTGTGTGTGTTTTCACAGCATGGCAACGTTCAAAACACACAGAAAAAGAAGTGTATCTTTGTATCACCTTTTTTTCAACACTTTTTTAAAACCATATCTCAATATGACTCAACAGTGCAGGAAATGGTTACAACACAAGAAGATTATTTCTGTTTCCTCACAGGGTATAAATTTGTCAGTCGAAGCTTTGAATTGCGCCGGGACACCAAATCAGGCATCAAACCGCCATACTTCAAACCCAGTGATTGCATGGACTTTCTGATTGATTACTTGGTTTTCAGCTTATTTTATTTCTGGGTGTGATACACTTGTCCTCGTGTAGCTGATCTTTCATCACTGTGGTCTGCTATCAGTGCCTTGAAGTTCCTGAGTTCCAATTTTTTTACTCATAGGACACACAGCTATAAATCTTAAACAAAAGTGTCATCAGACGTGGACGTACGAGAAACATCTCATTACAGAACTGAGTACTTCCTGCTACTTTATATAAAGTAGCACTCAGAACATCAGGACATACGGAGCAAACATGCTCTGGCGCACAGCAGCACCTGAGCTCTTCTTAACTTTCCATCAATGAGGTAAGACACATCTCCTGCCAATTAATATATATAAGATCTTCAAATATAGCACCTGAGTTGATGTAGAAGCTACAGACAGAGTTTACTTCCTTTTTGATGCAAACTAAAGCTGTTGGTTTCTAAGGGAAGTGTTTGTTCTTATCTGAAAGTGTTATAGTACAGGTTTTTTTTTTTTTAAAAAGTGTGAACATTTCCTGTTTCTTCTGTAAAGCAGTGCTATAGTCGGTGCTCCGAGGATGTTCACCCAGAGAGACTGAAATGAGCTGAACTCAACTTTTATCAGATATTTATCCTCACATCCACCACGTCTGCTTCACCAGCAGCAAGGTAAGACACTGACATGTGTCTCCAAGGACACGTTTAAAACCTTTGTACTGGTTAAATGTCGCTGGTTTGGGGGTCCACTGTTTCCTTTTATGCAAAGTGTTAGACAAAGTTAACTTCCTGCCCTCTAAAAATGTTATTTACTATTAGAATTTGTGTCACAAAGGAAGTTGGTTTATCTACGTTGTGTACTTCCTAACTAACTCTGGACCCTTTGCTGCAGAAAATACAGAAAAATGAACATTAAATGTGGATTCTGCTTGTATAGACTGCCAGATTTACTTAAAAATGCAGTAGTTCTGTTTTTTTCTGTGAAAATGTAGCAACGGGTGTGGTGAAAGCCACATGACCACTTCATCATAAGATGCCACTCGACGACACACAACACATGGCCTGACAAGATTATTCCTTGTGTTTGTTTCTTTTTACTATAACATCTATAACTCTTTAATAGTTTTGTAATACATTTTAATCTTTCCTTTTCAGGTCTTTGGAACAACAATGATGCTGCTCAGCATGAATACGTATCTGGCTCTGCTATGGGGAATATTTGTTTTGTTATCTACGGAGTCCATGAGTGTTTCCATACCAGTAACCGGCAGAATTAACACAACCACTGAACCCAACAAGACAACCAAGCAGCTGCCGTCAATCAGTGCACACGTGGTTCATAAAGAAACAGAGACGCAACCTGCGACCCAGCAGCCAACTCACAAACCTGCAGAAGCTTCTGCAACAGCAAACACAGTTTCCCCTCCGACACCCACAATAGAAACGGAAGAGGCCACTGTCGCTGAGAGCTCAAATGACATCACAGCTGGTTTGGTTTCCATGAACACTGCAGCAGAAACTACAAACAGCTCACGTCCACGACTGCTTGATATCTCCACAGCAGTGAGCACAGCTGCAGGTGAACCTTCCCTTAGCACGACGATCTCAGAAACAGCAAAACCTACAGAGGGTCAGTTGCATCAGCAGTCACCCACCACTCCGACTGACATGAATTCTTTCTCTGCAGCGACCTCTGCAGCGTTTTTATCAACAGAGACTGTGTCTTTGCCGCAGCCTACATCCACTAAGCCTGAAGTTACATTTGAGGTATCTTCAGCGACCTCTCCTGCTTCTACTCAGACTTCAGTCTTCATCAAGAACCTCAGCCGTTCTTCAGCTTTTACTACAACTACAATGACAGAGAACCCCACCTCTGAGGCAGCGCCTGTGTCTGACCCCACTTCCATGCCTTTCACAGTCAGTGAGACCACCACCAGCACTGAGCTTTCATCGACGTCTCAGCCCATGTCTGTAATGAGAACCCACATCTCCACATCAGCGAACAACGCTTCTGAGGCAGCGCCTGTGTCTGACCCCACTTCCAAGCCTTTCACAGTGAGTAAGACCAGCACTGAGCTTTCTTCGATGTCTCAGCCTGTTTCTGTGACAAGAACACACGCCGCCACTTCAGATGTTACTGACACAGTAGGGTCGAGCTCTACCAGTGAGCCTCCCACTATTTTGTTCTCAAACAATTCTGCCACCTCCACCGCTGCCTCCACCAGCCCCATAGGGATCTTCAGCCCTCATGAGCCCACAACGTCACAGATTTCAATGAACAAATCAACTCCGGCAACTACGACAGCGCCGTGTGAAGCCTCAGAGAGCCTTCCCAGCTCCACAGTCCACCCCTGTTCCAGCCGGGGCGTGGTGAAGCACTGCCTCATCACCATCGCCGCCCTGGCTGGGTTGGCCACCGTTTTCATGGTTACTACCATTGTCCTCTGCACCAAGCTGTCAGCAAGGAAGTACAAGGTCAAGAAGCCTTCACAGTCTACAGAGATGATATGCATCTCGGCCCTGCTGCCTGAGAGGACTCAAACCTACACGAGACAACGCAACCCAGTGCCTAACGGTGTCCTGGTGATCCACCATGGGGGAGACAGTGATGAGGATGGAGGAGATAACCTCACTCTCAGCAGCTTCCTTCCAGAAAATGACCGCTATGTGTAGGCAATATCGTTATTATTATCAAGTAGGCTACGTGCTTTCATCAGACCTCAGATTGGACTGATCTGTCTGATGTCAGTGATGTGGAAACAGTTGCTGTTTGAATAAATGCATACTTCCCCTTTGATGCTGGTGGTTTGGCTTCACTGCACGCCCTATTTCTGTTGAGGAAGAGACACAGAGACCGCACAAAAAATAAACAGTTACTGTGTATTTTTACACTTCGTAGTTTTACACTTACTCTCCACTAGAGACTTTATGTCAGGATGAAGACAGTGATCAAAGATTAAAAAAAAAAAAAAAAAAAAAACATCCTGAACTGAGCCCTGATGGTGTTTCACTTAGCAACAGGAGACAGGAAGGCTTGTTTCTTTGTTTGGATTACTGTTCTTCACAGACACTGTTCAGTTTACAAGTGCTATTCTGGTAGCAGTGAGGCTTAACTGTATGAATGCTTGTTATTTGACTAATGGTAAACGTTTGGGTGTTTGTGTAGAGATGGACTTTCTGTTCCCAGGATAATTTATTAATGTCTTATTTAACAGACTGATAACAGTTTATTTTACAGGTCTGTTATTGTCTAATAATTTCTCCCAACCTTTCTGGAAAGTACTATGTAATTTGGTAATCATTTTAGGGAACATGGTTCACACACTATTAGTTTAGTCAGTTGTTGAAGTCCCTTGAAAGAAACTTCTCCATTAAAACCTAAGAAAAGATTCTTGGTTACACAAGCATAGCATTCAATAAGAATTGATTATTTGAACACATTCTGTATTTTTTCTGATTATCAGTGGCAACATCTTTTTAAGGAGATTATTAGAAAATGATTAGACTTTATGGACCTGTAAAATAAGGTTTTACCAATGTTTTTCTTGCTTGTTCCCTTCAACAGATATCTGTTCTCTCTGAAATTTTAAATAAAAATGTGTTCTGAGTAAAACAGATCAACATTTGCACTGTTCAACATAAGAGCTCAAGTGAAAGGTTTTTTTGTTCCACATCCTTATGTGTCTTTAAATAGTTAATAGTCATAATAAAACTGATCGCTCTGGACTAAGACAGTTCCCTTATTTATGAAAGGCTTTATAAAAGGCTTTTATTCTACCCTGGACTGGATTTCATATTCACTTCCCTTCCTGCATAAAGCAAACAGAGCCCTGAATGCTTATTAAGGCCATGAAACCATGTTTTTCTTCTTCTTTTTTTTTTTTACGTTCAGCAATGTGCAACCAAAACAGACACCGGTGACTATCAACAGAGCTGAGACAAATGTAAACCTGGAGGATGCAGGACCTCATCTCAGGGTTCTGATGACCATATAAAGCTAGACTCGTCTTGACTGATCACAAACACAGCAGACATGCCAAAAATGCATTCACACACACACACACACACACACACACACACACACACACACACACACACACACACACACACACACATGACTTGTAGGCTCACTCATACGCAGTCACACTCTCCCTAAAGTAGTCACACACACCGTGTGAGTTTAATTGCTTGCCTCTGGAGAAAAATCCCCCTTGTCTTGGCTGTTACGGGTGTTTTGTCCACACAGGAAACATTAACCTCTTCCTGCTTTAGCTGGTCAATCTTACAAGCTGCTCTCTGACTCTTAGGCCTGCTGTTAGTCATCAGTGTCAGAGGCTGAGGTTACAGGAAGGGCCAGGCTGTCAATCAGAGGCTCCTTCTGCAGAAAGCACAGAGAAATACTTTTTAAAGAGAACTTAAGTTGTTGATGGAGATGGGTTGGTTTGTGATGTTTTTATAGTCGTAAAGTATTCTTTCTTTTCCATCCTGACAGCGTTGTCTTGGTCTTGCACATCCAGTTAGCCACACAGGAGAGTGGAGGGGAGGTCCCTGCCCCCACACCACATTATAAAGTCCTACCTAACAAGAACAATCTGTGTGCAGGCTGGAGAGCTCAGACACTCTTGGGGAAACTGAAGGGGGAGGAGAACAGTGGAGAAGCAGAAGGAGGGATTTGTCCTCATGGTTAACGACATCTCTTTTTTTTTTTTGCACTACCCAGACAAACCTCTGGCCTGAAATCTGAAACTGCAGAAGTGGCGTGGCTCACTGAGCATTTGCCACTCTTTTCTGTGCTCTCTCTCTCTCTCTCTCTCAGTTCACTTTTTCCAGACTGGCTGCACTCATCCTCACAGGGGATTCCAACGGAAAAACACTTCTGCCACAGTAGATGGTAAGTCACTCCATGTAGATTTTCCTTAAAATGTATGTTTTCTTTCTTTGAATGTTGCATACTGAAGAAGCACTGGGGTTTCTTGACATCATGTGAGGTCACATGTCAATTGAAGTGACTGATGTGACAGCATCATGATGCTTTCAGAGCAGCATCCAGCCTCAGGAAGTAAGAACACTATTAAAAGTTAGAGTCAATCTTTTGTGTCAGTTTTAGACGTTAAAGTGGCCCAAAGACAGAATCTAGGTTTGTTGTCAAACAAAAAATGTAAAATTTGTTGAGTGACAATTCATTGAGTGTGTGTATTTACATATGACTGCTTTATGTGCCTATGTTTATGAGTGTGATGGCATGTGCGGCTGTGTATATTTGGTCTGGGGTGAGTGTGTGATTAATTCTGAAAGAAAAACCTCCCACCCCCCTTTTTCCAGATGAGAGCAGAGTTACATGTGGCCCAGCTTGCACACAGATGGAGCAGAATAAGGATAAAAGTGTGGGAGCTTTTGCCAGTTGACACACAGACTGAGCAGAGAGCTGATTGTGATCAAAATAAATAAGTAGAGCAAACTAAAGCAGGGTTTTAAAAGTCGGTTCACCCAATTTGGTAAAAGCATATTTCCCCATATAGCCCCTGTGGTATCCAGCCGTGCAGATAGTTTTGGTTTTGTTTGCCTTTCTTTAGAGATATCCGTCTCTGAGTTCTGCTGCCACCCAATACCACATGGGGTACTTATTTCAGTACACAATATTGGAGGTTTGATGCCGTTTATATGGATGTTTTCACCAAATGGATCTTTACTTCTCAACAGAACTGTGTACTGGGCCCACTATGTGTTAGCATTACATCCAAGTTACAGAGCTAAGCATCCATTTTGCAGACGACAGAAAGTCTTTTAACAACACATTTGCTATTCTGAAGAGTCTTGGAAGTCCAACTGGATGAAAATATATTCTGTTTGCTGCAAAATACAAAATAAGTTTAACCCATTTCCCAGTTTCGACCATATTAAATATTAAAAACACACAAATACAATAATACAAAGTAACATCATTATAGACGAATATAACTCATAATAAGACTTATTTATAATTCTGTTTCTTGTACAATCTTCAGTGGACAGAATATTTTGTCATCCAGATGGTCAGAAGAGTCTTGGAAGATACTGGAAATGTTCTCCAGAACAGCTGAAAGTGTTGTTTAATGACCTCCAGGGTTTTTCCAGAGGTATCTACAGGTATTTATTTTTCAGAAAAACAGATGCCCAGCTCCGTGACTTAGATGTAATGGCAATACATGAGAGGCACAAACTGTCTTCACATATGGCACTGACATTTACTCACGTCTACTGTTATTTCCAGATCCTGAGGGGAAACGATGCTCCCGATGGCCCTTCGTCTGATTGGTTTGAGTGTTGTGTTTTTCATCAGCAGAAGCTCGGCCACACCTCTACCTTTTTACAGTTCTCTAGAGGGAAGTACAGATGAGGAAGAACTCAGTAACATAACTTCCTTTCTGCCCACCAGCAATGTTTCCTCTGAGTACCAAACCACACCTGTTGGCCCCACACACGTGGAAAGTGACTTTCTAAGTCAAGTTGTGAACTTTCTGCAGGAGAACATGCTCCTTATCCTTGTTGCAGGCACTTTCATCCTCCTTGTCTTCCTTATTATCTGTGGGGCAATTTTCATGAGCCGCAGGCGCAAAGTCAATGCCTACTACCCTTCCTCCTTCCCCTCGAAAATGTATGTGGACCACAGGGACAAAACCGGAGGTGCTAAACCCTTTAATGAAGTGCCAGAAAAACCTGCTCCTGAGCAGAAAAGTGAAACAGTGGACTCTCACAAACAGCTCCAGGCAGACATTATGAGGGCAGCCAAGAGTCTGCGCACACCAAATAAATCTGTTGATGCTGCAGAGGGAGGTGGCTCCAGTCAGAAAGTAGCAGACCACAGTCCCGAGGACAGCTCTAAACCAGATGGCAGCATCCTGGACCAGCAGCTACCAAGTCTCCCCGAGGAAAAGGAGTTGTGTGAGCTCTCTGAAAGTGAAGCAGCTGCATCGGCAGGCAGCCCTCAGCTGAATGCTCCAGAGGATCCAGAGGAAGACGATTCACGGGAGCCTCTGACTGGTAGGAGTCTGCGGCCCTCCTCTCTGCATATTCACAATGACTCTGCTACACTTCAGCTGATTGCAGGAGAGAAAACTGCCTTCTAACTATTCTGAACAGTGACCTGAATGTATATTTTTTATGCTTTGAATTCATGAGTGACAATTTGTCCAGTAAACCTTTTAAAAAATGTCTATAAGGGAAAAGCAGGAAAAAGTTGCTAAATGACAATCATGTGGGGGTTTTTTTTTGCAATATTTTATGTTTATATTCAGTGCAGGAAAGATACGTATAACAGCCTGTTGCTTTGCACTGACTGGATATATTATTCATGCCATATAACATTAACATCTGGTACAAAACAAATGTATTTTTATGAGGTGATTTCTGTGTCGTTCAAAGAGATCTCACTTAGTGTGCGCGTAAGAACCACTTCAGTAAACATTGTGATATGTTCTTGTACTTTGTATTTCTGTGCAAAACAGTGAGTGTTGACAATGTTTTACAGATCAGTATTTGAATATTTAAGATTAGTCAAGTATAGAAAACAAGAGATCATTGCAAACGTTTTGGCATTATAGCAGGAACTGCAAAGGTGTAATCGATAGCATTTATGATTACATTTCATTTAGGTGAACCAGTTCAGTTCAGTTCAGTTCAGTTTAGTTTATGAAATATTCAGGCTGCTCAAAGTAATAAACTGCACTCAAAACACACAGTGTGATTCAAGATACTTTTATTGCAGACTGTCAAGGAAGCATTACTAAATAATTATAAATTAATCTTAAATTCAGTGGACCCTCTCATTGTTTGAAGCCACTTTGCATATCAAAAGGTCAGTGTTTGGGAGTGCAGGTGGATACTGAAAAAGCTGTCAGCTTTATTCACCATCTCCATCACACCATTCAAAATCAACACTCCTCAAACTTAAAACAATCTCAAAAATAAGGCTCAGCTTTTGTACCAACAACCCAAACAGTGTTTACACATTGTGCGTTTATGTGACAGGCTAAAAGGTACAGTATACAGGGTTAAAGGACAGAAAGCCTGGTGTAACACAGCTACATAGGGTTGACGATGGTGTACATATCGTCAACGTTATACTATAATATTTCAGGAAAGTGAGGTGGCCATGCTGGACCACTGCTACTTCTCTTCTTGGCAGCAGGAAGCAAGTGGCGCCCAGCTCAGAGAGCGAGTGCTCCGTTTAATTGCTGGCCCTGACTGCCTCCTGCTGGTCATCCTGTTGCTTGAGGCGATAGTCAGCCAGGGCAGCCTTGATAGCGTCCTCCGCAAGCACTAAAGGAGAAACAATTAGAGGTTAAATACATGCATGTGTGGAGCAGTCCGTAATATCATTAGAAAAAATTAAATGAAAACTTACTAGAGCAGTGAAGTTTAACTGGTGGAAGACAGAGCTCTTTGGCAATGTCAGTGTTCTTTATCATCAAAGCTTCGTCCACCTGGAAAGAAAAGCACACAGCTCCAGTATCCACAAAAACCCTTCCAGTCGATGATAAGACACGAGCAGGGCAGAATAAGTAAGAGGCAGAGAAAGACGTGTCAAGTCTGTAGTGTGTTCACTCACAGATTTTCCCTTCACCCACTCGGTGGCCAAAGAGCTGGAGGCAATAGCAGAGCCGCAGCCAAAAGTTTTGAACCTGGCATCCACGATCTTCCCCTGGTCATCCACCTCAATCTGTCAAAATGAGAAATTTAGAGCTTTACTCAAATGCCAACAGGGGAAAAGACTCCATTTTAGAAGTCTACAATTCTTAAAAACTGCATGTTGCCATTTCTTTTTCAAACAGTGGATTAAAATAAATATTTCTATCCCTGAAAATAAATGCTTTATACTAATACTAAACTCTATGTAAGACTTAGTGCTATCTACTTGGTAAAGAATGTTATTCATCAGTGCTCCGTGTGTGTAGCTCTTCCAAGTACTTTAACTGTGTTCGTGTATATATATATATATATATATATATATATATATATATATATATATATATATATATATATATATATATATATATATCAGGCTTAATGGCTGTACAAAAGGTTGTAATCCATCTGTGATCAGTGACAAACATACCTGCAGCTTCATTACATCTCCACAGGCTGGAGCGCCCACCAAGCCGGTCCCAACATTCTTGGACTGTTTGTCCAACGTGCCCACATTTCTTGGGTTCTCATAATGATCCACCACCTTCAGACAGGAAAGAAAGGAAGCACTGTGTTAGGACAAAAAACAATGTGCAAGTACAACAAGTGGGTTTTGGGACACTGATTAGATTATTCCACAATACAGAATTAAATGTGGTGAAGTAAGACAACAGCAGCATCCTGGGTGGGTTTTTGCCTTCTCTTATGACCATAAAAACGTCTAGAAGAAATCTTGAGGACGACTGTTATACAACTACAAGTTTTCATTATGACGTAAGGGACATTGAAATAAACAGATTAGGACCGGATTTCATTGTCAGCCATACAAGCTACAGCATCCTGCCCCCATCCTCCCCCTCCCTCCAAATTGCTGAGTCACTGTGACCGAAACAATATGAAGTGGGTGAGCTTTTACCTAAAAATTACTATATTTAATTCAGAAAATGTGATTTCAAATTAGAGTATGTCTCTGTTGGTTTGAGCTGAGGCATCCACATATTATTTAATATCTTCAGGTTCTAAAACTAATTTTATGGTGCAGAATAAAATGAGTTAAAATGTCTTTATGATCTAAAAGCTTTTTAAAAAGGTATCTTTCAGTGTACGTCTTCGACTAAAAGCAGGTAACAGGATGCTCACCAGTTATTAGCCCATGAGTACAGTGCGTCACAGCCAAAAAAAAAAGCCTCAAAAAGCTTCAATAAAATCTACATTATGTTTTAAGCCATTCAAACATCCAGGGGGTGTGAATCATCTATTCACTAAACAAATTAAACATGTATCTTCAATTCTCCACAACCCTGTGTCTCCATGTTGCATCAGACATTCACATCATACAATAACACTCAAACTGAACATGTGAATAAAGCTGTTAGATAGTGGAAAAAGATGCTGCATCCTCATGAAGATACATTTCTTTCACAGGTATAACAGAACATTTACAGGTTTCTAGCACACTGAGCTCCTTCACTGGCAGCCCTTAAAGCTTATTAATCGGATGTGATTCGAGTATTAAAGCTTTGACCAGCTGGGGGACAGATTAGTGACGTTATTTTATAGTTTTAAACTTAGTAACAAGCTAGTATAAAATATAATAATGTTAACTAATGTTTCATATTAGTCCTATTTATCCCTTCCTGTCATACTCCCTCTAGGTATTCATATAATATCAGCTAGCTTCTTGTGGTTAACCAGCTCCATATAATTACCTGAACCTACAACCACATCCACCTACTCGTTATACTCTTATTACATAAAGCTACACATGGCTCAAGGTGGCGAATAATAGTAAACATTAAGCAAACAGCAGCTAGCCCACTGTGCCGCAGCCGACTTTAATAAAACTATAACAGGTTTGTTGTTTTACCTTCTTGTGGTAGCAGCACTGGGTGATGAACTCCGGAGCAGACAGCCTCCTGGTGATGAAACCCAGAGGACTCAGACACTTCTTTGCCACTGTACCCGCCATGTTGACAGACAGAAGAATGGCGCAGTTTCAAAAGCGAAGAGCAACTTGAAGCACAGCCCCACACGTCACTGTCAGGGGGAGGAGCTAATCTCATCACATCTGCGCATGTCCAGGTGGTGGAGGGTAAACATCTGACCTGTAAAATAAAGTGTTACATAAAATAATAAGAAAAATAGTAACTGTAGCTATCAGAAATAAGTATTAACCAGCATAAAGTATATATAATTTAATACAATATTATATATATATATATATATATATATATATATATATATATATATATATATATTTAGGTGAAGAATAAGTACCTAATCATTGCAGTACATTGCTTGGTCAAATGCACTCACTTTTCACCACTGTAGGCAACCCAACAATAAACAAATAAGTAGTTCAAATTAGTTTTGTTGGTTAGTTGTCTTGTGATTGTTCTTTAAAAATAATTTACTCAGCTTTTTTTCTGTTACACAACAGCATCATATGATTTTTAGGGAACTGCACTAACAACAACACCATCGATGTCAAATGTGAGTTGAAAAATTAAATTGCTAAATAAATTAGGAGAATCTGACTCCTGTTTTATGTATTTATGTCACTTGTCGCAGGCACTGGTAGGAATTCTTGGTCTCCTGAAATAAATATATTTCACTGTTCACCATATACACTGAAAATAGAGTTGCTTGTACAAATCCCTTTACCTGAATGACTGAAAACCTTAATAGACCGTACCACTGTTTCACGGCTTATTATATGATGGTAATTAAAATCTTAGTGCAAATATGTCCTACTACAGTACAGTATATCAGAAGCTAACAGTCCTTAACACGTCTGAATACAGTTTCACAGTTACAAAGAAGTGCGAGAAAAAAGCCTCCTGCCATTTGTTGCACTAGAAGAATATATGATTTCAGGACTGTTGATTCAAGATAAAAGAGGTACAGTCGTAGTGTGTAAACATAAAACATGTATATCTACAGCCTTCGCTTATATCCTTTCTAAGTTGAATTCCAATGGACAGATATGAATTGTTTAGCTTCATGAAATAAATTTGGTTTTAAAACATTTGGTGGTTATTTTTTCTTAAAGATAATATAATTGGGAAGTTGGTAGTTCTACTAAAAGTCAAGTTACACAAGATGAAGAGAGGTTTTGATGATGTGTGATACAGTAACAGATCTGTAACACATGTTCTCTGGTACTTCTGGTAATTAAGTAATTAAAATAACCCAAAAGTGTAATTTTTGACATTATATCTTTTTACTACAGCCCTATAGTCTATAAATAAACTCATTCATTGACGACTCTCTATGAGTGATTAACAAACTATGCAATTCTGGCTAAATGAGTCACACCATTGGTTAAGAAATGTGACCTTCTGGTTTTGTGTCTTTGTGTGAAGGGGATCTCCTTTGGCAGATTGCAACAGTTTCTTATAGGCTGTTGTAAGACTTGAAATATCTAACAATGTCAGAAAACATTATTTTTTAAATTTATTTTAACCTTTGTGACCAAGTGAACCCTCTTAAAAATGCATTCACCCACAAACACAAAAACATAATATATATGTTTTTGGTAAGAGAGAGGTAGGGAGACTCTGTCTCAGCTGTTGAATGATATCGATTCTGGTGTTTTGTCTCTTTCGTCAGTAACACTGCCCAGGAAACAGAAGTGAGAAGTTGAAACTGGTCGCAAGGGAGTCAGTAGGACCTTAAGGTGGTAGCCTCGACATCGACACATAACGTGAGTACTTAGGCATATTTTATGTATTTAAAAAAAAACAAAAATTGTGATCTGTTATATTTAAATATGTGTGTATATGTTTAAAAAGAAAGACACTTGTGCTCCATATTTCAGGAAAAGTCACCAGCATGGAAGTGGATTACATTGAATACGATGATTACACTCCAGACAATGGAACTGAAAACAACTCAACCACAGCTGGACTACTGAATCTCAGTACTTCTCGAACTCCTTTGACTCATGTTCTGGTGACAGTCAATATCTTTATTTCGCTTATTGGCCTCGGAGGAAATTCATTAGTGATCTGGATCTGTGGATGGAAAATGAAAAGAACGGTCATCACCACCTGGTACATCAGTTTGGCCATTTCAGACCTTTTGTTCTGTGTCTTTTTGCCCCTGGAAGTATTCTACATGATAACTTCGCACTGGCCTTTCGGACTGGTGTTATGCAAGCTCACATCCTCCGCCCTGTTTCTCAACATGTACAGCAGTGTGTTTCTGTTGGTTCTGATCAGCACTGATCGTTGTATAATGATTTCCTTTCCTGTGTGGTCACACAACCACCGCACAGTGCGGAAAGCCTTTGGAGTCGTGGTTCTCATGTGGCTCTTTTCTGCAATCCTAACGCTGCCCTCGCTGATCTTCAGAGAAATCACAGTCCATGGCTCAGTCACTCAGTGCTACACGAATTACTCGACCCATTCCAGACACAAAGTTGTGGTACTGACTCGGTTCATCTTCGGGTTCCTGATTCCTTTCCTAGTGATTGTCTTCTGCTGCTCGGTGATTGTTGTGAAAATGAGAAATTTGACCATCAAATCAAAAAAGCCTTACAAAGTCATGGCGGCGCTCATCTTGTCATTTTTCTTCTGCTGGGTCCCCTATCATAGCTTTGTTCTTTTAGAGTTAGACTTCAGTAACCACAGCCTGGAAGTGCTTAAAACTGGCCTGAAAGTGGGGGCCACTCTGGCTGCGGCAAACAGCTTCATATCTCCAATTCTCTATGTGTTCATTGGTAATGACTTCAAACAAACCCTGAAGCGGTCTGTAACATCAAGGATAGAGGAGGCAATGGCGGAAGATTTTCGTACAGGTGGTCTCAACCACTCAAGGTCTAAGTCAATGGAAGTGATTTAAAATGAAGCTGAAACCTTTATCATCAATGAGTATTTCATGGTACAGAACATGATTGTAGAGCTGCGTGACATTGACAAAATGATACGTCATGGCACGTTTAACCTTGCATGTGTATAGGCTGCATATACATGTATCAATGATTTATTTATCATGATGATAAAACCGAACCAGCTATTGATTGGCCACTAATATTCATTCCTGTGTCTTTCAACTTTTTCAAAAATCTATATTGTCTCTATTTTTTATCTTATCTTTATTTATATTTTTCTACACTTGATTGTGATTCTTATGCGCCAATGTGTCAGATTCCTTGTATGTGAAAACTTACTTGGCAATAAACCTGACTCTGATTCTGACTCAGATATTTTGTAGTTTTAGATTGTTTTTATGTGTGTGTAAATGAATTGCTTGTGTGCTGTGATGGACGGATAAAGTATTTTGAATTGAATAAAATTTACAGTTGACAATATATTATAATTTGGTTTAGTTGTGAACTAAAACCTAAAATTATGAAGTGAAACAGTCAGTGTAAATATGTGCCTGTTGTTTCTAAAAAAATAAATACCTTTATACTTCATGTTGTGGATCCATATTTAACATTTCTAAAGGGAAGTAAAGATACATTTACATTCTGTAAATTTCAAACTTCCCTTTGATTTAATGTAGCCCGACTTGCATGCAGTACTGTTATATTTTATTGTTGTATTTGTTTTATTTTAAAGTGAATAAAAACATATTAAACCTGTTTTTAGGAATGTTTCTATTAATAAAACATCAAAAGGCAATGTGAGAGGATCAGTTCCCCTCAGATTTGTGGTCCTTTGAGCTCATATGTTGTCCCACTATGTTAACTCTCTGGTGAACACTGTGGAGCACTGTTAGCCATTGACGTGCCAGTTGGTCGAGGCTAAAACAGAGCTAAAAAGTGAGTTAATACTGGATTTATAGTTGCCTGTTGGAAAGTCCAAATGAATCAGAAATACTTTATTGATAGTATATAAGCGTATATAAGTATAAGAGCCTATGTACCTATATTAAGTAATAAATATATACACAATATATGCTAATATATACAAAGTAAGATTAGATTATACTTTATTCATCCCACGACGGGGAAATTCACTCGTCACAGCAGCAAGTAAGTAATTGGAGGGAAAAAAATAAATACAGATAAAAGACAGATATAAAAGCTATAGTGAGTAGTGGTGGTAATTTGAAACAGAAACTACAACATGATCAGGTGGTGCAGGTGTTGTAGAGTCTGACAGCAGCAGGGATGTAAAGACCTGCGGAACCTCTCCTTCTTACACAGAGGGTGTAACAGTCTGCTGGTGAAGGAGCTACTCAGGGACCTCACAGTGTCATGTAGTGGGTGAGAGGTGCTGTCCATGATGGATGTCAGCTTATCTAACATCCTCTTCTCACCCACTTCCTCTATGGAGTCCAGAGGACAGTCCAGAACAGAGCTCACTCTCCTGATCAGTTTATAAATAAATATAAACATACGCCACAGAATGAATGACAATGTTGTCCTGTGGCTGCTTGATGTGCAAATTAGTTTTAAATAATTAAGTGTTTCCTAAAATGTTATGTTCCTAAAACTTTACTTTATTGAGCTGCCCCAGGTCTCCAAAAGATGCTGATGCCTGATTGGTTGTGGTGGGCACCTGACAGACCGGACTGAGGGCACCACAACCCCGGTCAGGCTCGTAGCCACGCCCCCTGCCGCCCCACAAGATCTACTACCGGTTACTAGAGTGTTGCGGATGTGTGATGCAACCAACTGTAAGGATATTTTCTCAACTTCTCAACAAGTTTTAAATCTCAGTTTAGAAAACCACACCCTTGAACGACAGTGTGAACTCACGCTGTGGTGTTTGTTGTTAGTTGTTTTGTATTTGGTGTCTTTTTTTCGGTCGCTAACGTTAGCTGCTCCGTAACGACACCTTTCCTAGATGGAAGCTAACGTTAGCTAGCAGCCGATTTTAGTCGATTTAAAAAAGAAAAAAAGAGTTATTTATGTCAAACTCAGCCTCTCGTCTTCTCTTCTAACTATTAACTACAGGCTCCATCCACTGGGCTTCCCTTATGTACTTATTTTGAAGCGCTGGGTGCCAGCGGAGTCACCCTACCTTAGTGGATCTATCTTTGAGCTAAATGGCCACCGCTGCCCCCCCTCCAGCCTCTGGCTCGACTGCGGCAACTGACAATGCAAGTCCCGGATCCAGCAGCTCTACTGCGGCCGACGGTGGCAACCAGGACAGTACCTTCGAGTGTAATATATGTCTGGACACCGCCAAGGATGCAGTGATCAGCCTGTGTGGACACCTCTTCTGGTAAGACCTGCTGGCTGTCACTCATGTTTACAGTTTTTTTTTTTTTAAAACCCCACCAGTCAGGGTATTAAGGCCACATGCAGCTGAAGGGCAGTCCAGATCCAGATCAGTCTAGCTAATCTTACTTTTCATATTATTGTACAAGAGAACTGGGTATACACTGGTTTGTTGACATACACCCTACTGGCCAAAATCAGCTTTGAAAGCCAACATTTGGACCCAACAACAACAACAACAACAACAACAACAACCAACCATCAGTAGTTTTGTTGATATCTGGCCATTTGTTGAATGTGTACGTTATCTTTACACTAGCAGTAAAGCAATATTAGTCCATATTTAAAGATCACCAGGCACTTGCAACTGTGCATTAATACTGAGACTTTACAGAAATACCTAAAATAAGAAATATTAGTTTACTTATTCAATAAATAACACATAAGTACTTCTGTAGGAGTTCAAACATGTTATATAACTTTCTATGGTAGCACTTTTGGGCGATTAAATAATACTGCTGGTTTAATGTTTACAGTTAGGCTGAAATATAAAAGTATGCTTTAATAGTGTGTAAATACAAGGCTGGAGCTGCAGGTGTAACAGTATTCGGTATGTCCCAGTGTCTGTAGCCAGGCTCACCCTCTCACACGTAACTCTAGCCAACTTCTGTCCACTCAGGAGAGGTCAGGTCTTTAGCATTCGGTCTGATATCAGTAGGGACAGTCCCAGTTTAGTTATTCATTGTCAAAGAGAAGATAAATCCCAAAGGAAAGACGCCATTTGTCCTGTTTTCTACTCTCTTTAGTAGCTGAGCTCATTATTGACTTTGTGAACAGTGATGAATTGTTTTCCTTTGTTTATATACATATGCCATTTTTTACACAGTTTTAGGACACATTTGTGTTACTAATCAAACTTCTTCCCTGTCCAACACCTCTACCCTCGTCTTCCTCTGCATCCCCTCCCAATCAGTTGGCCTTGTTTGCATCAGGTAAGCTGAACCTATCTTTGTTTTGACAGTGCATTATTATTGGTGTTATATAACTGATGCAGACAGTCCGGTCTTTAATGGCTCTTTATCTTTATGCAGTGGTTGGAGACCAGACCCAACAGACAAGTGTGTCCAGTGTGTAAAGCTGGCATTAGCCGAGACAAAGTTATCCCCTTATATGGGCGGGGAAGCACAGGTCAACAAGACCCCAGGTGAGTACTTTTAATCTATTAGGCTTCAGGGTATTATGTAATCACAATACACCCCAAGGATTCTCCGAACGATGTTTACATTTCTGCTTTCTTTTATTCTTTTATAGAGAAAAAACACCCCCACGACCACAAGGGCAAAGGCCGGAGCCAGAAAACCGTGGTGTAAGTACTCTGCACAAGTATATAGTCATGGTAATGACAAAGTATATGATTTCATAATTTTGTGCTAGATCAATATTTTTTTGATGTTAAGTAGCTTTATCTAGCTTTTCAGTGCAATATCAGTTCTTATAATCCATTCATGATGAAACCATTACATAGGATTAGGTAGGTGTAGTGTAAACCTGCACTTTATTCATTAACAAAAGGACATTTCCCACTGGGATCTATTAGATGTTAAGCACTGCGGTGCAGGGACATCCCTTGTGAATGATCACAAATTGCACTGGCTATTGCGTCACATCTCACTGTGTTAAACTGGACCTCGGATAGACATTAAGAGAATCCACACGTCTTCATGTTAGTGATGAAATGCATGTTTCACAGGGCTTTCAAGGGTTTGGCTTTGGAGATGGAGGTTTCCAGATGTCATTTGGAATCGGTGCCTTTCCATTTGGTATTTTTGCTACAGCTTTTAACATCAATGATGGAAGACCACCTCCAGGTATTTATGTTTTACACACGTCACCACGACCACTCTGTGTATTTTATCAGCAACATATTAAATAACCTGTTTGAACTATTTCCCCAAACAGCGGCCCCTGGGACACCACAGCACACGGACGAACAGTTTCTGTCTCGACTCTTCCTGTTTGTCGCTCTGGTGATTATGTTTTGGCTGCTGATTGCATAAACGCATGGAAAGACAACATCTTGGGGTAACCCAAATGGTTTGACAGACATCATCACGGTTTGCACCAATGTGATTCTGCCTTCTTACATTTTCTAGCTCCTTGATTGTTTTTTTTTCTCCTTTACACAAACGTGAGATTTGAATGAAGCATTTTTTTCCAAAATAAAAGATGCCTGTAATTCAGGGATAAAAACGTTCAAAGTGTACCACGTAACCATGGTTACTTAATGTTTTAACTCAATAACTTATAATAATAATTTATATTTCCTGCACCTAAACTTCATCAGCCAACGGCTTCAAACATCGTGCTGCTTATACAACCTCCCCCCCTCGTATATCTACATGCATCTTTCTCTCTCTGTTGTTGGTCATTTTTTAGACACATAAGAGGTTATTCAGGTGAGAGAAAGTGGAGATCACTCAGTGCTTTTTCACTTTTTGCATTTTTGACTGAATCAGGGCTTTTTTTGATTGTTTTGCTTCTATTATTGTATTTAAAGAAATATTCTGCCTAACAAAATAAGTCCACCAGTGCTCATTCATTTGGATTTTCATTCACACTTCCAATCCAACCAATATGTTCTGAAACCCATATGTTTCAGCCTATATTTGGTTGCCTGTTACCCTACTTAGGTGGCTTTTCTTAAGGTTATTTTTGGGCTTTGATAGCCTTTTATTAGACAGGAGCAGCTGTAGAGAGACAGGAAAGTGGGGAGAGAGAGAAACGGGGGGGGGGCATGACACGCAGCAAAAGGGCCACATGCTGAAATCAAACCCAGGCTGCTGCAGTAAGGACGCAGCCTGTGCACGAGGGGCAAAGCTCTAACAGGTGAGCTACCAGGGTATAGGTATATAGGTATTAATTTAGGCCATCTGGTCCCCGTGCTCTCATTTAATGGTCATAGCAGGAAAAGCACAGGTGTTAGTAATAACATTAAGGATGACTCTGATCTATTCCAGTGTCCCAGGAGGTCATAACAGTATGACAGCCATTATTATTTATTATTGACACCTGTGCTTTTAAGCTGACATGTCAAAATGTCTTCCATGTAAAAGGTATTCATATAGGCCTGCATTTTATTTTTATTTTTTTTGAATTGTTGGAAATCTTAATGAGTTACACGCTGAACACTAGCATGTGCCTCTTCCATGTTGTCTCTCCGTTCACTGATTTACTAAGAATTCTTTTTGTTATATAGCTGTACTTGATCTCACAAATACATCTCATCTGCAAAATGTACCAAAATCATACCAAGATTTTTTGGAATCAAAACAATGTCAGACATTGTCTCTTTATTTTAGATGAGATTAAAAAAGCAATGTGTTGATGCATGTAAGCAGTTAAGATTAATTTATGAAACAGTGTTCCTCTCCAAACTGGAAAGTTTCTTTTGCTCTGGTTTCTCTGTCACTGTAATTAAATGTAAAATACTGTAGATTATTACAGAGTTAATGAAGATTGAAAAATAAAACAACTTTTCTAAATGTGAATTCACTCTATTGACAGTAAAAACCATGTAAATAAAGATGTTAATCATAGTCTGTTTGTCGTCTTATTAAGGTTTAAATTCATAATCCTTACTCATCTAATAAATATGCAACTCCAGACACACCAAACCGGAGTGGTGTGGAAATATTCATCAACCTGTTCAACACTGAGATGTGTTGAAAATGTAGAGCAACTTGAGCTATTCTTCACTGTTAATTTCACATGAAAAAGGGGGTTTACTGCAAACTCATCCATTCTGTGCTGTAAAAATATATATTTTGGTCATTTTGTGGATTTTTAGAAAACAAAAGTAAAGTACAAAAGCAGTCAGTTTGGTCTAGTCCTGCGTTTCTGGCTCCGGCTGTTTCTCTTGAGATTCTGACTGTGCGACGTTGAACTCTGCTTCATACATAATCTGCTGGATCTTTATTTTTGTCTCGCACCTTTTCTGTGGAGCGAGTCGCTTCAGAGCAGGGACAAAGCTCAGTAGAAACAGTTCATCCTCATCCCGCGGCCTGTTGGGAAACGAGGTGCCATTGTCTTTGACTAGCCATTTTGTTGGGGATGTTGTACTTTGAGAAGAAGGCAGTGAAAGTGCCTCTTGCATCAGGCGCCGTTTCCTTCCAGTTTTGGTGCTCGGCGTGATCTGCTGGCCTGACGGCATCTTAGCCAGAACAGCCAGCTGGGCCATCTGTGCGTCTTGAGACACCGAAGGAAGCTGAGTCATGAACGCTACCTGGGGCTTGAGGTCAGGTTGACTCACAGGGACCTTCATGATGGACTGCGGCGTCTTGACTGCGTCAGAGGAAGCGCTTTCTCCCTCCGCGCTGCAAGACTCGTTGTCAGGATTGTCGTGGTCGTCGTCGTTGTTGCCGCAGATGTCGGCCACTCCACTTCTTGATCCAGTGAAGGGTGCAATAAAATTCATAAGTTGTCTGTATTTCCATCTACTTTGCACAATCTCTCCTTGCTTCTTGCTTTTGATCTCCATTCGTACTTCCTTCAAGTACCTGTCTCTCATGTTCTTCCATTTTCTTTTACACTCATCAGCTGGAAAAGCAAAATATCAGTGTAAGAAGCAAGAAATCACTTTAAATATATTTTCTGTTTACTGACAATGAACAGGAATGAAAGATATGAAGCAGTCTGCAACCAGGACATCTACTAAAGCTGCATATGAGAAGAAAACTGACCACACTGACTTTAAACAATGTGGTTACTATAAAAATATTTCCCAGAAATTACATTCCCAGACATTTTGTGCAGATGAGTAGTCTGCTGCACAGATGTTAGACTAAATATGTACCTACATGGCTTGTGAGAAGTGTGCTCTTCAGCCCTCAGCCTACAAATATAGGTAATAAAATACACCCAGATATCATGTTGAAATTGTAATTATAGGTAAATGTTGATGGCAATGTATAGAATTGCTGGGTTTCTTGTTTCCCGGGCCCAGATAAATCACTGCTCACTGATCGATGAAATCACGGATGTTGGCATACAGACTAAATGAGGGTCTCTATGTTAAAATATTATGAAGCAGGACAAAATAACAACTGTACCTTCACACAGCTTTTTGACCGTATTTTAACTACAACCAAAAGCAGCCTAATCAATGCATGTTTTTTGAGACATTATGGCTGCAACTAATTATTATTTTCATTATTGATTAAATTAGCAATTATTTTCTTTCTTTTCTACCCAAATATATTGAATTAACTATTAAGCCATGAAAATCTGCAAATCATTGCAACTGTATATAATTATAAAATTGTAATTTTTTATATTATAAATTACAATTAATAATAATTGCTGATTCATAAATCAACTTATGTCTTCAGCTCTAGTGTTAATAATACGCTTGTATTTGACTAGACTGTGTCCACTAAAATCATACAGTGTTAACACATTAAAACTAATTAAAACATAATAATATCCCTAAAAGGAAGAATATTTGGTTAATGGCTGGTGGCAGATGAGTTTTAGCTACTCACTGAAAGTATATATAATTATATATACATTAATACATTAGATTGCATTCAGCTGTATAGGTGTATCTAATAAAAGGAACTGTGTAATGTGCAGTATATAATGGGGTATTCAAATAAAGCAACAGATTACTTAAAGTAAAAACGAAAGTGAATGATTTATCTTTAATTATAAGTCTTTATAAAGTTACACAAATAAATAACAATGGTTAATTCATTGTGGCTTTATTGATCTTGTCACGAGCTGTCTGGAGGTCATTGTATTTACGTGCCGCCCCATCATTAACTATGTCTCCGTGCACCTGATAATGTTTCGGGCCAGGGGCCCTCCGTTTCCCCCCCCCGGCTCCGGTGTGTTTCGTACCGCCTCCGCCACCGCTTCCACGAGACTTCCTAGAAGCCTTTCAGTACACACGGAGCTCGCGGTGTTAACGAAAAAGCACGCGGCTCGTTAAATCCGTGACGCGGAGCATGTTGTCCTCCCTCCGCCGTGCCGTGTGGACACGCGGCTGGCGGCGCAGAGGCAGAGCCGTCCGGTGCAGCGCGGCCTACGGGTGTGCGAGCTGCGGCTGCTACCGCTAGCACGGTGCGCGCGGCTGCAACCACACCACCGGGATGTAGTCGCGCGGATAAAAAAATAAATAAAAAAATAAAATGCTACAAAAATTTCCTGCAAGCGACATTGTAACTACCTCCATCTCCTGGAAACACCCAATGTCTGTTTAGTCGTCCGCGTCCAACATCGGCTAAGCGAATAATAACTGACAGTAAAGTTGTGATAAACAAAATAAACAACCAAACACTCACATGGGAGACCCAGTGCGATACTGATGTTTCTCCAAGCATTTGCCCGACTTTCAGTGCAGCGGTAATTCGGCAAAGTGACATTGTACAGCTCTGGGTAATTAAATACAGACAATATTAACTTATCGTCCATTTTGCCCTACTGTTGTGTCTGTGCTGCGCGGACGCGGAAGCGGCAGTCTTCTCCCGCCTTTTCCGCCCATCTGCTGCTCCAACGCGAGTTATCGCGAGTGGCGGGCAGCCTGCCGCGCTGTGTCGCTCTGCCGTTCAAACGTTGTGGGGTTTGGTCACAGGGGGGCGCACGACTCTACTGCCCTGCTCTGCTGTCGGGGTTGAGGGCAGGGGTTCCCGACCTTTCCTGAAGGTGACCCCCCCACTTTTTTTCTATTATTTATTCATTTAAAAACTATTATAAACTGTACAATTAACCCAAATAATGAACTCAGTAACTGCAAGAAGTTTGGATTTGGATGAATTTTGAGCCGATTATTTCTTGTTTCTGGAACTTTTTTATTACAATTTTCAGTCTGTATTATGTATTTTCTATCATTTTTAACGATCGTACATACTTCATATGCCTCCTTCCTGACAGATTCAGTGTCTTCTTATTGTTCTATTAGCTCTTTTCTAATGCAGGACCATGGCTGTTTAAAGGCTCTGGGAATATAGTTTTTGCTCAGATCTTCAAAGTTTACATCTCAAATAATAATCTAAACTTAAAAACTAACAATTTACTTCACATTTACATTTACTTTTCTCCACAGAAGGCCTACTGTGTATAGCTACACGCCCCCCCTGTAAAGCTTTGGCGAACCCCTACTGCCCCAGGTTGGGAGGTATAGTCCATATTGTGTTATTATAAGGGACAGGGGTCATTTCAGCTTTGGGAGGCAGCAACCTGGTGCCCTTACAAAAAGCATAAAAATAGCATATAAATAAAATAACATTTTTTTTGTTCTTTAACCATTTTGATTACTGATACAGATACAGATTACTCTCTTGTCAGAGGTAACAAACTTCAACTAAAAATGTTAAAAAATACAACATAATATTAAATTACAAACATATTCAACCAGTTTTTTTTTCTCACCCTTTTTAAATATAATTCTCTACACTGCTTTTACAAAACAAGAATGTGTCGTTGCACTGATATTGGGATGTTAGGATTTATACAGACAGAATCAGAAACCTTTTTGCTTGCGAGTGATGTGAGAATTCACACTTGTGCAAACTTTTGATGGACTAAATCCATCATGGCCTTTGGGAGGGACTGTGTGTCTCTCTCCTTTGGGATACAGTAGCCTACAAATTGCATATGTATTAGTTTATGTGTGTTTTTTGTAACATATAAACATTTGAATAACAAAACCCGTGTTCACCTTAGATGAAAAAGCCTGTTGAAGACAAATCACACAGCAGATCCCAGAGCTCATTATCAGATTTCAGGGAAAAGTAGAAAGAAACATAATATTTGTATTTATACAACTATTAGATATGCAGTTTCAACCACGAGGTGGTTTTGCTGATTCCTCTCAAGTCCCCCGGGGGTATCACTATATCTGACAAGTCTGTTTTCTGAGCCTTGAACAGTTACTGTGTTTTGCCTGCACAAGCTCTCTCACACACATACACACACACACACACACACACACACACACACACACACACACACACACACACACACAAGCAAGCAAGTCTGGAGCAAACAGAGAGGAAGGTTGATCCTCTGCATTTCCTGGTCACACAGCTGCAATCTCCGATTCCCCAGGAGGTTTTGGGCCCCGGTCCAGCAGTGAAGAGAGACACTGAGCTTTTTCACACATGAGTAGTCTGATACCAGTTGGGGTTCTCTGCTGGTTTATCCAGTGTCTCCTCTCTGAATTGTACTTGATTTGTGTTCTTAATTATTCATGTTTTCATTTCTTCTCCCACCGACCTGCTGTTTGAGTCGTCATTAATGTATGATCCCAACACAAACCCAAAGGGTGTATTAGTCAATGATAATCATGCTGAAATGAATCCCACACGTCAGCACCATCAGGACAATATTTTCCAGAAATTACAAGCTTCACGTCACGATGAGGCAGAGAAGCAATTATACATTTTTTTTAGCCTTGGCATCCAAATCCGAACTGGTGTTTGGTTGACTTTTGTTTCTGGGGAAAGTGAGAGAGTAAAGAAATCAGTATTGTCCAATTGTCCTTTATATGCCACTTCAGGTTTTGTATTTGAAGGGTAGTAGTGGAACCATTTATGATGTTGATAACGTTTCCAAGGGACAATCACTTTAAATTGAAGAGAGCTCCTTAAAAATCTCTAAAAAAGAAACTGAATCAGCCACGGGGGCGGTGGAGGGTTTTCTTTACTTTACCTCTTGTACCAAATATTGCTTTTACAACAACAAAATGAACCTTTATCATTCTAATCCCCGGTAATGAATTTTGAACTGTTTGAACCAATGTGGATGTGGTACAATTCCTTCTATTGAGAACCACAATAACTGCAGATAGCAATCTCACATGCTCCGCAAACTATACATCAACAATCTGGGCGCTATTAAACCCAAGTGAAAAGGATGGGATGGTGTTTATTGTTATCTGTTTTCAAAAGCCCTTATAAGAGGAGCTTAAGACAGATTGTGGAAATCCATTAATTCTCTGGGTAAAAAAAAAAAAAAAAGGTGTATTGCCTTGTATGAAATCACAGGATTTGTTGGAGGAGGGGGGGTGAATTTAACCTGTAATAGCTTTACCTCAGCTGTGCACATTGACAGAGAAGTGAGACTGAAAGACTGCACCACACAGATAAGACACACGATGCATGATGGCGAATACAAACTACACGGAGGGACGGCTTTTTTCTGAATTTACTCTTGCCATTTGTGTTTATCTGTACTGTGTAATACGTACAAATCTATTAGTGTCACCAAGCACGTCACTGGCATGATGAGTCATTCATTCATTTGCAACCGCCTAATTACTGTGTGCAATTAGTATGCATTGTTGTTGTCAGTGCTGCCTCATTGTGTCACTTACTGAACATATCTACTAATTTGCAGATCATTGATAAAGCTAAATAGGAAACGTGACATTATGAAATAAATTTAACGGCTAATCCTCAAATTCAGCATACCCAAGTCTCTGGCCACACCAAAAAACGTTCATCTTTAAATCCAGGTTTCTAATACCGAGCAATCCCCTTTTCTCTAAAACCTCAACAATAAGGATCTTAGGAGCTCTCCACTTCTCATTTTATGCACTGAAATCTGATTTCTTTTGGAGAAAGGAATGAAGCAAGATTAACTGAATCTGCCGTCCTCCCTAACCTCTTCACAAAACTGCCCAGATTAGCTAGGAATTAAGTTTCAACCGTTTTATGTGTCTGGTCCATAGGGGGATTATAGTTTTACTATTTTTTTTTTTTTTTGCCTCCCAATTTCACTATAAGGGCCTGACACACTGTTGTAGAGAGAGGAGAAGCAGAGGAGCAGCTGAGCCTGAACTATCAAAAAGTGTTGTGTGTCAAGATCCCATGATCACCACTTCTTGGTTTTATTAGGAATTTCTTTGGAAATGGATGGACTGATTGGGATGGAGAGACAAAAGTTTCCTTTTACTATTGAGAACATACTGACCAAATATCCAAACAGCAATGGAGACAGACGGTCATGTGGAACAAGTGGTGCCGGACTTAAAGAAAAGGGATTGAGTCCTGTTGGAGGCCAGACAGAGACCGTACACCGTGCCTGTCTGTGCTGCTGCTACTGCTCCCACTGTGGAGATATATTCCAGACTGATTTCATTCCCGAAGGTAAGACCAAACCAGTTCTCTTTGTGACAAAACCCGCCTCTGTTGATGCATGCTTTAAACTGGTTTTGACTATCTGACCTAAAATCAGACCTCCTGTCTACAGCCTGTCAGTACGGATGGTCCCCAGCGATGCTCACAGACCCGTGCAGGCTAGGGGATGCACACAGAGAGGAGCAGGCGCCCGGTCAGGTGCAGAGGCGAACCAGACGTCACCGCACTATTTTCACAGAAGAGCAGCTGGATGCACTGGAGGAGCTGTTCCTGCAGAACCAGTATCCAGATGTGAACACGAGGGAGAAACTAGCACAGCGCACTCACTTAAGAGAAGAAAGAGTGGAGGTAAGACACATTGAACCTTTCAGCAAATAACAGTCCTGTTTCCACAGTAATGCAGGGTTAGATACGTTTCAAATTGCTCCAAATGAGTGCAGTATTATGTTCGCTATGGAAGATGGGTTGTCATGTGGGAAATACTTACTAAAGATGATAGCACTGGATTTAACCTAAACTCTGGTTGTTTTTTATTATATGCCTGTGTTGATAATGATAATATAGTCCAATACTGTTCTAGTGGTTTTATTTAAGAGTCAAATAAGATGAGTACAGTGTGTCATGACACAATTAAATTACAACTAAATAACATTACCTTTTTCCTGGCAATAGGTTTGGTTTAAAAACCGAAGAGCAAAGTGGAGGCGTCAAAAAAGACTATCGTTTGGTGTGGGAAACACAGAAAACTAAACAAGACAATCTGAAGAAACTGTGTGTGTGAATGCCTGACGTTGAAAAGCTGACACTATACCATGTGTGGAATATCTTAAAGTTTGTTCAATCAAAAGCTGACACTAAACTGAATTGCTGCTGGCTTTAATTTCACACATTAGTACACTGTTCATTCAGGAACCTTTTTTAAATACAGAAATTGACATCCACTTTTCTTAAAACATACTCAAACCTTCTTTTCTTTTGCATAGCAAATTCTAAGTCATTCTAATACAGGTGTCTATGAAATGACAATCTGGCTGAGATACTCCTACCTAGTACAACCAATGCAGTGAGTTTCCACATCAGTGCCCCAGAAATAAATGCCTGTAATGGGCCTGAGCCTCTCCCACTGCTGCAGGGTGTTCCTGCTGTCCCTGATCGAGGTTTGTAGTCTGGCTACGTTTTAACAATGTCACTTTGTTTGTGTAAACATTGCATTAAGTCTGTAATGTATTCCAGACCAACGTCCTGTGTGTCCTTTAGGAACACTTGCTGAAATAACCGGCGTGAATGTTTGTTTGGTCTTGTTTTCCCATAGGCCTACCACATACCACAGGTTATGTTACATACAGCCAATGTGTCCTTTTGTTGTCAGTACTGGTTGATTTGATTTAATACACATGTGAATGACAGTGACCAACATTAGATCAGATTAAAGATTAACATTGTGCTGTTGAATGCAGGCTCCGGCGCAATAATATCCCTTTCAGAAGCTTTGTAATTCAGCCTTGAACTGCAGTGTGTTTTTGGAGACTTCGTAAAATAAATCGATAATGATAAACCCAACACTAAGTCTTCATTATTTATAAATTTTTCTACGTTGAAAAACATCTTTTTAAAATGGCTGTCCACTGCCTTTCTGTGTGAGGGGTTGGGGGGGGTGTTGTTGTTTTTTTAAATTGAAACACTATAAACATACAGACATTCAGCTGATGGACATTCTTGTACAATTTAAGATTCAAATGAGTGAAAGAAAGTATATATATCAACCAAATGAAAAAGGTAAGCAAATTAAATAAAATAAAAAAATATATCTAAACATAATTAATAAACATCACTAAAGCCAATACCTTAATTGGGGACTATAGAAAATAATTTCTTAAAATATAATGTGCATTCACGTGTATGGGCATGTGTGTTTGGCAGCTCTGCTCTCAAACAAATTACACAGTACTTAACATAGTACTTAAGTAGTTTTTTCAGGTATCTGTTCTTTACTTGAGCCACCAAGTAAAGTGGGGATGCCCCAGTTTTGACAATTTAACAATTAAGCTTGAACTGGAAAGGTTGGGTGTACTGTTTGGGTCCCAAGGTGGCCTTGTTGACTTTTACCTGTAATTAAGCCAAGTGCTCTTCTGGCCTGGTTACAGTGACATGCAGGACTTAGCCACCTGGGGATTCAAACTCTGGACCTTTGTATCCCCAGAGACGGTGACTTACTGACTGCAGGTGGACATGGTCTTCCACACACCTTCACACAAACTGAAGCAATGAAATTACATGCAAGTATTTTTGTGCTGGTGTGAGGTGCATTGCCAAATCATTTGGTGAATTTGATCAAATACTTGGCGAAATGGAAAATGTTTGTATGTAAATTACAGTGAGACACAATATCACTGCAGACTCATCGTTAAACACATTAGAAAACCATTTTAAAACATCTCCAAGGAGGACTGCAAGAAGGTCGAATCAAAAATCATCTCAACTGGTCACTATCCGGCATCCAGAGGAGAGGAAACAATGGCAAAGTAAATATCTCTTCTCAACCACATCCAGAATGTGCAAGTCCATAAAAATCCACTCTTCCCTAAGATCCTCCACCCCCCTTTAGCCCACAAAAACAAGCATCTGAATCTGAAGCTTCGTACAACACTATTCAGTAGCAATTAATTATGGCTAAGCAGTAAACACAAAATTACTCTTTCTTTAAGCAGTTACTTTGGTATCAGGTCAACAGCTGAGACCATATGAATTACTACAACTACATGTAACATGCTCTCTCCTGTTTTTTTAAACTCCTCTTTCATCCTTTGCCCTGCACCCTTTGTGGCTGAGCTGAAAGCAGTGGCTGTTCCTGGATTCCTGTGCTCCCAGTATGAGTGATCTGAGAAGGCAGATACAGTTGCTATCCTTGTGTCCAGGTCCAACTGTCCAGGTGGGGTGGGGAAAGCTCCAACACATTGTGACCCAACACCCATCTAACAGCACAGCCCCTTTCCTAATCAGCTGCTTTTTGCCAACATATAAATCTCCATAAATCTCCACCGTATTACTGTAGCCGTTACTCAAAATGTCTGTTTGGGTAATATATACATTATTCCAATGCTGCTCCTTTGTATATGTATTTCACAAAGCAAGCAGTTCAGTTTATTGTCACAGAAACAAACACTCCACAGATGCATAATTCATGACAACAGCCTATCTCTCTATTCCCTGTTACTGTCTTGTTTTCTTCTTCCATGGTAGTCCAGATTTGACACCAGACATTGTTTTGCCTGCTAAAGCTGTGTTGAATGTATTGTCTGATTTATGCATCAAACAGTAATATCCATTTTGTTCATGTCTTACAGAACAGAACCCCAGAAGATGACAGTGTGATTCATCAGCCTGCAGTCTGCTTCAAATCATCTTGTCTGTATGGACAAAAGTGGGTTTTCATTATTTCCAATGATTTCCATTTCACAATGGTTTATTGTATTCCATGTCCAGTATCAAATATACAGCAATAAACAGACAAAACTTCATCTTGTGTCAGTCAAGTCATATGACTGTAGACAGTTTTGTGACTTGTGATTGTGTATGAAAGAAGGCACTTGCACTAGGATATACATTAATACTAATGCATGTTGCTGAATGTTAAATATCTGTAAATGCATTGTTATAAACTTCATTTTTTTTATATGTTAAAGTTAAAGCATCATACATAAATCCAAAAGCTGACACTGAATACATCCATTAAGAACTTAAATATTTCACTTTATTTAAACACCTCTTTTTAGCTCAAAAATTCCACAATACAGTTTTGTATGTAGGTTAATTTCTAACTTTGATTTATTGTATGTCAGAGATCTTCATATCATTTAGTCAGTTTAAACCAGTGATGGTCAGTCTTGGGGCTCAGGATGATGGGGAAAGATAACTTCTGGGTTAAAATATGTAATATAATTGTTATTTAATAGGGCGGATAACAGGAATCAGAGTGAACCCCGGGTATTGCTTGGTCTTGTTTTTATTCTTTCACAATAAAATCCCTACACAAATATTTATAATTTATAATATCCACAACACATTTTACCATACGTTACATAAAGTTAACTCATAAGTCGTTAATTCTCCCCATACATTCCTACTCGGATTATTCTTATATTCATTATTAATAATAATAATAATAATGAATATACTGGAAATTTCCTGAGGCAGTAAACTTCCGGTGACGCAACAATTCACACTACGTAGTACGTTGTTTGTACGACGTCCTGAAGTTAGCTTACGGCAACTAGTCAGCTAACTACCTGCTTACAATTAGTGAGGTTCAGACAGTCTTAATATCTACATATACGGCGTCTGCTTCCAACACCCGAGCTGTCTTTCTCAACTACAGAAGCCGCTTTCCATTTCGGCTCAGTCGGAGTTTACAAGGATCGCCATTAGCCGTTAGCCGTTAGCCCAGGAGGCTAACAGGGTCCACAATGGAAGGCAGCGCCAGCGTGAGGAAGTCGCTGTCCGGGACTCTGGTCCCTTCAGCGGTCACAACAGTGGCTCTCCTGCAGCAACCCGAGGAGACGGACAAAGGGAGGTTGAACAGAAAGGTTCTCGATGAGGAGCAGTACATTGAGGTGAATGGATAAAGTGGTGTACAGGACAGACAGACAGACAGACAGCAGTGCTAGCTCGGTTAATGTGAGCAGAGGAACAGTTTTAGTGTAACAAACATTAGTTTTGGTGTTGAGGTCTTTGTGTTTTGTAATTCAGGGTTAATTCATTGAGTAATACAAGTCCAGCCTCCTGTTTGTTGTAGGAATTATTTAAGCTAGGATACATAATCATTAGGAGTCATATCATGGTGTGAGAAGAAACTAGATATAATATGTATATGAATGTAATTAATTATTAGGATTTCTTTGTAACATTAATGATTGGTATTGGTTTCATTCTCCCATACTGTACAGCTGAAATTGTTACTATTTGATTCAACAATAAATCAACTCACAGAAATATTGTTTTGTTTAAAATGTCCAAAGAAAACAGACAAGTTTTTCTTGGTTATTGTTTCTTAAATGTTAGGATTTCTCTATGTATATAATTGTACATTTCAGTTTTGAACTGTTAGTCAGAAAAAAGCAATTTAGAGATGTCTCTGGAAAATTGTGACAGTAAGTTGCAGCCGTACCATCCTGTTTCCTTTTAGGCACTAGTAAGCCGAGTTAATATGCCAGACTGAGTGAAAGTGATATGTCACTTTTATAATTTCTTGTTGTTGTATTAAAACACATATTTCCTTACACAAAGTCATACCTGTATCTACTTGTGTATTTCTTACAGAGTTTAGAAAAGATCATCCAGAGGGACTTCTTCCCAGATGTGACCAAATTGCAAGCACAGAAGGATTATCTTGATGCAGAGGAAACTGGTGACCTAGAGAGGATGAGAGAGATATCCATCCGATATGGATCATCTTTGACAAAATCTACGCCACGGTCTTCTGCACCCTGTGAGTGAAATTAAACTCACTTACTTACTTACAAAATTAAAGAACACCCTTCTATAAGTCAATGAGGGTACAGTATACCATGAGACAGATATTTAGTCTTTACACCTTTTCCCCTTCATTCTCTTTGTTTGTAAGATGTGACACCAGCCAGCTTTGAGACGCCAGTGGGCCGATCAGGGTCTCCCTCCTCCACTCATGGCGGTAAAGGTTTAGATGGGGGTAAGTATCTAATGTTTTAAGATGAAGAACGGATGACATAAAACAATGTTCTGAGCTTTATTCGTGTGATTATATAAACCCTCAGATCGGTGTCTCACTTTAAAACTCTTTAATTGCAATAGTTGAATGGTAATACTCTAACAAATGGACTTCCAAATGATAGTAGTTTAACCCCATTTCTATTGATATTGTGTTCATAGAGAGCAAGGAGGACGACAAGAAAGAGAAAGAGCTGCCCTGTCTGGATCGTTTCCTTGCTAAAAATACCAGTGAGGATAATGCATCATTTGAGCACATAATGGATTTGGCAGAAGACAAGGAGAAGCTGAAGCATTACTGGTTATATGAGGCTGAGGCTGAATACAAGCAGGTATGTTGAGTTAAAAAGCTTTAGTTAAATTTAAAACAAATTAATGAAATGCTTGGATTACACATGTGCTGATCATAGAAACCACATCTTGGATAGTTATGAGGGTTGCGTGGCAGTTGATTAGAATATTGGTACATCCCTCGACCAAATTTAAAATATTAATGCTTCTGATATTTTTCAGCGCCACGAGGAGAACCTTGCCTTACCATCCGTAGAGAAAGCAGCGCTTGAATGTGTCAAAGCTGGACTTGAGACATGGGAGTACAAAGCAAAGAATGCCTTGATGTATTATCCAGAGGGTAAGAAGACCAGACTTGGATTGACATTAATCCCTACTGAGGGCATGTAATTGATCGAGCTGTGAGAGAAAATGTTAATTTCATGTGTTTTCACATTATTATTATTCTCTTTAATCAGGTGTTAAAGATGATGATGCTTTATTTAAGAAGCCACGGGAGGTTGTTCACAAGAACACACGCTTTACTGGAGACCCATTCAGCAAGGCTCTCAACAAAAGCCAGATTCAGCAGGCTGCGGCCCTCAATGCACAGGTAAATATTACTAAATATGGTATCTGAAAACCTGACATTGGAAAGGTGCCCCACACTTAAATGAATTGTGTTATGGCAGTTTAATATTCACTTGAATAAAAGTGTTAATTTGTAACTGGTGTAGTTGATGCATCGTGTTTTCTGTCCAGTTCAAACAGGGTAAAGTCGGCCCCGATGGGAAAGAACTCATCCCACATGAATCCCCATCAGTGAACGGATATGGTTTTGAAACAATGCCTTCCCCTGCTCCTGGTAAGTGGGTCTTAGGGTCATAGTAACGGTCCTAAAACGTTGCCTTTAAAACATCTACTTACATTTGGAGTGGATTTCTTTAAGCTGTTTCTGTCCTTTCAGGTCTAGCTGAGTCACCTCTGATGACTTGGGGTGAGATCGAGAGCACCCCTTTTCGTCTGGATGGATCAGACAGCCCATATGTTGAGAGGAATCATGGTCCATCGTTCAAGGTACTGAACCTTCAGTGCTACATTTTTAAATGTTAAGTTGTAAAATCTTGATAATACATTAATATATGTTGTTTGTAAAAGATTCCAGAACCAGGAAGACGAGAGAGGCTGGGTTTAAAGATGGCCAACGAAGCTGCCGCTAAAAACCGTGCAAAGAAACAGGAGGCATTGCGAAAGGTCACAGAGAACCTTGCAAGGTAAAGACATTTGACCTTCTGCACTCATAATTATTATATCTGCTTCTCCAAGTAACAACAGCTTACTGCATCTGTCAGCTCCTGTCTTTAAAATAGAAAGTTAAGCTAGTTTTCTTTATTAGTTGTGAAAGGATTGCCACTATTATAAACTATCTGACCACATCAACCTCTTTGTGTTGCAGTCTTACGCCTAAAGGTCTGAGCCCAGCCCTCACCCCCGCCCTGCAGAGGCTCGTAAATCGGACATCTAGCAAATACACAGACAAAGCGCTACGAGCGAGTTACACCCCATCGCCCTCGCATGGCTGCAAGTCTCCCTTTGGTGGCCCAGCCACTCCCTCAGGAACACCGACACCAGACAAAGCAAAGACGCCGAGCTCTCAGGACCTTACATCACTCACAGACAATCTGCTGCAACTTCCCAAGAGACGGAAAGCCTCAGACTTTTTCTAAGTAACAGAAGCTGTTCTCTGCTGGGATTGTACAAAACAAACTTATTATGATGTGGAGAACCTGATTTATAAACTCTCCAAACCCAGTTTTCTCAAATTTTAAGAGCACATCTTTCGGCCGGATGACTGGATAAAGAAATGTACAGAGGACTAAAGAATTTTTATGGATTTATCTGTTACATTTTTGTGCAGATGGGTTAATGGAGATCCCTGTGAAACATATCTTGGTGTCCAAATTCTATTTAATTACTTGTTTCCTGTATTTTGTTTTATCCCAAATGCAAGATTTCCTTTTTATTTTCTTCTGCCACACACACACCTAGCAGCACACGCTTAAATTATATTAATATAATTATAATATAGTAGCTGTTTCTGAGTCACACATACAAATTAAATTCCAACACACAGCATCTAGTAGCTGTTGCCTTCATACATGCTGCTTTGACATTTTAGTGTTTGTTTCTGCATTATGGAAATAACTTAAAATGACAGGGAAAACCACACAGGGCTTCAGCTCTTTGTTGTCAGTGTAAATGATTGTTTCTTTTTGCCCTGTCTGCTCTTAATTTAGAGTTGAAAAATGTTAGCAGCGTCATAAAACTGTACAGGCTTTCATAAAATCTGTTATTAAATTGGACATCTTTGACTAAAAATGGTCTGCATAAGAATATAATACCATGTGTCACTGAATAACATCCTTGTCAATAGTTCTGTTCTACCTCCTACTGGTGCTAGAACAGTAATAATTGTATTGCTATAAATATACAGTGTTAGTCATACTGTTCTGTGTTTAAACTACATGCAAAATACTCTGTCTGTCTTTTAAAGTGTTAGAGGCTACAGGGTCCCCTAAGGCCAGATTTATTATCAAACAACAAAGTTGTGAGCATTTTACTTAACCACACAAAAGTATGTTTTTAGTACACTGAATTTTAATACAGTTAATGTCAAATGTTTATGTTTATCTTATGTAAGACCAGGTTTAATTTGGGTTCTGTTTCATAATAGCTAAAAGATAGATTTGCATTTTGTTAAGTTGGTCTTAAAACAACACATGCCTATGTGTACAGGACTTTTACAGTATTTTAAGTCTGAAAACTGGGGTTGAGATACTAGATTTATATTCTATATAATATGCTAACAAAAGTATGCTATAAAATGACCTGAAAGAGAGGGATTATAATAATGACATTCATAGAGTTTGACCAATGGGTTTACGAGGTCAAACAGGTCAGACTGTCCATTAAAGGAAACGATGACCATCAAACTGAGCAAATTATTTCATAAAATTCAGGAAGGAAATGTATATTTATGCATTTTTACTACAAAGGATCCCAAATTAAAAAAGGCAGATCTGATTTAATTAAAGTGAAACAACTTGAATTTAGAATAAATCTCCTTCAGACTTTGAGGTAAGGTGTCAACATTTAAAATTGTATTTAGTACAATCACTCTTCATCAGTCGTCTTCTATGTGTAACTACCGGATGATACACCGTCCTGTGTGCCAGCAACTCGCATGTTGCTGGGTGACAACCTGCAACCAGCCATCAGTGTGTCCAGAGATAATACAATTATTTTGGGTCGGATTCATCAACATAATCACATCTCACACACAGAGAGAGAGAGAGAGAGAGAAGAGAGAGAGAGGTTACCGTGTGTCACACTGGGTGTAATCGGCTAAACTCCGCCCCGGCAGCTCTACCAGCTGATAGCCTGTGTGTTCCATGTTTGGGATTGTTGTGATGGGAGGCCGCAGCCATCTTGGATCAGCGCCGCTCCACACCGAGCAGCAGCAGCAGAGGACGGACGACGTTAACGGCCGTTAGCTACCGTTAGCTCCTCGGTAGATTAACCACAATCTTGAGTCGCTGTGCGGCGCGACGATGCTTCACACACGGTGTTTTTCTTCGTTAGCCGCCGCTTTATAGTGCATTTAAAAAAATAAATAAAATGGGTATAAACTGTGTTAAGCGCTCACCGTTATAAATCCGGAGAGGGCGGCGGCGGCGGCGGTGCAAATCTTCGGTATATTTTTAAAAAACATTTCTGAATAGAGGAGTTACTATGAATGGAGGATAAATGTTGCCAAAGGCTGACAGCAGCAGTTTCGTCCTCTTCTCTCTTCTCTTCGTCCTCACGTTAACGGACCCACCACGGACAGGTAAATAAATCTTGAGTTGTTTCTTCTTTTGCATTTCGTTCCCGTGTGGCCGGCTCGGGAGTGGGAGAAACGGATTACAGCTGTAGCAGAAAAGCGGCTGGTCCAGGCGGAAAGGCCTGCTGGAGGAACCGGGGACTCTGGTGGTTTTTAACCCGCCGCTGTGCTGCTGCCGGACAGCGTGGAGGACCGCCCTGCTCTCGGCACTGTGGCTCTTAATGTTGTTTTTAAAAAGTAGACAAACTAACCCTTAAACGATAAATACTTAAAGATTCATACACTTCAATAAAAAAATAAATAGTTAACGCCATTTGTTTTTCACTAATTAAGACCGTTGACTATATTTCACTGTTTAAAAGACTTATCTTGACTCGTGGTATAAAACGTCTAAATATAAAAAGGTGTGTAAACAATTTGTAGGTGTGTTTATCCTCAACTAAAGCTTCCACCATCCCAGGGTTTGTGTTGTGGTTTGTGCTTAGCCGTGGAGCTGTAATTTGAAATGCATGTCAGAGATTCATGCTCCTGCATCACAGAGGCTGGCTCTCATTGACTCATCCTTCAGCTACACAGTTAAACATATACCAGAGTGATAAATAACAGTAATTTAATTGTCATGACAGTGTACATGATGCTTTGGACGATAGTTACGTGACTTCTAAGTTGATTAAAGGGGATAAAAATGCACTTTTTGTGTATTTTAGGAGTGCAAGAGATACTGCAGACCATCCATGACTTATTAAAACTATACAAAACCCTTCATAAGGAAGTACATAATGTGCGTTATTGATTTAAACAGGAGTGTACTGGCACACTAAAATGGCATTTGTAATGTGACAAAGATGACTACCTGAACCTCTCCAGTGTTATTATACAGGGAAGTGATTTTATTTTCTCCTGCTTTGAATGCAAGCACTTAATCTTTGATACCTTTTTTTTTTTTTTTTTTTTTTTTTAAGAAGACAAATGTCTCTTGGGAGCTTTACAGTTGTGTGGAATTGAGAAACTCTTATCAGTTCAATTCATGGATTAACACGTTATTGTTTGGCTTAATCCGAAGGAGTAACCTCCTGGCCAGAAAACGCATTACACACAACACTGCATGCACCTTTTTATTGTTCTTTTCTGTAGTGGTTTCGTTTCTTGGGCAGATATCAAGTTCATATTAGAAAGCTCTTTGTGGTTCGTTTGCACTCAGTTAAAGAGTATAATTAATCTTTTCAAAGGCGATTTCATCTAATGTTAAAGAGTGAACACCTTATATAACTCGAGTGCATAATCTGAAAGGTGAAGGTTATCTTCTATCTGTCCTCCATATTTTATCCTAATGCTTTTGAATAGAGTATCGCCGGAGTTTCTCTTTGTGTCTGTGGGCACTTTTTTCTCCAAACCACTGCTTGTTATTTGGGCCAATAATGTGGCCGTGGTGCCAGGGCTCCTACAGGGGGACTACCTGTTTCGTTGTGTTTTTCGCAGGCTGTGTCACAGAAGGGTGTGTTTTTGTAGAGCATGCTGTTGCACATCAAGTGCAGGCTTCCCAAAGCTGTATGCCCACATGACCTCTGCTTAGGAATAATCCAGTTTGCTGGAACGTAGTTAATTTTAAAATGTTTTAGGAGTTGAAAGCATGAACCACTTTTCCTGTCACACAGGTAGGCTTGAGTCATCTCACGGTGTCTTCCAGAATCTGACTATTTAGTACTTTACATACATCATAAAATTATCACTTCAGGCTTCCTATAAATCATTTATTTGGCCTTCGTGTTACTTACCAATCTGCACATTTCAGACTTTTATAATTGGCTTACCTGATTTCCAGACTTACAGGTTGTAGCAAGCAAGATAAGCGTCTCATAAAGGTTAAGATTTTATTCGGCAGTGAGTTACCTGACAGTGTGCATAATTTTCACATTTCTAAATAGCTCTTTGGTGAAAGCTTTTGTACAACCAAGGCTGAATATTTGCCAGTAAGTTAGGCAACATTTAAATGTCAGATTTTTTAATGTAGTTGGGTTTTCCACACCCTCCATCCGACGGACAGTGGCAAATGTTGGAGGTGCTATAATTCAAAATATGATCAGAATCCCTTTTTTTAATGACAAAGCAAGTTTCACATGCTGAACTAGTGAAGTGTCTCTATGTTTTGCGTTACTCTGCACAAAAGTACGTGCCGAATGTAAAACAAAAAATTCATATAATATCATCGTACACATGACGGAGCAGTGCTGTGGCTCGGTGGTTAGCACATGTCCTGTGGTCGCCTCAGTACAGATACGTGCACATCAGGTGGACTGCAGAACAGTTTTTTTTAAGTGAGAACGTCCACCTAATTAATGTGTTACTCATCCTTTTGATTATGAGACTGCACAATAGATATGGGTCATCTCTAAATAATTATGAAGAACCAGACAAAGTTAGTAGAGTCTAGTTAATGTCAACATGCCACATACTTACTTAAGCAACTAGTCCGCTGAACTTTATCTATTCTCTGCGGGGCTGAGCGAGCTGTCTCTCTTACACTGGCAGCTGCTTTATCACTATTTGTTGTGTTTAAAAAAAAGTCTGCCACTGTTTAACTTTTGACAGACATCGTCCCTCAACGCTCAGTCAGATGTTTTTGTTTACCTGATACCCAACTGACAAGACTACCATTGCAGTAGACAGTTAACTTGCAGCGACCTAAATGGAGACGACTTGAAATACAACCACAGATTCTTACACTGGTGTACGTTTTCTAAAAGACTATTGAAGTCTCTAATCCTAATTATCTAATCCTTGTGAAGGTTATCAGCTTGAAATGGGATAAAAGTGATCCATCGATTTAAGTGTTTAAAAAAATACAATCAATAAAATTATCATAAGAATAATTAGAATTGCTAAAATAATATTCTGCCAAGGAGAGTTTTTTTAGGAGTAATGGTTTATCAGATTTATTGACTTTTAAAATCTACAGGAAGAGAGATAAATTATCTCCTCCAACAGGAGTCTGTGAAACAACCCTGACAGTCCACATTTTTCATTCTCCAGACTTTTTCTATTTCACACCTGAAGTGTTCTGCAGCACCTTGCTCGGTCCGGTGTCGAGCAGTTAAAAGTGTATGTTGAGGAAATGAAAATGTTGAGGAAAAATGGCGAGGGAGAAGACTGAGGGGATCACTGGGCAGAGTTATCTTGATATCCTACAACCTCCTGCATATAGATAATGGTTATTTTATGCTCCAGGCCAGTAAATCTTATCTATCCCTGGAACATATTCAGTGTTTAAATAGCTAGTATTTTTATGTAGTAAATTACCAGTATTAACTCTCTCTCAATATGGTAAAGTGTGGTATCAGTGGTACATTCATGTATTTTAGAGCAGTTAAATAATTTTAAGTACTGACATTGTCATATTAGTACTAAAAAACTGAAAGTGTCGAACCTTTTAAAAAATATCAAAAGTGACATATTATTTTTATTATTTTTTACATGTAGGCTACCCATCTAATGGTTTGCAAACCAAACAGCTTGGTTTTTGAAGGAATTTGACCTGGAGTGCTTTTCATCCACAAAGTGAAGAAAAGATATATTGGTTTTAAATGTGAGATGGTATAAAAGGAAAAAAGAAATGAATGCCCGTACCCACTCACTGCTTTTAACAGTGAGCCTCAGTGTTGATGTGAATCATCGGTGGCTGGAGACGATGCAGTGTGTGCACAAGGCCAGTTCACTGTGCCGTTATACTTCGGTGAGACTGAGTTGGGGCACTCTCATAGTCTTTTATTGTATTTTCCTTTCGGTTATGTAAGAGATGCAGAGGCTCACTTTTCTCAGGGTAGCCAGTGCTCACTCATTTGTCAACTTGGCATCACAAAATCCAAAGCTTGTGAGAGAAATGGCCTCAATAAGAGAGGGTTTTATCCTGCTTGGCCCCGTGGCATTTCACCAAGGGAAAGTCATTAATGCAGCGATTCCCAGGCAGATGCATTTCTGTATACACAGCAGATACAGCACAGTATGCATCATGCATGTTGTGGTTAATTATGAGCCATCGTCTTCTTCGATCTTGTCTCAAAACAGAAGACCTAATGTGTGCAGTAAAATATATCTCTCATGAAATCTCTGTCAAACAGGGAAGGAAAGACGTGCTTTCAGGTAGCTGGTAACCACAGCTGATTCAGATACTCCATCCTAATCACCAGGAAGTTCAGATAATGACAAGGGAAGTGCACTTCAACTTGAAGCTCTTACAGATAAGCTCTTTTAAACCTGGAGATACCCAGCCTGTGCTTTCAATATGTAATATCTGATAACTTAAAGTAGTAGGCTACTGGTATCAGAATAAATTCTGCTCTTGAGAATCTTCCACTGATATTACTGATCTGTGCAGGCAGAAACCAGGCATGTATTGTCTAGTCCTGAACACATGCAGGTAGAGTTTAAAAGCAGTCGGCTATGTTCTAAATAAACTCTCACCAGCTGGATTTAGGTTTTAGATTTGTTACATCACCTGGAACCTATGTACAAGCAAGGAAAATGCTCTCATCTCCTTCTGGTGAAGGTGTTGAAAGCTCATCACACAGTGTTATTGCCTTTATGAAATTGGCAAATGTTAGTAGTGAGTTAGAGTGCGAGTTAAACATGCTATATATCATTATTTTACATCACTACAATATCTCGCAGGGCACAACCAAGATTGATTTATCATCTTTGATAAGCTCTACCCTAGACTATTCACAAACAGTTATTCTGTATAAATATATGCATTCATTATTAATATCAGAAATCCTTTCTAATGTATCTGGGAGACATGGTCTCCAATGTTATCCATCAATCTGACACATCGTCAGGCTCAGTGGGATCAATGATAATGCATTCAGTCCCAGGAGACAGAGGCCGGTCTGTAATGCGTCTCAATCCACTTAGCATTTAAACTAAGACAAGTTGACGTCGGCCGTGCTGGAGGGATTTTAAAACACCTTTTGACAGAGTGAAGACGATCTGCATTGAGATCAGCTTTGAAAGGATGGGAGGACTGTTTTCAACCGAGACCTTTTTAAGTGTTCTGGTCATTTATAGTTAATAGCACAGAATCATGTTGTGTTAGCTTCTTTAAACTAATCATTCTGCTGGAGCTTCCCACCGTTTGAATGTAGTCCAATGAGGAAATGGTTTAGATCAGGGGTCGAAGCCTTGCTATAATCATTTTTCGCCAAAAAAAAAACAAGCTTCTCACCACAGATCAAGCATACCAATAAGTCATCAGTGTGGGTGGTGAAAGCAAACAAATCTGGCCATGCCGTATGAAATTCTCTATTTTCTTCCCAGACTTTAATTTTATTTTGATTATGAATCCAGAGCTAGCCTATTTTAGGGAGGTAGGGAGACTAGCCACCGATATTGAGGTAAAATAAAGAGGACAAGGTGCTTGGTCAGGACGTAATGTATGATAAACATTTTAGTTGACAAAATTATTTCTCTGTGTTATGGCTACACATTTTTACAATATGGACAATGTAATAATCACATTAGGCCTACAAGAACTTTTATATAATCTCTCTATATAATCTTTTGTCAAAGACACAGGAAGCCACTGTTTGCCTACCCTTGGTTAAGACCTTCAACAACCACCTTCTTTATTTTTTTTAAACAGGAAGCTCACAGCATTACTGAAGTGGTCTTTATTGTTTAGAAGCAGAGACAAGGTTACAAAGCCTTTTTAAAAATCATATCTATTAGCCTTGTTTCACTTCTTCGTGAAACTAAGCAGGATGTTGTGCAAAATGAAGCCAGTACAACCTGACAAAGCAGGATTAGTGACCTTTGTTGCAGTAGAACATAAAAAGGTTACATCTGGTGTAATGTGAGATTCCTCTTTGGAGAATATGTTTCATCATGTTTTTGAAGGTCTGACCAAATCATTCTGTTGGCTGATATTTAAACTCTAGGAGACGCTGCAGTTGATTGGTTAGTTTATGAAAGTGAAACTATTAATGAGGCTGCGCTCTGCACTGTGATTGTACATGATGGAAAACTTTTAACTTTAACTAAAAGTAAATCATTCCTTTGTGGGATATCTGAATTTATCCAAGCCAAAGGCCTACCGTTGTTCTTTTATTTGATCATTAATTTGTGTAGCAGTCAGTACAAAGTAGTACAAATAAAATTTTATTTTTGTTTTAAAGCCCAGGGCCGGTTGTGGCCAAGCTCTGTGGGATCATCAAAACTAAAAGTCTGGTCTGTGTGGGTTAATGTCACCTGGGGCATTTGGTACACACATGAAACAATAGCCACTTGAAATAGTTCAGAGCTGTTTTCTAAGTAAAAATAGTATTGCCATGTTTGTGAAGTGAGTGGGTGGTCCAGCTCCATTACCACCTGTATCCAGGAACAGATGGTGTGATGTACCCACTACTGGGCAAGCAACTGGGGAAATGACTGAGCACAGACAAATGCCAGAGAATTGTTGACGGTATAATATAATAGATTTTCTTATTGACAATATAATTAGCAGCACAAACAAGATTGATATTGTGCTTCTTCTTTTTTTTATAACACAGGCACAAGTGCAATTTAAAAGTCCCAAGACAACAGGATAGTCACTCTATTGTTTCTATTTTTTTCAGGTCCGCGGCTAGCTCTGGCAAGATTATTGTCAGGTAAGCAAGCAGTATATCTTTTAGTGTAGCGGCTGTCTGATCTTTTTGTTAAAATATCTCAGCAGCTCTTTGGTAATAAGAAACGTCCTGTCAAAATATGTAAAGCCTGAAAACACATGCGATTGTTTTTTTTAACTTTTTACATTTATAAGTACTTTACAGTAAAATAAGTCGTCCCCCTAATATTCTTAAAAAAATATTACTTTCTTTGTCGATGCTCTAGTATTATATTCTAACTTCTTAAAAACAAGGGTGGAACCATTGGTCTCCCATGATCAGTAACACTGTTTGGATCTGTTTGAGTCTGCTTATAGACTTTTATCACATGAGGAAGGTAGGACACAGGCAGCTCTGATGCAGAGGCATCTTCTACATTAATCACATGTGGCGTGGAGACCCACTTACTAAAGACTGTGTTGCCAAAGGATATTAACAGACAAAAAGCCTATAGATGTTAAGTATGTGTCTCTTTCTACCTCTTTTCAGTTACTCATAACTGAACTGTTACTTAAAGACGTGCATATAAAAACTCTGTTTTATTTTCAGTGGTCTGATTTTAGTGGATACACGTTTCTAAATTTCTCTGAACGAATTTAAACATATTCAGTTACCAACTGTGGATTTCCTCTTTTGCAAGCAGCCCTTTTCTAAGTTCTACCAATGTTCTGCTGTCTTAGTAAGGAAGAACATTAAAAATCTCTGTTTATGTATTAAACAAACAACCTCTTTTTCACCCCACCGCCGTCTAAGATCTCTTGATTTATCAACTTTCACAAAAGCTCACATGACCTCATTCATTCCTCTGCTTGGACTCTGGCTTAAAATGGTTTTCTCTTGTTTGGAAAAAGGGCTTAGTCACGTGCAGGTTTGACCGCACAAACTCTCTTGTTGTGTTTCAGAGCAGCGCTGCAGCCCTGGGCAGTTTGCCTGCCGCAGTGGGAAGATGCAGTGTATCCCAATGTCCTGGCAGTGTGACGGCTGGACAGCATGCGAGGACAAGAGTGACGAGATGGACTGTCCCCGTGAGTATAGCTCACTTAAGCCCTTTTACACCCACTGTGTTACCTAACACCCATAACATGATTGATTTCTGGAAAGAATAGCAACACCCAGGACCTTTTTGCACTTGGACGATTGGATCACAGCTGGACAGCTCTGAATGCAGGTGTGAATACACCCAGAATGCTTTAAGGAGGCACTGGGGTCTCATCAAGCAGTATTCAGAGATGTTTACAACATGTAAACAGAAGTGGCCTCTAGTGCAAATGAGTGAAGACACAGACCCAGTCGTGTGTGTGTCTGTCTGTCTGTCTGTCTGTCTGTGTTCTCTCTCTCTCTCTCTCTCTCTCACAATAAAACCTCCACAGTTCAATCCAGCTCATTTGCTTTTACCAAACAGCTCAGATGTGATTTTAAGTCTGCAGGTATGAAAAAGTCCCTCTAATCCACCACTGAGTCAAAATACAGGACCAGCAGCTCTAGACTGACGGCATCAGATGACAGAGAGAGGCAGAGCTAAATTCTGAGTAGCTGCACATGTGTCTCTGTTTTCGTTTAATGTTTGTTGATCTCTTCAACACTGCATAGATGCTGCAGTGCTAAGCCTTTGACCGAAATCCTATTGTTTTCCCCTCTTAAATCCAGAGAGACTTTATCCCCAGATCTCTGACCGCATAATAGGACTTATTGAAAGGATTGAGTACAGCATGTGACCTCCATACAGCAGTAGTTGTGCATGCTTTTGAGTTAACGCTGCAGGTCTACCAGCAACACTGTATACTGATTGAGGTTTTACATTTCATACCACATTTATAGAACAGGCAATAAAAGAAGGAATTGTTTGTTAACCAACAGCCCTGAAAGCCAAAGTCGAAAGTCAGTCTTGTTTTCTTCGTTTAATCACCAATAAAAGATATTTAACCACCAATCCATATACACTAAATTCTGTCAAGAGTCAAGTCTGCTCATTATTATTAATTGAACAAGCTTGTAAGCTTAACATCATGTGTATACTCGTTCCCTGTGTGCTAAGAAGTTGTGGTTTCATAGAGAAATGCAAGAAAAACTCTAACAATGCTCACACATGCCCCAGTGAGGGCTTATTGTCAGCTAAATCAACACCACGCATGGAAATCAATGTTCCTTTTCGGGATTAGCTCTTTGTTGGACAACATGGCGAGGTGGAGCAATCCCTCACACTAATTCCAGCAAGACAAATGCCAGGGGCAAATGTTCAACCTTATAACCTCAGTGCGGGTTAAAGAGGAAATGGTGAAATATCCAGTTGGCAACAAATGCATTGCAGGCTGTGCAGGTTGCGAACAAAAGGACCAATCACATTAATAGTTTAGTGTAAAGATGGAGAAGACGATGTAGAGCAGAAATGGCTACAATTAATTTAAAGTTTATGTTTTAATTTGAGGAGCTGAGATTTTCCCACAGTTATTCATAGCAGACGAAACTCGGTATTGTTGTTCTTATAACTTTTAATTCCTGCTTTTTCCTGTTTGTCTTCTCTTCTGTTCCTCTTTTATTTCACTGAAGAAATGTCATAATGTCCACTATGTTCCCCCTTTTCTGTGCAGTTGTTCTTCCTGTTGAATTTTGTGTATTCAATGCAAACTAAGAAAAACTAAAGTGTGTCTGGTCACATTGTTGACTGTAGTATCAGCCAGTAGTATCTTGGGTTTTTGTCATTTCTAGTACGACTCCTTCCTTGTCACATTTTCTTGCCTCAAACGGAGGAGATTCATCCTGATGTCAATCAAATATCAGACAAAAAAAAGTTTAGTTTGTGCCGTATGGATTTTAGTGTGGAATTACCAGGCGGAGCTGGTGCAGAAACAAGCAGCACTGATGTTTATCTGTTTAGGTATCAGGCTATCCGACAAATGAAAAGAGGTTCATTACATCACAGGCTTTTAACAGGTTGCACAACAGAACCCAACAAGTGCCCTGAAAACCAAGATCAAGAGATCTTTTCTATAAATACATTCAGGACAAAACTTGTCCACACTTGTCAATTCTTGTTAGTCTCTTTTGTTTGTTTTCGCAGCTATAAAGGAGGAGAGGTTTCGCTTTGGCAACGGCTACGACCAGGTAGAAGACGTCATCGGTGTGGCTCAGCCGGTGCGCTTCAACAGTAAGCGTCTCACTTGATTTTAGTGGATTATATAGTAGTCGAATCTGTGTTATGACCCAGCATTCAGCAACTGCTGTGCTAAAAGTTTATTTTCCCACCCACAGAGAAATGCCCCAGTGGGTGGCATCACTACGAGAAGACAGCCAGCTGTTACAAAGTGTACCTGAGGAACGAGAACTACTGGCAGGCTGTGGACACTTGTCAGAAAGTCAACGGCTCATTGGCTACTTTTGTTACCAATGAGGAGCTGCAGTTCATACTGAAGATCGAGGTGGATTTTGATGACAAAGTGTGTGAGCGCAGAGACCAGTGCAAGTGAGTTTTCACACACTATTACTGTTAAATCAGAATGTTTTTTAAAATACTTACTGGTTAACATGGTCTGATTCACTTAATATAGTTTTCAATTCTAAGCTCTACTACAAAGCTACACTTTTCAGCTATCACCCACACTTGCATTTTTATTTCTCCTTTATTTATTGGCTGAACACATGCTTGACATCTCTGCGATGCATACATTTAAGTTGCAAGTGTATTTTTCGAACTCATTTAACTTTAGGGTGTTTGCCCTCGTTGACCTTTTTTGTTTTCATGAAATAAATTATACATGTCAAATGTATCAGCATGTTCCAGCAGAGGTGAGGGAGTGATAGTACTCTATCATTGGTTGCAGGCCATCTAGTGGCCAAAGTTGGCAATTTAAAGTGCTCAATATTAGCTCTTGCATTAACCCTGAAATAGACATTTAACATGATACATTTAAACATTGTAGGAATTTAATTTGATGAAGTAATATTACTTTTTTTGTGTGTTGAAGGTTTTGGGTGGGCTACCAGTATGTGATCACCAATCAGAACCACTCCCTGGAGGGCCGATGGGAGGTAGCATACAAAGGTATTTGGCTTTATCTGTTCTCTTAAGAAAACACTATAAAGCTAAATACTGTTCTGTTCTGTTTTTTTAATGCTTGAACATGTCCCCAACAGGGTCAATGCAGGTGTTTCTGCCACCTGAGGGTCTGACCAACTTTGGGGAAGCATCTCCCACCCAGGACAACGTCTTCTGTGCCCAGCTGCAGCGCTTTCAGATCAAAAGCATGAATGAACGAGGCCTACACAGCTGGCACGCTGAGAACTGCTACAAGAAGTTCCCCTTCCTCTGCAAGAGGAGTATGTTTTCCATCAGAAATATTACCTTTGATTCAGTCATTTAATATTTATTGTGGACTGCGTCTTGACGTTATATTTTTCCTGACAGGGCAAACGTGCGTGGATATAAAAGACAATGTCGTAAACGAGGGCTACTACTTCACCCCAAAGGGGGACGACCCGTGTCTGAGCTGCACATGTCACGACGGCGAGCCTGAGATGTGTGTGGCCGCGTTGTGTGAGCGTCCGCAGGGCTGCCATCACTTCCGGAAGGATCCCAAAGAGTGCTGCAAGTTCACCTGCCTGGACCCAGGTACTGCCACAGCTCACTGGTTTAAGTTTACATGACGGTGCTCATGGTCCCACAAGGTGGAGCTCCTCACAAATACAGTATTGGATTTACTTTACTAGTTAAATTGAGTTAAAAACAAATATCAGGATTAAATTTATCCTATTTTAACTCAGAAACTCAGTTAATAAGGTGTGTATGATTTTGGACAAATATGTTTTCAGTTGTTTAATCTTCGCACATGGAACAATGCAGAATTCCTTTCATAGCTAGGCAAGATAAGGAGCATTAATTTAGCAGATAATTTTAAACCAATGGTCATTTTTCCTCAGATGGAAACAGTCTGTTTGACTCCATGGCCAGCGGGATGAGGCTCATCGTCAGCTGCATCTCGTCCTTCCTCATCCTCTCCCTGCTTCTCTTCATGGTGCACAGACTCCGTCAGCGGAGGCGTGAACGCATCGAAACTTTGATTGGAGGAAACTGTGAGTATTAAGCCTCTTGGACACACACACACACACACACACACACACACACACACACACACACACACACACACACACACACACACACACACAATGTTTTGAAATAGAATAATTTGGTTATGTAAGTTGAGGGTTTAAATCAACTCCAGCACACAAATCTTTATTTTATATTAATTTCAAGTGCTGCGATACACAAAGCTTTAGTTCAGAATTGATATTTCTCAAATAAGTTCCTAAAAGATTTAATGGTGTTAACCACTTTTGGGTGAACTACACAACACTCACTGCACCTGAGCTCTTTTGTAAACAGTCATTGCTCTTTTTTCAGGTTCAAGAATATCTTTCTCTGTAGAAACATTTCATCTACGTTCACTCTACAAGTCTCAGCGCTCAGATCTGATTACTTTGTTGTTTAACTGTTCACATTACTTTTTAAATTTGGCCCGTATCAGATTCCAGTGTGAACGAGTTACGGCCCTGAAGTGACCCGCATGACGAATGTCTATCTAGAGTGACATAAAAATCACATGAACTCTGTTCACACAGACGTCACATTGCAGAACATCAGACCTGTGTCACATATCACATAATGAAAGTTGTGAGGGAGTGTGAATGTAGCCGTAGTCACATACCAACTTCTTCTTTTTATGTGCTAATTGGTTAAATAGCTCATTTAAATTAAGGCTTCTCTTAAAATGCTGATTTTGTGGATGTATTGTAAAGTGCTGTTTGCCCCTGCTCTCACATTTGCTCAGTGCACCACTTTAACCTTGGAAGAAGAGTCCCGGGCTTTGACTACGGCCCAGATGCCTTTGGCACCGGCCTCACTCCTCTGCATCTGTCTGACGACGGAGAGGGAGGCGCTTTCCATTTCCAAGAGCCTCCTCCGCCATATGCAGCCTACAAATACCCCGACATCCAGCACCCTGACGACCCCCCTCCTCCATACGAAGCCTCCATCAACCCCGACAGCCTCCTCTACGTGGACCTCGGTAGGCGCTGATCCTTTTTTTATTAATGTGTCTCATCATGTACAGGCTGTTAAGCTCTTGTCTTCATTTCCTCTTTATTTTTTTTTCTCACCTTCAGGACACAGCGGGGTTTCCATGGTGCAGAGCCAGATGAACGTCATGGGAGACGGGCTCCAAGCCGATATTCCCAACGCCTCTGGCCCCGTGCCAGACTCGGCACCGTCCTCTCAGGAGAGGGAGAACTCCATAGATAGCAGCACCCTCCTGGTGGGGCCCGACACCCCGACAGATGGCCACGCCCCCGCCTCCATGCCCGCAGACTGCGTCTCTTCCCTCAGCACCGTAGTATAGGACTGTGGACGGACGGCAGGGAGCTGCATCCGGACATTACCTGCTGGTTGAGGAAGGTTGTGAGTGCGTTGTGCACCGGGAGAGGACGCAGCAGTCTGTTGTGTCGTTTTATCAAAAGGCTGAGTGCAGGGAGGAGAGTTAAAGCTTGTACAGACATATCAGAGGCAGCCTGTTTCTTTGAGGTGTGAGGATTTCCTCTTTCTGAAGACTCTTCTGCAGTTGGCCTTCTGAGTGTTTTTTTTTGTTTTGTTTTTTTCAAGACATTGGCATCTGAGGGTGCAGAGAGGACTGTTTCTGTACAGAAACCCCCCCCCCCGCGTGCATCGAGGCTGAGACGGCTGCACTAGCATCGACTGAGCAAAGCTTTTGAAACATCTCAGAGTTGGCCTGATTGGTTTAGAAGCCCTGATGTAAATATCCCCTCCCCCCCTCAGGTCCGTGCTGGTAAAAATTTGTTATACTCGCGTATCACAGTCCAGCACAAGGCAGAGAATGACAGGCGGACAGCGAAGCCAGCTATTGTTCCTTTGCATTTTTGTTCGCATCATGCTGTCGTTCAAACAGACGTGTCTGTATTAATCTGTTGCTCTCCAGCCTACAAATAACGTTCTCATCAGCCTCGTCTGTCGCGGCATGTCCCCGATCCCGATTTCTACTCGCTCATACAAATCTACTGTCCCCTGACTTTCTTATTAGTCTGATACATGAAGCTGTCTTCCAGGTTTATAGAGCATATTTGCAGCAAACGTTTTGTAATGAAGAGGTTTAACCTTGCAAGAAGGTACGGTTAGTTTCCTGCTATGGGGTTTTTAATAGGGTAATGCTGACAGAAGGCATTATGTATCAAGGAATGTTGTGGTACTGATAAATATCTGAGTTTTAGTATTGTGTTCTTTTTTTTTTGATGATAATTTATGACTGCAGGTTGTAATCTTGATTGTTTCATTGTGGGATAGACGCAGTCTGAACTCCCCACTGATCAGCGAGCGAAAGCGATGAAGCTCTTCAAGTGCATGTGTGAAGATTAGGGATGATGTCCCGTCATTTAATTTGAGGAAAATCAATTTATTTAAAAAATAACTGTTCCAATCATGAAGTTGTTTAATGATGCAGACAGTCCCATTGTTGTTACTTTATCATCAACTTTTTTCGCAGTATAGTTGTGTATTTGCTAACTGAACCATGATTAGTGACTCAAAGCTCAATGTTTTGCACGTTCAACTCTCGATTTAAATCAGGTTTTTCTTTTTGTTGTTTTTTTGGAAAGAAATTTGTCAGTTGTCACATTTGGATGCTGCCCCTCCATTCCCGATGTGTTCTCTGTGTGTGTGATTCTTCACACAATACATCTGTTATCTGAGTTAACGAGGTTGTTTTCAGCTACTGATGTAGATTATGTCACTGACTGTAGCTGTTAGCCTTTTTTTTTTTGGTGTTGATGGGCTGTTTCTGTTTTTTCTCAGTTGGATCGCGGTAAAAAAAAAAAAAAAAGTTGTAATAAAAGAAAAGTGTAAACTTGTTTAGACCCCTGTTATGATGACAATCGTTTGATTCTCTCAAGGATGAATTTTTACAATGTCTGAAGAAGTTGGATCAGAGTCGACCCACAGCCACCAGCATTCAGCGCGCTTTTGATCTGCCTCAAGAAAACCAGCTGTACATGTGTGTCCGAATGACTGTGCACGTCCGAGGGTCTCATGGTTGAATGTACTGTATGTGTAATACATTTATTTTTTGTGCTGAAGCTTATTTTCCCCATTTTTCTTTTTTTTTGTGGCTTTGACAATCCACAGTCGTCTGTCCAACAAACAAAATCTCATAAATTGTGGAAAAAAGAAACGCGTGCGTGCGTGCGTGCATGCGTGCGTGCATGTATAGGAGATGGTGTTCTGTTTTATTATTTTTATTTTTTTAATTTCAAGTTTGTTTGGTTTTATTTTTCAATCTGCTTTTTGGACCTGAAGTGCATGTTGTTGTTTTTTTTTTATCTTATGGCATGCTGAGAGATTTTTTTTCTCATTTGATGGAAACATTTTCAGCTCAACAGTCTGTTCTGTACAGTAGGTTCAAGAGGTTAAACTAGGACTGCGTATAGTTCAGTATCTCCATATGCATCAAAAAAAAAAAACTGCCCATGACCCCCAACAGCTGCATTTACACTGTAGTTTCTGTGCTAGGCTCTGGTGGTGTGACAACTCATTTTACTGGATTTGAAATATTTTATGTATAACACAACAGATGCTTCATTTCATTGTCTTTTATTTCATAGCCTTTAAATTTGAAAAGAAAATGCTTCATTTGCAGGGGGCTGGGGGCCTGGGGGGGTGCTTGTGTTTCTTTTTGAGGTAGATGTACATCTAATCAAATGCCAAATAAATTGCACCATGAAGGACGACTCATGCGTCAGTGGGTATGAACACAGCATCATGTTGAACCTCCATCAGTCACGACATTTAGCTGCTCTGTGAGTCCCTTGACTTGTCGAGGAAATCCCTCCACCAGCAGTGACCAAATGTCAAAGAGGATTAAGGTGGTGATGCTGCGGGGGGGAAATCCCCCAGCAGAGTCAGATGGAGGTTGTCGGATAAAGCCAATCCACGGCAATGAAAAGATTCAAATTATTTAAAGAAAGTGGATATAGCGCACCTCGCAGTGACTCATAAGGCAGCGGGCAGAGCAGAGATAGTGATACCCTGCTGGAAAGCACTGTCACTGAAGAAAAGAGGCTTTGTTCCCACGGGCCGAGTAGTGACAGAATCGCATGATCTATTCCTGGATGGGAGAGACGTAACACTTTTAACGGCGAGCTGCTCGGTCGAGACGAGGTTAAATTTATGAGATTGTAACAATTCTCAAAAACTCATTACATTTGTGTCTGAGAGTGAAGGAGAGATTTAATTTGTCATGTTGAGGATATTAACTGGTAATCACACTTTTATGTGCTGCATAATTACTTCAATGTCACATTTTTTAAGCTTTATTTCAGGTGCAAAACATTCAATGAAAGCATCAAATTTCAATATATATTTAGATTTTTCTCTGATTATCACCATTAAAATAAGCTACAAAGATGCAGTACTTTTACATTTAAAATAAAGAGTTTCAGAGATTGAATGTTATGTTTCCAGATTCTCTTCAAACTATGTTTTTTAAACTAAGTTTTAAGGTGGTGCTACATTATCTTTTTACAGCCTCCTTATATGAAGCCTTATATATTCTGTTCCCTTGTAATTCAGCGTGCTACACATCCTCTGACTTTCCCATGAGATGAATGGGTCTTGTTACTGGTCACTGTGCATCTATGCTGGCAGCAGCAGAGAGGAGGAGGAGGAGGAGGAGGAAGAGGGGAGGGTGGAGGGAGGTGGTGGTGGTGGTGGTGGGTTGGGGGGGTGTGAAGCTGTCCTGCATCAATGAGCCTGTTGATCAGAAAAGACCACTAGACTGGTAGTGACACGGTTCACTTATCAGACCAGGAGAATAAATAAAACTCAGCTTTCACCTCCGTTCCTACTTAAGCTGGACGTCCGCGCTGATCTTCAGTCTACCTCAGATTCTGACACCTGTCTGGATTCACCGAGCTGCGGGATCCTACAATGATTTGGACTGCTGTTCTCCTGATGGCTGTTGTTTCTCATGTTAATTCAGGTGAGGGTCCTGCTTGAGACTCTGGTCACAAAAACTATATTTGTATGTGTTGTGTTTTTGTTGCTAATAATGTAAGAGTGAAGGAAAATGGTATATGTCAACAATTTTGCTATTTTTATATTCCAGTAGACTACTGTTACAATGAGCCACATTGTGGTAAGTAACCTATTAATTACTTTTTAACCTTAACACACACTGACAGCAACTTCCATTATATTGTCTCTTATTAAAATGTGAATATCCTCATTACATAAATACATAAATATTAGCAGTACAGTATGTTCCCATCTGTCAGTGAATAATTTACCTGCCAATGGGAGGCATTATTCAACTGGAATAGATAAGATTTATACAGTTAAAGTTGTTTAAGTTGGTTATTTTTAAATTATGTAGCTGTTTTTTGTTGGTGGCAGCGTCGTCTTACAAGGTTGAATATGTCTTTGAGTCGTGAGCAAATGTTCTCTAAACCTCATAGATTGTGTCATTTGTTTAAATTAAAGGAATTTAATAAAGAAAAAAACATTTTAAATAACATTTTTATATTTATTTTTAACAAAAACATATCAACACAAGGCCCATTTAGTCGCAGTTCTGGAGCTTTTGATCGTATCATGCCACCTGCCTCAGCATGTGATATCTACTGCACAATTTCAACACAGCTGGGCAACGTGAAGATGGCGTGATCGAAAGCTCTGGAACAGCTACTAAATGGACCTTGTCAGCTACTCTCCAAGCCTCAGAATGAGCTTTCACTCCCAACTTTTAACTCTACATGACTTGAAGTCCTTAAAGTCTGTGCTTCCATAACTGGGAAGGTCATGTGATATAATCAAAAGGATTCAGACTCAATATTTTTCTTCTCTCAACCATTTTGAGGTTTTATCTTGAAACCCCACAGAGGGGTCCTGACCTACAGGTTGAGAACCACTAATGTAGATATCTCCTGTTGGTTCTTATCTGGTTCCTTCGCCATCCTCAGATACTTACGCATGGGGAGACAAGTTCCCGTCCTGTCACCCTTTACTCGAAGAGCACCACTCCCCCATAAATCTGGACCACCAGATGACCAGAAATGAGTCTCTGGGACCTTTACATCTGGAGGGCTTTGACGAGATCCAAACGGGCCACTGGACACTCTACAACGACGGGCACTCTGGTGAATATACGACGGATATTGTCACCAGCGTGTACTTTGTGTCTCTTTCTTGTGTGTGTGTCGGTGACTACATATTTCTGGTTGCTCCCAGTCGTGCTGCAGGTTGGCAGTGGCATGTCGGTGAGCGGCGGCGGTCTTCCAGATGTTTACCACACCATGCAGCTGCACTTCCACTGGGGGGGCCCGGCCACCAACGGCTCGGAGCACACGGTGGACAGACGCAGATACCCGATGGAGGTACAGTATGGTCAGTAGACAGCTCTGCACCGTCACCAAGCAGCTGCTGCAGTGGAGCCTTTCCTTTAATGTTTCTGTTTTTATTTGTTTCTAGATGCACATAGTCAACATGAAATCCATCCATCCAAATTTGTCAGTGGCCTTGGATGATCCAACGGGCCTCGCTGTTCTTGGGTTCTTCATTGATGTCAGTTTATATACATTTGTTTTCTAATATTTAAGCATTTTCAATACAAATACATCCTGATTTTGTCCCTTTTTTTTGCAGGTTGTTTACGCGGACAATGTCAACTTTGGACACATATCACAAAAACTGTCCTCTGTTGCTTACAATGGTTAGAGGACGCTCATAGAAAATTAATTCCTGCCTTTTTTTTGTGTTGCTTGTAATTCTCATCACGGCTGTGTTCCCTTCCCCAAGGCCAGATTACTAAAGTCAAGCCATTTTCGCTGATGAGCCTTCTGCCGAAGCACAACATGAGTCAGTATTACCGTTACTACGGCAGCCTCACCACCCCTCCATGTTCTCAAGCCGTTGTATGGACTCTGTATGAAGTCCCCATCTACATTTCATGGTCCCAAGTACGTCTCTTAACTCATTTTTCTTTTAAAAACACATCAGTGGTTTCCTGATGGTGTGAATAAACATGATTTTTATATTTTCTCCTCAGCTGGCCCAGTTCACCTCACAGATCTTCTCCACAGAGGAAGATGCAGAGCAGGTGACACCTCTGCAGAACAACTTCAGACACATCCACCCGACCTTCAGTCGCATCGTCTCTGTGTCCAAAGATGGCAGACTCCTCACAGGGACGGCCGGTCGTCCCCTCAGGTCAGCTGTGTCAGTGCTTCAAATCGTTTTGCTGGGAAGCTTCGTCTCCAAACTTTAGTGTTAAGTCCAAATAGTGAAACAACACAACGCCAAACAAAGATGAGTTAATGTTTTTAGATGATGTTCTCCGGTCGGAGAGGTTTTCTTGATAGAACAGATCTGTAGAAAAAGCTCTATATATATAAAAAACAAACTGTGAAGAAGAGTACTGTATAATGTTGAGTTGTTACTAAATGTCTCATGATTGTGCCCCTGCTGACTCTGCAGGATTAACTCTATTAGTGCGTTCAAGAGATGTGATAAAATATGTGTTTCCTACTAACAGTTTAGAATAATGTGAAATGAGCAACGGTAGCATTGAAATGTGTTTATGATGGCAGCCACGTACGCATTTATGACTGTAGGCCTTCTACACTCATAGAAAAGGTACAAACGTGTGTGTGTGTGTGTGTGTGTGTGTGTGTGTGTGTGTGTGTGTGTGTGTGTGTATTCATCTGACATTGGGTCAGTCAGATATTGTTTGCAACTCCACGAATATTAAAAGACAAAAGATACATTTAATATAAGACAAAGAGTCTTCAGCCATGCTAGCGGCTCTGTGAGGCTGTTAGGGGAGCGTACTTATGTTCCCCGGGTCCTATGTTCCCCGCTTTGTATGGGACCGGGGAACCCTAACCCTAACCTTAGCGGGGGAACATAGGACTCAGGGAACAGAGGGATGACCCCGCTGTTAACATTCTCACAAGGATAATGCTAACATGTTGTTGCTATGCAGATATATATATATATATATATATAGTGTATCTGTGTTCCCAGGGTCCTATGTTCCCCAGTTTTAGGGTTAGGGAACTTAGGGAACTTAGGACCCTGCGTTCACGATGTTAGTTTAGTGTGTTAGCATGCTAACATTTGGTAATTAGCATTAAGTTTGCAAGTTGTTTTGATTTTAGAAAGTTATTACCGTTGATCTTTTCATCCTGATGGGAATGTTTGAACCAAATTTCGCAACAATCCATTCAATAGTTGTCAAAATATTTCAATGAAAACCAAAAATGTCGACCTTGTGATGTCTTTTTTAAATTTTAAAGAAACCGTTTACTCTTTTTGTACAGAATACAACAAAATCAGAAGCGTCAATTTGTTATATTTTGAATAATGACAAAAAAGTAAAGGAACCACCAAAGTCAGTAGGATTTATCTTCTAGGGACCATGAATGTCTGTACCAGATTTAATGGCAAAGACATTTCAGTACAGATCAAAGTAGCAGACAAACAGACAGACAGACAGACATTGTCCTGCCGCTAGCATGGCTAAAAAGGGCACATAAGAAGTACTTGTCAAATCTATTTTATTGGATTTGGCACATCATGTTCACATCGTGTGTTTTCAGGCCTTTTTCGCTGACATTTTATGGCATAACAGGAAAAAAAAACACATAAATAATAATATTAATAAGGGCTGAAATCCATTCGGCTTCTGTTTCAGGGGTTGTGTTATTTTACATGCCGGCTCGCTGACATGAACCCTCTGATACACTGGAGTGGAACAGAGCCATTGCCAATGTCATTAGTGACACCTGTGTGTGTTTCCTGCTGTGACAAGTCAAAATGTCTGCTCATTAATGAAGGTAAAGCGGAGGTAATAGTCTGCTAATGAGCCGACCCTCCTGCATCCAACATGCTAAATATTTGTGTGTGTGTGTGTGTGTGTGTGTGTGTGTTGCATATTTGCCACCAGCTTGTAAAGTATGCACAGACGCTCCACTGAATGACTTGAAAAACAGGAAAAAGATATCAGAATATGTGGTTGAGATTTAAATGTCAGTTCACAGTTTTACTTTTGTTTTCTCTTATAATGTTTCCTGTATTCAAACAATAAACATACAAGTCACATTCTGTCACCACCGTGGTTGTTGTTTTTGAGTTGTGAGAGACATTTGCTTTTTCTCTCTGCACCGTTTCCTGTTCGATGAGGCTAGGGCTATTATTCAGAGGGCTTCAGGCAGTTGAAAATCTGTGGCTAAGGTGTGTCAGCGTCGATATGAAACGTACACACAGCCTGCAGAGGAACCTTACATTTAACTGTCTCTTTGTGCTACAATAATAAAAAAAATGAAAGATGAGCCACAAAACAAGAGAACACAGTTGGAGTGATAATGTTGGACCAATGGGATCACTCAGTGTGGAGGTGTGTGTGTGTGTGTGTGTGTGTGTGTGTGTGTGTGTGTGTGTGTGTGTGTGTTCCCTCTGTCGGTGTGCTTGAGATCATTCTCCACTCGCTCTCCCATCCTCTCTGCTTGTGATAGCACCATCCTCCTCCTGCCCTGGCCTCGACACACACACACACACACACACACACACACACACACACACACACACACACACACACACACAGCAAGGTGACGTCAGGCTGCAGCTTTTCACCGAAACTAAACACAACACCTGAGTTTAAAAAGGAAAAACATTCAGTTCAATCACATTTCGACGCAGTAAAATCCAGGTTTGTTGTCTACTTTGCACTTTTCACATTTAATTATTGAAAGGAAGGATTTGGTGTGTACAAATAATCCTGTTGATAAGGCTTTCAAACTAAAACATTCAAATCATTCAGATACATAAAAATAAAAAAAATATATATCTTTTTTTATAGTTTCACTGAGAGGATTTTTCTTCAGGAAAGCCCTTCTTTATCTCTCTCTCTCACCTGGAAGATATTCAGTATAACCACAGTCTGTCAGTTACTGAGCAGCTCCTCCAAAGTAGCTGACGATCATGGGGCTTGCTCATGGGCACCTCAGTGGTGGATATTTGGTGGTGAATTGAACCAACCTTCCACTCACAAGCACCACTTCCACCACCTTGACTTGTCTCAAAACACTTTTAAAAAAGCTCTAGAAATCAACAGTCTCTCTCCGTCAATGGTTTCTCATTCCTTGATCCTAGATTAAATTACACCGACATTAAGTCTGCTTGGAACAGTATTGTGTGTCTGTTTCTGCATAAAACAGTATAATTGAAGCCACATTTAAATCCTTAAAAAGCCATCTTCTCCTTTTACCTCATTAAAAAATCTATGCAATATGCAAATATTGTTCATTTCTGAAGTTTTCCTGCTTTACTTTACTGTAAAGTCTATTGAACTGAAGTTTCATACTGGACCAGGATTGAGACTGAAAAAAAACTGGAACCAATCTTCTGTTTTTAAATCAAATATGACCTGCTTACCTTTTCATTGTACTATAAACTGTACTGGTGAATGCTTTCATTGTTTCATTGCTTTTCGTGTGTGTGTTTGTCAGAGGACAGTGAGTCACATGACCAGGTCCTCGATCAAACCAGCCTGACACAGAGTCATTGTTGGGTCAGCTGCTGTCTTACTGTTTCCATTCATGAAAAACTCAGCATCAGTATGAGGATCATCCATCAATGAACAAATCCACATTACAGCCAAGTTGACTTCACATCATCTTTCCCATAATCCCCCCACGATGAAAAACAACCACTATTTATGGATGTATGCAAAATTGCTTTATTTCCATTTTTTTCTTCCTTTTTCATACATTTGTTGTGTAATAAATAGACATGAGAAACAGGCTGATGCTTCAATCCTCTTCCCATGCCGATTCTGCATCTGATCTGTTTTTTTCTCCACACCGCAAACAACTTTTCATAGAATTTACAACAGAAAATAAAAAAACAAAACAAAGCTTGACACAAGCTGTATTTCCTGCTACCAGCTCATCGCTCACCTCATATGTTACATAGATCTCTGAGCCGTGTTCGTGTAGCAAATCCCAGGGAACAAAAATATATATATATATATATATATATTTATATAGTTATTCACAGTTACAGTATTTACATATTCTAGGATTACAAAGCAAATGGGCAGAAAATGAAGACGTTTCTACAAGAAACAATCTTTCAAAAAGGGAGGTGGAGACTTTTCCTGTACACAGTGGACCTTTTTGTTTTTTTTAAATAAACAACCTTTTAAACCATCAGATTCCTTTTACAGATCCCTGAAAATATTTTTAAATACTCAGTCTTTTGTTAAAAAAAAGAGAGAGAGAGACAGAGATGTATCTTAAAAGTGTTACCCCTGTGAAGATAAAAAAAGCCTTAGATCTTCTGTACAAGTAATCATATACAATATAAACATCACTGGTGGAAAAAAAAGAAAAGAAAAGTAAATCTTATTCAATCCAAATGAATGAAACGCAATGACTGACTTGGTCTTGAAGGGGCAACTGATTGGCTAAGAGAGAGCATAAAGCAGAAGTGCAAGCCTTGAGTGCATTCATTTTTTTTGTTATATCATAATAACTTTATAAAGAAAGAATGGCTGTTGCAGACTACGCCAAGGAGGTCTGCTGGGTCGTAGAAACACTTCTGTCTCGCACGAAACGTGGAACACTGGTAGAGTAATAACTGCTGCAGTTGAAGAGGAATCTGTGAGTGCGCGCACACACGCACACACACACACACACACACACACAAACACACACACACACACACACAGGAGACAGTCACCACGTCACAGATGAGGAAAGCCGAAAAACATCGTCATCAAAAACCACCCACAGCGGTGTCAAAGAAAATAGGCAGCAATGCTTTTGCGCAAGCATGTGAACACAGCTCCAGGTGACAGCTGCCTGCTCAGGCTGAACAAACACAGTTACACATTCATATGGCACTTAAAATGAGAAATAATCCTTTCTTTCCGAAGCTCCAAAAGCTGAAAACTTAAGTTTGACAAATATTTCCGAAATGCTGCCCGGTGGACGTAGTCAGGAATCGATTTACATTTTCTTTCTCTGCATGATTGGTTGGCCTTCTGCGCTGCGGCCTACAGGGGGCAGTGCACATACACTATGTTGATAAATTCTCCCAGTCTCACACACACACACACACACACACACACACACACACACACACACACACACACACACACACACACACACACACACACACACACACACACACACACACACACACACACACACACACACACACAAATATAGTGTCTTTGAAGAAACAAGCAAGAGGAGATCTACCGAAACAAAAACTGGAAAACACTGGAATATCATTAATACAAATTTTGCACGTCATCTTTAAACTTTTTGCATAAACTAATAGGAAGCAGCATGATCCATTATTGGCTGGTGAAAAGCAGGTGTTATCCAAATATTCCAGATTTTGTGGCAGGATTTTAATCACTTTTTGTTGCTTGAATTTTTTTTTTTTTTAAGTTTTTTTTAAAGTTTTAAATTAGTTTGATTTATTTCCAAGAAAACTGGTGCAGAGGAGGTAGGAGCAAGAAAGCAGGGTTGCAGTCCGCGGCGTGGCAGCGACACTCCACCGCCACCCCGCCTGCTGCTGGATGGAAACAGCGTCGTCTGCCATCTGCTCAGGTGCCGACCATGTCCTCCTCCCCCCCCACCACCACCACCACCACCACCCACAAAGAGAGGTGTTTTCCTGGTGGGCTTGTGCGTCTCAACAGCATTAGTAAGCAGCTGAACATGTGAAGTTTGTGTCGGGATTTTTTTGTACCACGTGTGGTGTACATAAAGCTTATGAGACAAACGAGGGGGGGGAGTGTAAAACTGTACAAACCAGGGCTGGAAGTGGAGGGAACCATGCTGAAATACTGTCCAACATTGAGAGGAGGGGCGGAAACGCTGCACCAGCAAGTCAAGTGTTTAGTAAATTCTGGGTCACTGGCAGACATAAAAAACTATGCGTTTCTTTTTAATTTCATGAGCACCATAAATCGTAAACAATCTAGAGTTAAATATGTGAAGAGTGCCGCAACAGGTAGCTGAACTCTATCCGGACGACTCGCAGGTTTCTTTCTCCTAAAGAAAACCTTCCCTCTTCAGTTTCTCATCATCCCGCATATCGACGTGTGCCTCCGGGAAAACTTGAGTGAAGTCTGGGGACAGCATGCTCGCACCCCGGAGAGGACTGACCTCGAATGGACGTTAATTCAGCGTTCCCCGACAGTTCTCTGCCCCACACAAACAGGGGATCTTCTCGTCCTCGATGGGAAACTTGTAGTCGTAAGTGATCTCCTCATTGACGTTAATGGGCTGCCTGGAGTAGATCACGATCTTCTTTTGAGACTCCACTGTGATGACCTTCGCATAACAGTTAGGCTGAAAGAAAAGACCACAAAAACAGAAATTGTGAGACCGGGTTTGTTTCTGAGCTTGTGTTTCTGTTCCATACTCGTATGTTGTCTTACATTGCAGCTGTGGTTGATGAAACGGGCGAAGTTGCCGCACTTTGTGGCATCTATGATGGTGTCGTGGTCGACTCGGAACATGTAGCTGCTACCGATGCCCTCCTCCTCGTAGCGCTTCTCCCGCATGTCCGCGATCACCTGCCAATGGGAGGTTGCCACTTGTTAGGAGGTTTATTGACATTTTACTCAAAACATGTGTGTACAGTGTATAGTTATAAACTCATAGAAATGTACATCGTCTATTCCAGACTACACTGACACCCAGGTGGTATACACAAAATTTCAAACAAACAATTTTAGGTCAAAAGACTAAAAAGAAAAATAAACTAGATACATACAAGATACAATAAAAGATAAAAATAAAATAAAATAAAACAAAACAAACCTCTCAGATAGTAACTCATATATTACAGAAATAGCGCAACAAATAAACAATCTTATTAAAAGGTAACTTCACCAACTAAACTCTCATTAGCCTCCCTAAGAAGTTTACATTGACCAGTACTCAGACCTCCTCTTCGTTCGCTAGCTCCACACCTTTCACAAACAAATCCAAACCAAAAACCTTCCCTCTTTGTATATATGTTATTTTTTCTAAAGGAAAAGTTATTAACATTTGTCTGACCCAATATGTGACACTTGGTCTGCTGGACTTGCTATTGATTTTTTTGCATGCAAAAGACACATATCTATCATTGTTTGTTCACTCTTGGTGTATTACTTGTTAGGAGGTTTTAAATGAAACAGCTTTATCTGACATAGAAACACTTTAACTCAATAATTAATTAATTAATCAGTCACATCAACAGATCTGGTCCTTCAAAGTAAAATGAGCTCTCATACTTGCTTGTAACCCTTTTGTCTGTGCTTTTATAGCAGTCCAAGCAGCATGTGTGCAAGTTTGGCTGCTTCTCATTCTCCTTAATGAGGGAAGTGGTTGCATAGAACTATGTAGAGTAGTTGTCTGCATTGTTTATTAATAATAGTAAACTATTCAGATTCTGACCCTTGACTCCACAAAGTTTGTGACCATGTTGGATGCTGGAGTAAAAGTTGTATTGTTATTATTCATATTTATTTGTTGTGAGGCTGCAAGTTACATTAAAAACCTGAAAGATTTAACAGGTCAGAGGTGTTACTGTCCTTTAATCTTCCCATTGTTCTAATAAAACACCTTTGTCTCACAGAAATGTTCTGTGCAACCCTGGAAGTCTGTGTAATGTAATAATTGTTTACATTCAACCCACGTCAAATAAACCAATCAACTGCCTCTCACCTGTCTGATGTTCTGCCCCACGTACTCGATCACCATTTCATCTGCTGCGATGGGCTCCATAGCAAACAGACCCCAGTCGTGGATGTGAGACTTGCAGAATCTGATCTTCTTCTTACGGAACTGAAAGAGAAAAGGGAAGCAAAGTAAATTCAAGGTATCAGGAAAGCTGATATTAAAATGCTTCATCACAGAAATGCAGACACAGCGTAGGTACAAGCAGGTGGCGAGCACAAAAGGTAAAACCATCTATGGTCAGATCAGCTGATATCTGATGATGATGATGATCTTGTTTACTGTTCTTTTTATAAAACTCAAGGTGAATCAAACTGCCCACTGGAGCGAAGTTCTGTTGGGCTGTGTTTACCTTCAGCTGGTTGAACTTCAGCAGGTCACTGTCACAGGCGAACGAGGACAGCAGGCGACGCTGCTCCGACCGCCGTTCCGAGCCAGCTCTGGTAGAGGCGTGGACCTGTGCAGGAATACTCATACCCTGCAGAGAGAAGATTGAGTTAGATGTGTTCTCCCACACACATATATTAGCATACATTATGTAAGTAAGTCAAGCATCACAGTCTGTTCTCGGCTGTCCAACCTGTGTGTCGACTGGCGGCTCCTCTGACTGCAGCTTTGTGCTCTGAAGGTACTTGATCTTGTCCTTCTTGTCGATCTTGTAGTATCCCTCGCTTCGCGCGCAGCCGGTCATGTGATCCCTCATGCCGTCGTCTCTTCTCTTTTTCTTCACTCCAGGGATGTTGGTAGGTGCAGGGTAGTTAAGGAAGAAACTGAAAAACCCTTATACCACAGCTGGGACATCATAACACTCAAATAAAAGTTCCTCATTTTCACCACCAGAGGGGGCTGCTATTTGATACACACAGTGCAAAAGAACTCTATTAGAAAAGAAAATAACCAAATATGACCTTTTTTGTGTTATTTCACTGCTCTGATCAACGAAAATGATTTGTGGTTTGTGGGGAACTTTTCAAGTTTGGACTTACAAAAGTGACATAAACATATAGATGAATGACATTTGGTGTAAAATCAGCTGGAGTTAAGCAGTAAAGGATATGAGGATGGTTGACCCAGAGTGTGTCGTTGAGCCAGTCGTTGCCGTTATCCTGCTGAAGCATCTTGTCATAAGTGATCTGCAGGAGCCGCATGTCCTCCTCATCTATGCCTTCGTTCCAGATGTCATACAGGATGGTCATCTCCTCAAACTCTGTGCGCCGGTTGAAGTACGGCCGGGGAGGCGAGGTGACGGGGGACAGGCTGCCCAGCAGAAGCTCCTCCCAGCCTCGCCGCGGCCTCCGCACTGGCTTCACGACCACGGGTGCCTCGTCTTCATTAGACAGGAAGCTGTCTTCTGCGGGCAAGACCGTCTGAGGATCCACGTCCTTACTTTCCCGGAAGTCGAGGCTTGGATGGTTGGGGGACTTGGCAGACATCCTCTGCATGGCTAGATCGCCGAGGTGTGCGTCAAGAGGCAGCGGGGTGGACTCGGATGAGAGCTCCAAAGACTCATCAGCTGCAGAGACAGCTTGGGTCTTTTTGCCTTTGGGTCGTCCAGGTTTCCTCTTTGATGGAGCAGTATCTGATGGCACAGGGACATCTACAGTGAGACCAGCAGGCAGATCTTCAGGGACACTGGCTGAAAGCTCTGCTCCAGCTGATAAAGCCTGGTTAGGAAGGGCGCTGATGGGAGGCTCCTTAAAGACTGGTCTATCGTCTAGGCTCTCAGAGGATATTTTCCTATTAAGAGTCAGCGCTGTGGGGTCTGGGAAGACAGGGGTGAAGGTTAAATCTCTTCCTGGAGTGCGGGGGACTCCAGCACTAAGGACAGGGGACTGTGCAGGGTAGGAAAAGGGGCTACCGGGGATGTGAGGGGAGCTAAGCAACAAGCTGCTGCCCGTCAGCGGGGCATCGCTACCAGGTGTGATGGGCACCGTGTCCGTGCTCTGGGACTTGCCCAGACTTCGGGCACGTTCCATCAGGTCCCTGCCCGGCGTGCGGGGGATGTCCTCGTCTGTGGGGAGCCTGGCCCGCTGAGGCAGGTCAGGAAGGGGACCAGGGGGTGGATGAAGGAGGGAACGACCTTCTATTGCCGGGTGAGGAGGGAGAGGAAGGTGCATTAAAGATGCGGAAGCAGCTTTGGGGACGGGTGTATTTGCATCTAAGTGGGATGGAGCTAATCGACCCAGGGTGCAGGGTACTTCCTCAGGCTCTGCTTTACCTTTGGCTTTGGTCTCCTGGTCGCTGTCGAGCAGGGCACCTGTAGGAGTGGGAGGTCGAAGGTTCGCTACGTGCTCCAGAGGTTCAGACTTCACCACAGGAATGTTGACTCCAACACTGATGTCAGGCTCTTTGACTACAAGACAAGAAAAGATATTTAAGTTAACCTCCGACATCAATACTTCAAAATCGTGTAGAAATTTTACGTTGGACCTGAATATTACAGATTTAGGAACAGAGACTCACCTGGGATGCCTTTGGGTGATGGTGGCTTCAGGTCCTCCATTACCTCCTCGGGACTGGGAGGTCTGCGTTTGGGCTTGCTGCTTATCTCTTCCCTGCTCCTATGGTCCTCCTTATCCTCTGGGACTGGTCTAGTAAGAGGGCTTTGTGCCTTTGTCTCTGCCTCCCGCTCCTCTTCATCGGACGACGAAGTTGTAGAGGACGAAGAGGACGAGGTGATCTTGACCTCTTTGCCTTCGTCGTCCACATCTTGTGCCACGGTCACCTCGGCTTCTTCCTCCTCCTCATCCTCTTCCTCTTCGGAGCTTAGCTCGTACTCAGAGGAGTCTTCGCTTTCTCCCGAGGAGTCCGAGCTGGCCTTGGAAGAATCTGAACTCTCGGCTTCTGAAAGATATGAGGCAAATAAATTATACATCACATGAAACAGACAAAAACCAACCAGCTGTTGCTGTCTGATATTTAAAGTACCATCATCAGACGAATCCGAGGAAGCGCTCTCACTGGATGAGTCTTCATCATCACCCTCCTCATCGCCACTCTCCTAAGAGATGATCACAAATCAGACAAGCGTTAGCACATTACGTGAAAGATAATCCAACAGATACTAAATGAATGGTAATTTATGAGACGGCTTACTTTGCCCGACAACAGCCTATCGGTAGCCTTCGTTTCATCAGGCTCCTCCTCCCTGTCAGACAGAGACTCCTCCTCCTTCCCTGAGGTGTCCACTTCTTCCTCTCCCTCACTGTCCAGTTCAAGTGGCCGCGAGTGCCGTCGCTTTGACGACGTACCGTCAGCATCCATTTTGGAATCGTCCAAGGGCAGCTCAGCTGGGTCTCGATCCCGGTCTGACAGAAAGGAACCACGAGATAAATTAGCTGTTGGCAACTTCATTTCAACACCACGAACAAAAGAGAAAGTTGTGAATGTAAATGTGAAGACTGTTTGGTCTGCTGTATCGATATTGGAGGGTTACCTTCATCCTCCAGCTCGTCATCCACTGGAGTTGAAGGTCGGGCTCGTTTGTTGTCCCCTGCTGATGCAGCCTCAGGTGGGTCCTTCCTTTTCACCTGAACACAACACGCGACCATTAAACACCAACCAACAGTGCGACTGGTCAAGGAGAACACAGACTCCCTCTTTGTCTGTGTTTTTTAAATTTTAAGGCTTACCTTGAAGGAGGGCAAGCGGATAGCTCCTCGCAAACTTATTCCCAGGTTCATTCCCTCGTAGCCCAGTCCCTCGCCCTTATTCCAGTTCTCCAGCAGACTTGAACCCATTGTCTCTTTAGGTTTAGGTCTTTCTTCTTCCTTCCCCTCTGTACCCTTCACTGGAGTCAAAGACGCCTGGGGAAAAAAGAACAGGATTTTAAAGGCACCAATTAGAGTCTTTTGTGACCTCAGTCTACAGATCAATATCTATGAAACGCATGCTGCTTCAGGTGTGAATGCAACCAGTTAATTGGTCGATTATCTTTCCAATAAGTTGTTTGGTCTATAAAGTGCCAGAAAACTGTGGAAAAAGCCCATCCAAAGTATTTAACATGCTCTTCTTGTCTGATCATCAGTCTGTAACCCAAAACAAATCAATTAATTAAAGTATTGTTCATCAAAGCTGCTGTCATCTTTCCACCACTATCTGTATCACAGATCTGTCAGAATCCTTGTAAAATGTTTAGAAACTGTTTTTATTAATCAGAATGGCACTTGTCAAAGATATTTACTAATAAAGATTCATGCGGCTGTAGGCTTGGACAGACCCACATAGAGAGAGGGTGTTTTACTTCTGTTTTAATAGTGTGCAAAAAGCATCATGTTTGATTAGTTAATTCATTTTCATGAACATTTGTGCTGCAAACTACTACCTACTACTTACTGTTCTTGATGTCACTGTAATTCATGGCTTCTATTATGTATAATTGAAATCATATGATATGGACCGCATTACAACATTTTCATTATTTATTTTTAAAATTTATATTATAATAATATTTATATCTTTTATTGCCTTTAATCAATAGAGACAGCTCTAGAGTGACAGGAAAGAGGGAGAGGGAGAGAGAGGGAGCGCGAGAGAGAGAGAGAGAGAGAGAGAGAGAGAGAGAGAGAGAGAGAGAGAGAGAGAGAGAGAGAGAGAGAGAGAGAGAGAGAGAGGGGGGGATGACACACAGCAAAGGGCCACAGGTTTGAGTCGAACCCAGAGCCACTGCAGCAAGGACTCAGCTTTGGTACATGGGGCGCCAGCTCTACCTGGGGAGCTACCAGGGCACCCCTTTACAATAAGGTATGGTTAGGTCAGTACAAGTATATATATTCCCCACACATACTGTGCATGTGCTTTGCCTCTGTAAGTAACACTGTGCTTGTGTCTCAGAAGCTGAAATGAATAAGTTACCTTTGCGGAGCGTTCCTTCTTATCCCACCAGTCATCAAAGGCTCTAAACGCCACCACCTCCACCATTTTGCGGTTGAGGTCCCTCTTCATGATGGCCTTCAGCTCTTTGACAATGACCAGCAGCACACCGTCAACAGTGGCCTTGTGTGGATCCTCTTTTTTAGTCTCATATCCAGGTGGAGGAACAGTAGGGTTGAACTTTGGTATACTGGGATGCTGCCACTGTTGTCCGGGTGCTCCTGCGCTGCTAGCAGGTGTGGCACCCATAGACAGGGGCGCATAGGGTGCCCCAAAAGGCCCAGACGCACCACTGTCCATAAAATGTGGATACTGATAGGACCCTCTACACTGAATCATGCGATTAAGCACCTGCTGCTGCATCTGGAAGGACATGGGGACGGTGCTCCACTGTTCCCACCGCAAGCCACCCATCATGTCCACTGGCATCAGTGGCATTATGCCATGAGAGTAGGGACCCATGTGTGGCAGCATATGGTGAGGCACTCCGGGATGACCAGCCAGGGGCAGGTGGTGATGTGTGATGGCGAAGCCGGTCTGGTGTTGGAGGTGGGCGAAGCCGGGAGGAGGGATGGAAATGGTCTGCATCGGGGACACTGCAGAGTTTACAACGATGCCCTTGCCACAGTCTCCACTGGTGATCGGAGTCCCTGGCATCTCGTCGTCAGAGATCTCCATGTCTTCTCCTGACGACTGATGGGCCTGTGTGAAGAGGGACAGCCTGTCAGGACTATGCAAAGTCAACATCTATTTTTTACAGGTTACTCAAGTACAATTATCTGCCCTTTTCATCTCCATGACAACTGAGCAAACGCCATATACTTCTGAAGACGTTGAGATGGGGTCAAAAAGCACAGGAAAAGGTTAGTGAGTGGACCTTGAGTTGTTTTGTAGGATTGTCAATTTCACCTTTGACTTTAATATTAAATATGGGTATAATTTTTCTATCCTAGTTCTGATTCAATACCTGAGTTTTTAGCCATTATATAGCAAAAGAACTGAAGTTTGATACTACTCTGTGAGGAGTGAGTAATTCAAAATGAGTGCAACAAATGATTTAAGGGCTGATCTGAGTTCAAAGTTTAGTATTCGCAATAGCAAAGTCAAACACAACTGACCCATGTCATTGGTCAGCATGTTTCCAAACAGAACTGTTTGCTCGAGGCATCAAAACAATTTCATCTTAAAACCATAGCAGTGAATAATATGACTGCAAGACTTTAAAAGAAACTTGCATTGAGTTCTCTTCCCTGCTGTTTATAAAAGGGATCTCTGTTACAACTGCTGCAAAAATGAAACTAAGTAAGGGTAAACTCAGCATGGGAGTGGCGTTGTTACCCAAATGACCTGTTTGCAGTGCTTGCTTTGTGATAACTTGAAATGTGAGACAGGAGGACGCTGTGGCCAATCCTGACTGTCAGGCTCAGCAAAACCAGGAAGTGTGGTGCTGAATGGGGCCAACAGCCAAACTGTGTTTTCCTCCGTGTGAGCGTGTGGTGAGTATTAGAAAGAGGAAACAAGAGTGTTCAATTCCCCAACAGCGGAACGGGTCTTATTTCTCCTTTCAAAGCGCAGCGCAAAGTGTCGAAACACAACATCACAGGCCAGATGGTGTAACTGTGACTTCAAACAAGGAGACCCACATTTGAATGTGAAGGTATTTGTAAGGCTGCAACCCATTCGGCTGAAACTTTTCATTCATAAAACTCATTTCAACTGTTTTACCTGCACTGACGAGGAGTTTTATAGATTTATTCAGAGACAACTGTCTAACACTTCTTAAAAGAGGTAGTTCATAGACAAATAGTAGTCATTCTGAGAGCTTATCTGTCAACAATAAACAACAAAACAGCATTTAACTGAACTGAAACAGCATACACCTTTTTTGTGGCCCCTTCATACATGGACTGTTGTGAAACCGGAACTTCTTTAACAACCAGAATGAAACAAAAGGAAAAGTTTACTACTACCACCTTGCACTGAAACTAGACCTCACTTCCTGTGTCCTCCGTGTAACCGTCATTCACAGCTGTGAGTAAACATCAGCACCACGCTACTATCAACTAATCAAGACTACCAACACAGGCTCATTTGAGCTAGATTTGGCACTTTAGAATGATGTTTTCCTGTGAAATGTGCCAAACTTAACATATGGAAATGTGTATATTATTATTTTTAATATAAACAGCTTCCAGTCTCATGCATATATAAGTAAGAAAATCAGTGTCTTACTGTGTCCATTTTATCTGTGGGAGTGTGGCCTCGAAAATGTCCATCTTTGAGGTCACTGTTGCTCATCTTCTCCGGGACAGGAGAGCTGATTCTCTTGATCAGGGATGCAGTTCCAGGAATTGGCTCTTCATCTTCCGAGTCTGGCAGTGGGGTCGGACTGATGTCCTCCAAGCCTGTGCTGGAGGGACGGGAATTTTGCTGGCCACCTTGGGAGCCGCTTGTGTAAGGGGGAATCGGGGATAACTGGGAGGACGAGGAGGAAATCGGACTTCCCTCCATTCGCACCTCAGTGTCTGAGTCTCGCGCCAGGAACAGCAGTTTTGTCCTTTTCTCCTTGAGGAGCATCTCAATGCGGGAATCCAGGCTATTGCGCTCTGGATCCAGTGTGGGGGAGCCGGGTGAGGGGCAGTGCTCTGGCGTTTGTGGTGGAGGGGTGGTCGGATGGGGAACGGGTTCTGGCGGGGGCTCGGGGATCGGAGGAGTTTCTGGTCTCTCCTTGACGGGTAAAAAGTCAGTGGCGGCTGCCAGAGGCGGCTGCGGTGGTCGGAGGTACTCACCCTCCCTTTGGGTTGGGTGATGGAAAGCTGGCTCTGACGGGGGGAACGCGGGGGGCAGAGGAGCCTGGTAGGGTGAGAAGGCGGACTTGAAGTTGGGTGTAGCAGGGGGAGGCGCCGTGTAGGTGAAGGAGGGGGTTGAGGGTGGAGGTTCAGGTGGGGTGAGTTGGTGCTGTTTGAAGGGAGCTTGTTCAGACGTCGTACCTCGATACATGTTGCTGCGGTACTGAGGCCTCTCCGGCCTGCGGTTGTATGCATCCTGGAACTTACTCTCGTGTCTGCGAGATTTGTAACCTCCGGAGCTCTCAGGCCGGCTGGACTGGTACGCGGGGGTGGACTGCCGACTGGAGTAATTGGAGTCTTGAGAGAAGGGCGTACCTGTCTGCCGTGGGGTGTGAGGGGTTCCCTGGGACTGGGGTGTGTCCTGCCTCAGGCTGGAGTAGCCCGTCTCCAGGGACAGAGGAGTGGTGGAGCTGCTGGATGGCAATGTTCCTCCGACAGCAGATACACTACTCTCCGACACTACTCTCCGGATGGGCTCGCAGGCCTTAGAGGAGACAAACAGGATTGGGATGAATCAAGGTGTCACGGGCACACAAAAAAAATAAATACCCCTGATGTTTTGTTGAGAGTGCCTGTAACTTAGATGCGACTGTATATCAATGCAGTCATGAAAAATAGTTGTGATGATTTCCCCTAGATTACTAATTTCACTGTGTATGTGAAGATCTTCTTAAAAAAAAAACAACATCTACTGGATAAGAGTAGCTATGCACAATGCCTGGGTGACCTCGTGCTACAAGGCCAAAGTGCACGTTTCAGTGGCTTTGTGATTTCAGTCCACAGGGAAGGGTCTGGATAACATTTCCTCTGCTCTACTCCACCACCTGCTGCACTGATAAAATGGACTGCAGATAAGGATGTCAGCTTAAATTGGCATGTTGGTTTCTTTCTACAAAGTAACACCACAAATCAGTAATCACATCGACAAAATAATATGCAACTGTTCTCTAAGCTGACCAGTGGAGACTGTACTAAATTGTTATTATCCAACTCCCACTGACACAGTTAAGGGAGTGATTTTACATAAACCACAACCATGAACAAACAAAAACAAAAACAAAAAAAGGGCTTTTACCAGTAAGGCTTCTGCCAGGCTACGAGGGGAAACCTCTCTGGCCTCCTCTCCACCAACAGGCAGCGTCCGCGGAGTGTAGCTGCCGTTCATCAGGAGCTGGAAGTACCTAAGGCGATTCTCACCTGCAGAATGGTAAACATGTGTGACGCAAAATCTATAAAACAGCCTTAATGCCAGCAGGCTTTACTAAAACTAATCTGGCACAATTTATATAACCGTTACTATTCAATGGCAGCTGAACCCAAATCTAAATAACTGTAGAGGGAAGCATACACATAATGCAGCCTCCTTTGTGAGTACACATTTCCAAGTTGTTTTGAAAACAGTAGAGCCTTTAAAACTAATATTCTTCATAGCTTATGCCCGCCTATATATGGACTATAAACTGTAAAACTCAGTTATTTTATGCAATAAATATTGTTAAAGTACATTAAAGTAATAGGAAACATTCTATGTGATACATAGGCCCAAGCATGTCTTAAGAGATCTAAAACATGTTACAAATGCAACACTCGCTAAATACAACTCTTATTTAGACTCTGTATAAAAATAAATTTGTGGAAATAATTCAAGAGAATAGCGACTGTGTAGCCAGTGAAAACTATACACATTGTAATTAAAAACATGAGTCATAAATGACTTAAAACTGTTGCCAGTCCAATAAGGAATACTTTACATTGTCTTAAAGTTGCTGCTCTGCATCAGCCACAAACAACAGCCTCCTTGGAGTCTCAACAGTGTTACAGACACAAAAACTAACACTAAATGTCATGTTGTCATTTTCTTTAAATGTAACTCAACAGAGACAATCTGAAGGTGGGGGGTGGTGGGGGTGAGAGGGAGGACTCTGACACATTGGTTTGTGTTTGTTTACAGGTATGAAATTATGCACAGTGGGAGTACACAGCACCCTCGGCTCTGGGGCTTGTGGGAGCAAGCTAACATTCAATGAAATTCAATTATCCCACGTTACCAGGCAACGCACGTATATTTACACACGTGACTGCTGCTGCCCCCCCCCCTCTCCCCAATAAGTCAAAACAAGGCTTTTGTCATTTGACATCCAGTACTAGTTATTGTTCCTACAGCAGAATACAGACCCGATCGTGCATTCATGTAGCTTTACACGTCTTTTTCCTTGAATGCTTGAATCTCTGTTTACCTTTCGGGTCCAGCTCCACGTGGATGATGTTTCCCATAACAGACGTGTCGTGGAGCGACTGCACGGCCACCTTGGCGGCTTTCACGGTCTCAAAAACAACTTTGGCGATTCCCAGGTGCTTTTTGTTCTTGGGGTTGTACAAGATCTCGACCTCCTCGATATCTCCAAATTTTTTGCACATGTCGGTAAGAAATCCTTCCCGTATGTTGTCGTTGAGCCTGGCGAATGTCACCTCCTTTGGAGGCACGGGGCCGATGTAGCACTCGTCGATCTGGGAAGGAAGGAGGGAGAGAGGAGTTAATGGTGCTTTTGGGGTTTAATGTTGCACCATGTGGGGTCATTTTGTGGACAGCTGAGATAAGAACAGCAGTGCCGGAGTAGTTACGATGAACACGCAAATCCAGTCGGGACCTTCTGCACATCAGACTGGGGTTATTTTGGTTCTAACAGCCCCTCTGACAATGACACTTTCACCCCGACATCCCAAAGATGAGTGAGGGGGGTGTGTCTGCAACTTTTGACAGCCCCTCTTTCCTTCCACCGGGTAAAAGCTGCCATCATACTCTCTGTCAGAGTAGATACCTTAAATTTGGGCACCGGTAGGTCCGTCTCTTTGTACTTAGTCCAGAGACGACCGATCCTCGGGTCTCGGACGATGTCCACTGGTGGCATCCCGGGGTTCTGTAGGAGAGGAGGGGAGAGGAGGGGGGGAGAGGAGAGAGACAATACTGTTATCCATCCCATTCTCAACTTCACACGGCGAGAACTTGTTGCAAAGTAGTTTTTTTTTACACAAACCGGACGCGGTATTTTCGATTAAAAGAACGATCCCTCTCTCTCTCTCTCTCTCTCTCTCCGACACGCTAGTTCAAGATGCTGGGAACATGCCGGTGGCTGGTCACGGCCACATTGTAACCTATCATGGAGGTCGGCTACTCGGTTACTATTGTAGCCGTTTTCGCCGCGTCAAAAAAGGCGGTCCACTTACGGGCATGTTGAAAGTCTGTCCATCGTAGCGGTACAGTTTGTGTGACCCCTTCTTCAGCGCCGGGTCGATGATCAACTTGTAACTTCTCCAGTGGTGACTCCGCTTCTCCGCCGAGCCGCAGACGGGATGACTGTCCATGCCGTTCGCCAGACCTGAAACGACAGGCAAGCGACAAGGAGACAGGGAGAGCTATCGTGAGGCAACGCCAAAACACGGTCCCGTTACCAGCCCCCAACACTTTCCCCCCCTCTCAGCCAAACGTTACAGATGCATGACTTCGGGTGGAAGCGGGTAACCCCCCCCCCACAAGTGAGAGCCAAAAAAAACGGGATCTAGCGTATATCCCAGTTACGGAAAACAGGCATTAGGAGGGCTGGAGAAAGAGGAGGAAAAAAAAAGCTTACTTGAACTCTGCTTTCTGCCATGGTCTTCGTTCAATCTGTTTCTCTCCCCCGGCTTGGACATGGTTCGTCCGATCGAGTGATTTTTCTTTAATTGATGAAAAGACGAAACCGCTTTCCTTATCGCCGCTTACATTACATGATTTAGCTTGAAGAATACTGCCTCCTTTTCGGTGAGAGCCAACACATATTGTGTGCCTCTGGTCTGTAGCTTCTGTCTCTCCCACAATACACCGCTAGGCTTGCCCTCCTCCGATGCTAGCCGCACATTCGCCACGAACTTATTTCTATTTCCACATAAGCGTGAATGTCGCTGTAGCTGCTTGAGTTAAAAATGTATATATTTTGTTTTTAGGAAAGATAAATCGCATAGTAACGCTCGTATGGGCACGTGAGATTAACAGGAGCCCGGTAACGGCTTTGTGTCTCTAAACCTTTTAAATCATGTTTGTGTGGAATCTGCCGACTGCATTTACCCACACGGCAAACACAAGATAGACACAGGGGGCAATATTTTCTCAACTGACACTAAAAGCTAATAAAAATTATTTTACTCGAAGGTTGGTTTTTTTTGGTGGGTTTTTTTGGATTTGGTTGTTGTCGTTCACACATTCAAGCATGTTGTGGCCATACTGGAAAACGGAAACAAACGGATGGGGGGGACTCCGCCGCCGTAGAGCCAGTTGTTGACTGCTAATGTGTGGCAGTTAATACAAACCTCGGTTCGGTGAGGGGTTGAATTAAACAGTCGAGCTAACCGTTTATAACCGTCGGAATGCGGCGGTTTGCAACGTCTCCCTCTCTCTTGTCAGTTAGTCTAATCCGGACCGACAAACTAGTGCCAAACCGTCGTGTGTGGGATCTTTTTTTTTTTTCTTTTTTTTTTTAAAAATGTATTAAAACAACCGCGGAGCTTTCCACTTTTATGTATCAACTCAAAACCCCGCTGTGGATTTCTTGCGTTTTAAGTTTATAATTTTTATATTGTCGAGCAGAAGTGGATTTTTGTTTGACATTGCCTGGTGTTTTGCAGTGCTCGGGCAATTGGCTGGTTAACAGCGGCAGCTCGGCGGGCCAATCAGAGCGCAGCAGCAGAGGAGCTGTCTGCTATTAGAAGCACGGCTCAGGAGTCCTTCAACAGAGAGCAGAGAGAGGGGGCCGAGCGCTCTCGGCAGCCATTTTCCTAAAAACAGGACTCAATGGCCTATATGGGTTTCCTTTGTTCCAAAAGGGATCTTACACTTGATTTCCTCATCTCTCACGGACTATGATAAAACTATGATTCCTCCTTTTAAAGGATTGAGAAGAAGGAAGAGAATGTACTGGATGTAATACCCTGTGACATTTTGAGCCTTTTTTCCTCTGCCTGGAATCCATCTTTGTCTTAACTAGGTCATGGCACACCCATATAATAGTATTTATATTTCTTAAGTGAAAAGAAAACCAAATGTTGTGAATAAACAGCTTTATGGTTTTGAAGATGTTGAATTTGAGAAAAAAGAGAAAAAAAACACAGTTAAAGTGACAATGTGTGATGGCTGGTTGTTGGCATTGCACTTTATGGCCTTGTAGGATAGCAATGAGTAAGTTAAACTCTTTTATAATAATTGAACTATTTTGATAATTTAGTGATGTTTAAAATGTGAGGCATGCAGTTACTGTTATTAAAAGTATGTTCTGTCAATTTATCTATTGATCTATCATCAATTTTATCACATAGAAATGTTGAAATCTGTAAAAGCCAACTTTATTCAATATGTTCACTGGCATGCTGACATATAAATATACAGCCTACCAGTCCTGGTTATATACCTTGCTCCTCAAATGACAGAAAGCAGGCCATGGGTAACTTAATGGCCTTTTGCAATAGTTTATAGTACTGCCTGCAATTTTCTGACTGTTGATTGATAACCCATTTGCTTTTGATTAATGACTTTAAACACTTTCCTCTCACAACAGCAACGGTTAACACCCTGATGGCTTGTGTTGTACCCTACCTACAACTGTGGAGACAACTTCAGGCACGATTAGGTTTGTGCAGCCCATTTGCCATTTAAAAACCAAATGCGTCCAAAAGTGTAAACGTCGGTTTGACCTTGCGTCAAGGGCACATTTAAATGTATTAAGAAAGCTCAGTTAGTCTTTTTTTTTTCCCTTTTAAAGTTTCTATAACAGTGCAAAAAAAAAAAAAAAAAAAAATGAAGACTGTAAAAAATCTTAGAGGAAACAGATGGAGGGAAGACTCTTATGGTGAAAATATTTACCTCAGCACTTTGGTGAAATGCAGTTAACAGGCCTAAACGCAGGGACAGGAGGATTGTTTTCAGCTCCATCTTCGGATCCTCTAATAATGGCATAAATAAGGGGTGGGAAAGCGTCTCCTGAAAAGGAAGGAATCCATTAGCACGACAGATAGAGCTCTTTTGAAAACTTTTTTTTTTTTGATCAGTGGTGGTAAGGCATTGCCTCTCAGCCAGCGAATATGCATCTTCAAGCATCATCTGTGTGGGCAATATGCAAACCATCTCCTCTCTCTCTCTCTCTCTCCTTGAAGACAGGATTTGCAGTCAAGTATAACCTCTTCAATTTCGACATTTCTCACAGAGCTACACCAATATATAACCACAAGGAAGTATTGTTTTGTGAAAGGTAATGGATTTTGAGCTATTTCACTCATTTGTCAATTTATATATGTCTACATGTAAGTAGGCTGTATTATATAATAGAGGACAGACAACACGAACAATAATTGTGGTTAAAACGTTATCAGCAAAGTAAAAAAATAGAAAAGGCTATTGACTTTTTGTATAATGTAACCCATTTGTTTTTTTGATTGATATTGCAAACTTACAGTTAGTATTCACAACATGTAATCCAAGTCTTAAAAAAACGAGCAAAGGAATCTTATGGGGAGGAATCTTGGATATTTTCACTGCTTCCCTTTGTCCAAAGAGACCTTTTTGGTGATAGACTACACTTGTTCAATGGTTTCTCTGCTGTTCTCTTGTCTCAAAATGGCTTCTCTACAGACAAAGGAGAGCACTGTGCTGTAAAATGTTGCTGCGCCATAACTGGGTGAGGCTCACTCACTCACTCGGCGAGAGTGGAGGCTTTTTTTTTTTTTAACCCGAGGACGTTTCTCGGTGATTCAACAGGAAGTCTTTTTTTTTTTTTTTTTACACGGGTGATTTTTTTTTATTAAATCTCTTTTTAAAAAACGTTTAAACATGTAAAATACGAAGACAAAGTAGTCGACATAGCGTGTACGGGAGGATAACGTTAATAAGGTGGCGCATTTAGGCTGTCGGTTGCTGGGTGCTGACTCGCCCTGGCAACGGCAGTAATCCGAGCGCTCTGGACGGTTGCCACGAAAGCTCGTTGCTGCTGCACCCCCACACTGCCCATATAAGGTCAACAGGAATCCTCTGCACTGTTAGCCCTGTTGTTTTTGTATCTGGGTGAAAGTAACACTGGGGGGGGGGTTGCTTCGGGTTTCCGTACTTTAAGTTTGAGACAAAGGCAAGGCGGATCGAGTGTTTTTAAGTGCTGCAGATCATACAAATGAGTAAGAATCTATCTTATATTCGGTATAGGAGTTTAAAAATAGACATGGGGGGAGGGGGTGTTAAAGGGCTTTCTATGTGCCTGTTGGTGTTGTGTGTTTGAAGAGACACACAGTGGTAGTCGGTGTGGCAGAGGCCTGTTTTTCTTGTTATCCACTCCTAGATCCGGCTGCCAAGTGCGCACGTCCCTCCATTTGCAGGTCACGAGGCTGTATAAACACCATTCCTGCACTACTCCCCCTGAGCCTCCATCCCCCATGTGCAAAAAAATGTGTGAAGACGGTTTTATGTGTGTGACAAAGGTGAACATTTTGCGTTCAGATCCACCAGTGTTATTTATAGGCCTTTGTTTAAAAAAAAAAAAAAGACAAGAAACAACCCTCCCCGGTGGGTTGCGCCATTCAGCTTTGCGCGCCGCTGACAGACTGGAATATTCCACACAGAGGATTGGCCTCTCTTCATGCTGGACAGCTGTCTCTCTGCACGGCGAAAATCTATTTTTGACAATTGTTCTTTGTTTATTAATTGATGAAAAAAAAGGGGGCTATACACCTATGGATATTTTGTACACCTACGGGACAATTTATTTCACATCTTTTATATGCTACTTTATTCACATGTTAAAGCTGCCAGTTTCACCTTGTAAGTCAAACAAGCACTCTTTTCTTTCTTTTTTTATTAATATTTATTTATTATACAGGCATTTTTTCATAGCTTTTGCTACACCATACCGTATTGTAGAAGCATATGGGGCACATGAGAACCGTGTATGGCTATTTTTGTGGAGTCAGAATAACCTGGCAACCAGACAAACTGCTAAATGCCCTTTCTTTCTGTCTCTTTGTATGTTCAGCCTTTTATTCTGACGGATTGTTCACTGAACCAAATCAGGTTTCCTCGCGCTTTGTGTGTGTTTTTCTTTTTTTTTTTTTTTTAGGATTTTTCATGCAGATTGGTGGTACTGTAATTATTTTATGTGGCTTTTCTTATCTCTAGCTCTTAAATTGGCTTATTTGCATGTCTAGTGTAATGTTCCACAGTATGGTTTCTGATGTAGTCTCTTTTACTGTCTGTGTTTTCTAAAATGTTTGAATAAATAGATTATACACTCATTTTATGTTTTGTTGTTGTGGAAACTTAAGCAGGTTGTTGTATTTGTTAGTGGATTTACATTGCAATTTTCAACTTAAAATGATTTTTAGGCCCACATTTAAAACAGTGTTTTAGCCTAGTCATGACATACAACACTAAAAAGTACATAATGCACAATTCATGCTGCAGGGTGACAGTTTTTTTTGTTGTTAAAATTCCCTTTTAGTTATTGCAGTAAATGTATGTGTAGTCAGGCGAAATGTTTTCTTAAAATAGGCAAAATGAAGGGCAGTGTCAGCTCATCCTCTTAAAGGGACAGCTTGCTCACATTTTCCTTTACCAATAACTGCATATTTTCCCACCAGTGACAACTAAAATTTAACTTTTTAATTTGACTTTGTAACCTCCCTCAGTTTGGGTTTGACTGCCTTTCTGAGAGAGAAAATTCAGACCAGAGACTGAATAAAAATAATTTCAAATGCAACATTTTTGTGCACTCTGGTTCTCTCCTGACACCGACTGTAATCAGATATCTGTGATTATTAGCAATCATCGACATGACTGACACATATTTCCGATCCTAATGTTAAAAATATCCTGTTCTTGCATTATGCTGTAATGTCCATGAACATCATCCAGGTCATTTGATGTCTAGTAGTTACTCAAAGGCAACTGGACTGAATGTATAACACTACACTGCATGTCCAGTTGCTTCTGATCATTACTATATATCTGGCTCACTATCTCCAATTTAAACACAGAGAAGCTATTCCTCATGTTCTAAAAACAGCCTCAAACACCCACAGCCTCCCTTTTTAAAAAACAGCACATAACCTACTGTACCTCCGACTGTTATCTCTCCAAACCAATCACTTTATTCTGCTCATTTAATTAGTTTGATGCTGGATAAGATGTCCGTACATTGCACCCTGGAACGAGAGAAAGTAGTTTGTCCTGACGCCCAATCCGTGATGTCACTGCTGTGTTCAGCCATACAGACTGAACAAAGAAGTATGACTGACATCATGGTTGTAAATACCCCTGGGGGATTCAAATAGATCACATTAAAAGGAAAATGCAGGAATACACACAACTAACTATTTCTATCAAATGCATGTATGTATTTCATGCTTGGATTCTGGTTGCTGAAGGTTTATTTAAAGGTTAACACTCTCGAATATTATACAGTCATAGACAAAATCAATTAAAACGTCTGCACCTCGTGAATTATCATCAGCCCCGGGAATACCACAAAATATTTGAATGACATTATCATTAAAGGAATATTACATATTGATTGAAACATCCACTCCTGATGATGAAAAGAGTGGGCAACCCAACATAAAATGCTCATACATATAGCATATTTTAAGAATCTGGGAGAAGTGAGGCAGCTTAATTATTCCTTGTTATAATTTGTGTTTCACTTAAGGAGAAAAAGGGACTGGCCTCAACAGTGTACACATTCAGCCCTTTCACTGTCATCAGAGGATCTCCAGGTCACACATTCATGACTTCACTGATAAGGAGTCTTATTGTAGTGATAACTGTGACTTTACTTCAGCATTAGGGGTGAACATTTTTCTCGTGTTATCTCACACGCACAGTGCTGTTTGATGGAGGCAGTGCTTCAGATTGAGTACCCACCCAGAAAATGCAATAGGCACACACGCACATACAATAGAGGAAGTGGGAGCAGCCGGACTCAGCAGCACCACATGTTTCAACTCAGCTGCGGCACTACTCATACCCAGATGAGATGAGATGCTTTCAGCGAGCAGATTGACAATAAGACTGGAGAAAAGTGTAGGGGGTCAATTGGAAACAGCTTCAATGTGACAGGAACAGGAAGTGGTGAAGAGAGTGAGCTACCTGGTAAATCATGAGGCTTGTCTGTTCCTCTCTATCGACACTGCCTGTATATCATCTCAGCCTTTCCAAATATAGATTCATCAGGCTTTACCATGTATTCAACTTAAATCTGGAGGGAGTATCTTCAGCCCCGTCCTGTCTGGCACCTGTTTGATTGTTTTGGTGGCGAGATGACACAAAACGGTGCTAGGACTGTTAATGGTACCGCAAAAAAAGGAGAAGAACTTAAAATTGTGATAGTGGGAGATGGAGGCTGCGGGAAAACCTCACTTCTGATGGTTTATGCTAAAGGTGATTTTCCAGAGGTAAGAAGAGCTTCCATGCCATGTAATGTATCTCATTTATTGATATTGTATATTTATTTATTAGTACACATATGTTTTTATGACCATAACTGTAAAATAATGGTTATCTCAGCCCTTAATGAGAATTTAGTCACATAAATGTGAGCTGCATTTCCTGTTTCCAGTTCACTCATAAGAATGTCATACCTTATAAAAGGGCAGAAATATGAAAGAATATATAAATATACAGTAAAGCTGGATCATAAAATGGACATCTTCCTTTTGTGTGTCAAAAACAGAAATATGCGCCATCAGTGTTTGAAAAATATGTCACCACTATCTCTCTCGGAGGAAAAGAGATAAAGCTCAACCTGTATGACACAGCTGGTAAGACTCTCGATCAAAAATCACCTCCATGTTGAAACATCTGTGATTTATGTGTTAGTTTCCAGTACATTAAATTTCACACTGTGTGGACAGATATCAGAGTTTTGAGCATGCTGAGCTCAGTGACCACACACTGTGTCCGCTGGCTGGACTTTGATAGAAACATGGTGCAGATAGACAACCATATAAGTAATAATAATGTTATAGCTTTTTATCTTTTAAGATAAAGTTTGACATCCTCACACGGTGTGTTCAGTCTTTATCTGATTGTTCTGACTCTGACACAGAGGAAGTGGTAAAGGGTGAAGTCAACGTCACAGCATCATCGACATCATCTTTCAGGAACTGACAGGCTGTTTGTATGTTAGTAACTACTAACAAGCTTTTATAGTATCAACTTTAGTGGCAAATCTAGTGTAAGATTGTTTTTGTCTTCACAAATAAACAAAAAGAAAAACCTAAATCAAGTAAAATCTTCCTTATTCATCCTGATCCCTGATTTTATGTACTGAATATGTACTTTAATTTACATTTTCTCCATTATTGTATTTTTACTGATTGATATTAGAGTCAGATCAATATTGGAGGGTTATTTTTTATTAGTTTACAATACAGCACTTCAATGCTAGGGCTGTGGATATCGAATACTATTCCAATTTAATACTAATTGATTGAATTGTGTTCAAAAAGTCTTATGTACTTAAGTAGTCAGATTCTCAGATTTAAATTCTTAATGTTATTGATATTTGCTGTTTGTTATTCAAATAGATACAGTTATTTAGATTTTAAAAAAATAGGATTTTTGAAGAAAAATAAGTTTAAATTTGGGTATTAAAAACTATACCATTTTGTGTTAGAGGTAATCGAGGTAAATAATCCCCAACATGACTCAAAAATCATGCATTTTACAAACTGCTGTATTCCTGTGGGCCATAAAACATGATGCTCTTATGTGAACAGTTTTTAAAGTAATTTCCAAGAAAACTCCTGACAGACGTGTGCAGGCCGCTTATCTTCTGTAGAACTGCAGCAGTGTGCCTTACATCAGCGGAAAAAGGAAGCTGAAGCCAGGATGTGGTTTTGTACATCTACCCTGTCTTTGTAGCATACATCATATCTTTATGTTCAGGCTGTTGCATCCAACGCAGACCAGTTTCTCCCTTTGTAAGAGGGAATTTCCAACCTAACCCTGAATTCCCTACATTAATCCTCTAACATGCGTTGTGTGCCTTCACTCTTCACAGGACAGGATGACTATGACAGGCTTCGCCCGCTCTCATACCAAGAGGCCAATCTGATTTTAGTGTGCTTTGATGTGACCAACCCCACCAGCTATGAAAATGTCTTGATAAAGGTAATGATTTATACGGTCCATTAACAACGTGCCGTGTTACACAGGCAGGTATAATGAAACAAGAATGTCACCATTCAACTGGAGCTCAAATTCCGTAAATGATTGTTGACTCTGGTATGTTGATGTTGGCTGCATTCTTGTGGCTATGATTAACTCACACAACTGAGCCTCCATGTGGACATTGACCCCCATGCATCGCGGGTTAATGTCACACTGGGACTTTCTCTTCTCAGTGCTGCTTACAAAAAAGTCAAAGAGAGTGATTCAGAAGCACAACACAAGTCTGGTGTTAAAACAATGATTCCTTACATTTTGTTTTTACCCAGTGGCACCCAGAGGTGAAGCACTTCTGTCGGGACACTCCGGTCATCCTGATTGGCTGCAAGACAGACCTCAGGAAGGATAAAGAGTGTTCAAGGAAGCTCAAGGCCATGAATCAGGCTCCCATCACTTACATGCAGGTAAGGCAAGGAGTGTGCAGACATTTAGTGAGCTATAAAAACAGGCCTATGCGAGAGGAAGCGCCCTAACCAGAACCTACGACCACATTCAACTTTACTACAGTTTCAGTGCAATAACATCTGTTTGTCTTCACCTGTGACCTTTATAATCACAGTTGCACAGTCTAATTGTTCATGTTGGTTTTGGGCTGTAGGGTGAGGAGACCCGGCAGCAGATGAATGCAGAGCTCTACCTCGAGTGTTCAGCAAAGTATCAGGAGAACGTGGAGGACATTTTCAGAGAGGCCACCAAAAGAACTTTGGCCTATAACCGAAAACAGAAGCACTTCAAGAGGAAGAAGAAATGTGTCGTTTTGTGAAGTCAAAAGGACAGAGGCTTGATGAGGACTCCACCCTCCTGCATTTAAGAGGCCACTGCTGATGGCTTCACTTTTCTCTCACTCACATTCAGAGTGGTTGGTCAGATACCAAAGATGATTCAGAAAGTACTCATTCCCTCTAAGTTTGGGCCTCACTGAATCATCCTTTACCGTCCCTAGAACACGACTACTGACGGAACAGGAAAGAAAATTAGGCAAGAAGCTGCAGCAGTGTGGAGACTTTCTAAAGTGGTATGCAACTTGAAATGCTTTCTATCAATGTATTTTTATATTTTGTCTCATAGAAAACATTGTACTGTTTCCAAACCATATTTTATTGAAAAAAAAAAGAAAATATATATATATATTCAGGAACCTGAAGTAGTTCTCGTGTTGTGTTTTCTATATATTTTTGTAAGGTTGAATTGAATGTTTCATGTGTTACGGATAAATTCTCAAACAAAATAGCTGTTAAAATGCAATAAATCTTTGTACTGTGAGTCATGGTTCAAGTGAAAAAGAAACAAAACATTGAACACCCGGCAGGGTTAGATCATTTCCAGAAAAACACTGAACTAGAATTTGTTTTGGAGCCTTGTCAACTTAAAGCAGAGCTCTTATCTTTAACAACAGCGCCCACTAGTGTCGGAACAAATGAATGTGAGCAATGGCTGCTAATAAGACAAAATAAATACTTTGTATATCAGTGCACAGAAGAAACACAGCAACAGACAGTTTTTAAATTGGTGTTTAATTATTAATATATATTTTTACAACGATGTACACAGATTGAGAAATTGTCATCTGTCTCTTGTTACTGATCATACTCAGGCACCAGTTACAGTCTTGTAATGAACATTGTTTAACATCAGCTACATCATAAATTGAGGAAATCAAGTTGTTCTGTGCGTTCGGGCAGCTCTCGAGTCAAATGTAACATTTTGGTCTGTAACCAAAAAAGAAAAAAAACAACAAGCTTCAATTCTCCCTTAATAAAAGTGATGTGTGATGAAATATGTTGATTCTCTCTGGCATGATTGCTTTGTGGGAAATGAAATAACGCTACAAGCTTTTGATTTTTCAGAATAAAAAAAAAGGAGACAGACATTTTTGCTGTAACAGGCTGGAGGGAGAATAAGGCATTAGAGACCTGACACTTCTACAGCTGTCAGTTTTAAGCCCATCTGAACCTTTGCCGATAGAAAAAAAAAAAAAAAAGAGCCTTGTACTTTCAAACAAGCGTTAAACACGACCCAGACAACACTACAGTGAACTAGAGCAAAAAGCTCCAGGTTTGGCCGTAAGTTTAATTCCTACAAATATTTTATTTAGTATGTTGATCGGAATTAGAAACAATAATCCGGCACAATTTTCTCATCATTCTACATCTTAAATCTTACAGTACGAGCTCTAATAGCAGCATTTGATCATAAGATGGGAACTAATAGCTTGTCGTTTGCAGCCCAGTTCTGATAAATCCAAACTGTGCATGGACTTCAAGTGTTAAAACAATTAAATTGAATAAGCCTGAAGCAAGATTTAGACCATTAGTGAAACATGATAAACCTATGTTAGTATTACGTTAATGAGAACATTTAAGTGTAACCGATAGGGAGGAGCTCACATGAAAATCTCCTTCAACCCTCACTGGGAACAGTTTTTTTTTTTTGTAGAGACACAAAATGTTTTAATGTCTGTGTTCATGTGACCAAGTTTAGGCGTTTAGATCATAGAAAAACAGTTATGGCTTTTGTAACCGCTGGCTGAAGGGAGAAACAGTGGTGCATTCCTTTATAGCCCTGACTCTGTCGAGGAACTAGGAAAAACAACAAAAACAGAGCTGCCACTGACTCCAGACAGACAACATACACCAGAAGGAGTTTCTTTTTCTGAAAATTGAAGGTCATTTTGGGCAGTCAAGTATTAGGTTTATGTTTTTTTTAAAAGTAGGAACAAAATCTAGTAAAGAAAATACTGGTTAGCAGTGAGATAGCGTAACAGGGAGTTGAGAACTACACATAAAAAGTTAGAGAATTCAAGAAAATTAAGCGCAGTGCCACGTTGAACAGTTTTTGTTCAAGCCAGAGACAGTTTGACCATTAATACTTCACAGAAGTATGAAGTATGTACATGACAGACTTTAGGTCTTAAAAGGCAAACTATTTTCTGTTGAATCGATGCTACCTGCCCTTTTTTTTTTGTTGCATATGATTTGAACAAAGGCTCTCTGACAAGATTCATGCGCTGACTTACACAAACACCCAAACAAAACACATTCTTTCCACTCACATTGTATGTACAGGATAAAGCGACAGACTGTTCAGATTTCAGGTGAACACCGCTTTGTATGTTGTGACCGACTGTGCAGCGACATTGACGAAGAGTCATTAGAAAGCAGAAGCCTGTAGGCCAGATACTTTGGCTGGACACTGTTGACGCCATCAAAGCCTGAGAGAAGCAGCGGTCTCAGCTTCGTCTTCTCCCGGCCTGATCGTTTGCCGCGGTCAGTCTATCAAGCGATTGTGCGCGTTGCTTCAAAATTACTGGCCTGTTCGTAGGAATCTGGAGTTTTTGTCTCAGTCATTTTTTTGCACTTTTCCCTGGTTTTTCTGAATCTTTTGGTGGACGACTTTTACAGTAGTGAGGAAGTTTCCCAGGAACAGGACAAGAAAAGTCAGTGCCAGCATAAATACCTGAATGAAAAAAAGGATAAAAGAAAGGGGGGGGGTTTATTCCAAGACACGTCCTAACATGCATTTTTATAACTGTAGCAATATCTGTATTTCAAGATGTTGAAGGGGTTAGAACATGTTAGGTAGGTGGGGATAAAATTATTTAACTAACACTACTCTAGACTTTATCACACGTAATTTTAAGAAAGAAATCGAGTATGATCAACTTCAGTGGCCACTCCTGTCACCAGCTCTGAATATAGCATCAAACGTGCTTGTGTGAGCACTGCTTACATACAGGTCAAAATGCACAAATGATTTAAAAAGAAGCCTGTCAAACATTTACCAATAAACCAAACAATGTTTTACTCTGCCTCGACACGTCTTTTGACATTTAAAGCACTCGATCTGGCCAATGTGATCCTTACCTGCCACTCCTTGCAGTCTTCATGTCCTGCCAAGCGAAACAGGGTCACAGAGTTGTACAGCTGCCAAAACTGTGAAGGAAGAGGACGCATTATCTTTCATAATGTCACGGCACACTCTGGTTGCACATACAAATTTCGTTTGATCCACATCTTTCTCCTCAGATCTAAAAAAAAAATGCATAAGATAAATTGTGCAATTGTGTGCACTTTTTATGCACTTTATACAGAGCAAACAATGACTGTTGGTGTGAAATGGCTCAATGGGCTTGCATGAGCTTGTGGGATGTCCTCCTGATTGTAAAATATTTGGAATTAGGTGGCAAAGCTGTTGTTTGATATTCAGCAAAAGCAGAAGAAGAGTTTAAGTTTTTACTTACATGGCCAAAAAAGAGAAACGGCAAAAGAAAAGTGAGGCCTCTCCACATCCAGGACTGAAATCCCTCTGCAGAGAAACAGAACGGTGACCTTGGGACAACATGACACAGAATACTACAGTGTTGTTTCACAGTCTTCGCTTCACAACAATCTGACATGAGATGGTTTGAGAAGCAAATTCACTGAGGCCGTACTCAAATTACTCCCGACATCTGCGTGGCAGCGTGCTGATGTTAACAACTGTCTCCATCTCTTGACCTTTACCCTATTTTTTCCAGACATGGTGTTGCAGATGGCTCGAGAGTTCAAACGATTGAAATGACTACAACCAAAAATAGCTTACAACGTACCCACTGTGAGGTCCAGCTGATTTCTCTCTCCCAAAGCTCGCAGCCTGTATAAGCAGCCGCTCTGGTAGTAATACTGGAGGAATTGGACAAAGCCTGGAGGACAAATGGATCGCGTAAAATGACAGATTACATCACACTCAGTGAACAGATCAATGCGGTTCAGATGATGCCTTAATACTGCGAAGGAAAACGGTTTTTGAGGACTAGCATCAGCTTATGACCAGTTACAAAACCCATTTAATGGAATAAATAAAAAAGGCAATAGCAGCCTGTGATGTTAAGCTTTGCATACTGAAATGAGGTCAATCTGTCCTCAAAACAAAACAAACAAAAAAAGAGCCACATTGTCTCAGTTTAAGCTGAATTTGTTAGGTGAGGCTTTCAAAAAAAAAAAAAAAAAAAAGACCATCTGTCTGTTTAACAGTTGACATAACCACCCAAAACCCCAACCAGAGAGCCCCATCACACTGGTTGTCACATCATACGTCTACATGTGATATATGGACTGTAACCACCATTATGTGAAATGACAACTTCTCTATTCTGTGGACAAGATTTTTACATTATAAACGCAACTATTAACAGCAGCCTAGCAGTGAAGTGTTGACAGTCCAACACAGATTGAGAATAGTGCAGTAAAAGCTTTATATGAGCATAGAAACTGGTGCCACCATTTATGTCCTTAATCAGTAAAACCTTCATTCATTGAGATTCTTATGTCCAATTACGCCCACTGAATCGAGTTCATTTAGTAACAGCTCTTAGGATGTGGAACGTTGTATCATCTTCCCAGTTGTTCACTTCCTCCAAACATGTTTTATTTACTAGACTGTAAACACACAGCAGAGCGCCCCAACTGTTCCCAAGTGCGGCTACACATGACCAAAGTCAACAAGAGACCTGTGAAACGTTTGTACTCACAACAAAAGATGAACTGAATTTTCCTTGTTTTAACTGTATAATACAACAGACCAAAGTAAAACATTACTAATTCTTACTCTGATATATGGAGAAAGCAAGGAACTGGCTTCTGAACATCTGATACATGGGCCCCTCCGGCCTGTGAAAAGAAAACGTTAAACAAAAACTGAAGGAAGAAACCATATTGCCTTTATTGTTCAAATATGATCCCTGAAACAACATCACTATGAAATCATTGACAAAAACTCACCAGGTAAGCATCACACCTGACAGAAAGGTGGATACATAATGGTGAGACACCCACCAACCTTTGATCCTGAAAAGCGTAAGAAGAGCATAGGAAGAGAGGAAATTGTATAACCCAGTGCGATCATAGAGAAATCAGAGAAATGTATTTTCAACTACATGAAAAGAAAGAAAGGCTGCATACCTGGAGCCATTGCTCATGAGGATGCTTTCCCTTATGGTCAATGTGCAGTAGTACCACACCAGCAAAAAGTTGAAAATTTCATCAGTGACTCTAAACAAAGAAAATAAAATAGTGAGCGTGTCTTTTAGATTGCAGTAAGAGTAAAAAACAATAATGATCGAGGGGCAAAGGTTATCTCACCGACAGTTGAGAAAGAAGAGGCAGGTTATTGCTCCAAACATCAGGATTATTGTCATATAAAGCTTGAACTTCTCATACTCGTCTTTGTAGGCAAATCTGTGGGGAATGAAAGGAAGACAACAAGATGAAATGTAGAGAATAAAACAGACACAAATCCAGAGTCAGAACCCACATTTTCACGGTGTCCTGAAGGCTGAAGATTTCACATACTTTGCCTGGTTGCTGAGAAGCGTTACGTTCACATTGCCCAGGACCAAATTCAGGTACAGCCTGAGAACACACAAAACGATTAAAGAGAATTATTTGACAAATGAAACTCCCTGTCTGTAATGTTGAATAAGTGAACATGAAAAAGTACTGACCCGTTTCTCTTTGGCAAATAAGCTTCCATATCAAAAAACACATTTTCTTTTTCTTTGATTTGTGATTTGATGTCCGTTATTAATTCCAATTCCTTCTCGTCACATCTTTGTGCACCCCTGTGAAAGGAAAGGGAAAAAAATGGTCATAAGTGGAAAAGAAATGAAAAGGAATATCTTAACCCTCCAGGAAGTATGTTCTGAGTTACACAGATAATAATAATTTAACCATTAAGTGTGCCTCTACTACTTGAGTCAAACTGGACAATGAGCCAGATTATGACAGTTTACTGACTGTAATGTAAGCAAACAATGTTCAGTCCTGATCAGAGTAAACTTACTTGTTCAAACTGTACCGTAGGTCCTTCAGGCATTTTCTCTGCTTACTGATGGCGTTGCTGCATGTGGCCTGAAGATTAGTGAGCTCTTCAAGTTTTTGTCTGTATATTTTGTGAGTTTCCTAGCAATCAAAACAAAAACACACAAAGTGAGCCTGGAAAATGTGTAAGGGATGAAAAGCCTGCTGCCTCTTTCTGCAAACTAAGAGAAATACAAACAGTCACAAATACTAAAAAAGTATGTATATTAATGCATGTATGCTGATGGGTGATTACAACCAATACATACATTAACAGAAAGTGTGATATTAAAATGTATCCCAACAATCACCAAATCTTTGCCTAGCTTTAAAAAGCTCTAGACGAACAGAGTGTCTATTCAGCGGAGATGGAAATGCTTCAGCCTGTGAAATCTTGTTTGACCCATCTGTCTGAACACAAACAAACAAGACTGTATTATGTGGCGATATATATATTCCAGTTTATATTCATCTATGCTGGCGGCCCAGACTATAGCTCTAATGTTGAATCTACAGGATCGTATAGTGTGGGACTGTCAAGGATTTAGGGGATAGGTTGAATCTAGAAATATATAAATTACTTCCACAATTTAAAGTTTCATTTTGATGATAAAAAAAATGGGAGAAGTGGTTTGAACAAAAGGGGGTTTGTCAGCAACTGTACTTTATTGTCATCTGCATTATTTTATCTGTCTGCAATTCCAATACCAGCTACAAAACAAGAGTCTGGGAAATGTTTGTTGGAGGATTTGAACTCACGGATAGTATAAATCTGGAAGGATGAAACTAATAGGATTGGGAGACTGTTATATTAGTTATTCACCAGAGCATTGAGGCTTCAGTTGACAGTCACCTTCATCCTCTTTCCCTACGGAGCAGCTCCAGATTTTACATTTTGATGCCATCACAGGTCCACGTCTCCGTTATCTGATACAGGCATTAGGAGATGGATGGTCGTGGCAAAAACCCCCTACAGACCACATAATGCAATACTTCACCTCAAAGTGAACGGGATCCTCTCCTATTATCGACTACTTATATTGTTGTTTCAAGTTAGCCAGCTAGCAGAGGTGAGCTAGCTTGGTAGTGATGTATGATGAGGCGTTCAATGACTGCGAATTAATTCACCCAGGCAAAGCGACAGCAATAAAACACGTAGAGTTTCCCCTTGAACGTTGCGACCTCTAAAGCAACTTCAGTAGCAATCATTTAACATGAATTAAATCCCTCAACAGTGAACTGTAGCTGCTCATTAGCCGCACAACACACTAGCAGCGAGCAACCTCCTGCTAGCGTTAGCGACTGTAACACACGGATGTTACAGTGAAAGTCAAAGATTATTAAACGTCCAGTAACACATATATCTCTTCCCTCGGGTGTTGCCAACCAGCGGCACAGTTATTGGCTCAATGCTGCGTTTACGGCTGGGCTGAGAATGAATGGCGAACAGGAAGGAGCCGTCCAAACAAACTAACGCAGCCGCCGGAGTACCGACTGTCAGCGGCATCCACGACGAGCTAACTGTTACAGCCAACTCTCCGCCACAGACGATGTGCTGGTTTCAGGGTTTTCTTTCTGTCTGTCACCTGTAATTGTTGATATTCCTCGTCGATTTCGTCCCACTCCGTCTGAAACTTCGGCTTGGACATCGTGGTGCACCGTGGCTGATGTGGCGGAGAGGACGGCTTCGCAAGGTTTCCAGCCCGACTCTGGGTTTCTCCTCACTGACTGGCCACTCACGCTTTTTTAAACTCTGCTGCACGGAGCATGCGCACATCGTGTCCGGGCAGCCACTGTGGAAACATGGTCGAAAGTGACGACACAAGTAAATAAAGAATTATAGCAAATAAAATAAAAAAAATAAATAATAAAAACGATTTAGGCATCACCTGGATCCTCCCTGACACATTTAACTGCGAATTAAAATTAACTTTTAATTATCAAAGTTTTACACTGTACCCACTACAGTGCACAGTCCTGTTGCTAGGATACAACGAATGCTCGGCTTTCTCTCGGCTGTAAAGTTCAGCTAGCTAAGTTAGCTGTATAACATGTTTTCTTTATTCATTGGGTAGCTGCGTGGCCTGAGTTTACAAGCGGATTGAGTTTAAGTAAGTCATCCGCTTGGACAAATCGATAAGGTACACGTACTTTGCTTTAAATGAGTGTTTGACATTCTACTTTGGCCGGTGTTAGGTTACACTGTATAGTAACACTAACGTTAGCTAGCAATAAATGACTAGCTTTGTAACCATTGCTTGTAACGTTAAGTTAGCTAACTTGGCTAATTTAAACAAATGTAACTTCACCCTAAATGTGGGTTAATGTGTATTAGTTTGTACACTGTTGTTTGGTTTTTGCATACATGGAGAATAGGTTGAAATGTTTTTATCTAAAATATTTTGGAGTATAACCTTTGTATCATAATTCCTTGTACACACATTTCAACACCTGCATTTAAAGATGGGAAATGTAGTTTTTTTCCCCTCTGAAATGGGATTGTTAATATATGGAGAACCTGTACAGCTTCATGGGTGTAACATGTTACTTTTGTTATAGGGTTTTCATCAAGCTATCCCCAGCCATGCCCTACATTAAAAAATCTCAAAAAACTCAATCCACATTGTTGGATATTAAGTCACAGAAATGTGGACTGCGGAGTTCAGTTTTCTCTGTCAATGGAAATGAATACACCGGAGAGTGGCAGGACAACAAGAAGCATGGTGAGATTACTGTTTATGAGCTTCGACTAAACTGAAAGATTGTTTGATGTCTGGTTATGAAGCATAACATATTTTGGTTACACAATAAAATGTTGGTTTATTTTTTTTCCAAGGCAAGGGAACTCAGGTTTGGAAGAAATCTGGTGCCATTTATGATGGAGATTGGAAATTTGGAAAACGTGATGGATATGGTACCTACAGTGTGCTACTCCCTGGAACAAATAAGTATGCAAGGAAGTACTGCGGTGGATGGAAAAATGGAAAGAAGCATGTATGTATTTGATGTACTGTTATATATATATATCCACACTAGCACACATATATGTGCACTGATCCTTTTCTGTCTCTTTAGGGCTATGGGACGTACTACAACAGCTCAGCAGTTTATGAGGGGGAGTGGAGTGAGGACTATCGCAGCGGCTGGGGAAGGATGTACTACGAGAATGGAGATTTTTATGAAGGAGAGTGGCTGAAGGATAAGAATCATGGACAGGGCATCATCATATTTGGCAAGAGAACTTTGCTTTACATCCATTTTTTAAAATGTGAAATAGATTATAGTTTAGTGGGGTGAGATGTGTAATTTAAAAATCTGACTTTCCTACTTGTGTTTAAGCAAATGGAAATTGGTATGAAGGCACCTGGCGACAGGGCAAGAAGAACGGTAACGGGAAGTTCTACTATTCTGACAAAGGCCAGCTTTATGAAGGCATTTGGGTGGATGGAATACCAAAATGTGGGACCCTGTCTGATTTTGGGAGGGATGAAGCACCAACACCCACAAAGTATCCAGTTCCACAGGTACTACATTTTGACTTTTACAGCCACACTTCTGATCTGACTCAATCAGATAATAACGGACAACAAAGCAGCGTTCCGATGCATTATTGTGGATTAAAATATGAACATATCTTTTTCTTTAAGCTACACCTGGTGGATATGCAGTTGGTTTTAAGGGAAGCCCGGTCAGCCTACCTTGATGAGTGCTGAAGAACCACAACAAGAGGATCAACAGCAAGTTTCCACTCCACCACACACTCACAAAGAATAAAAAAGAAAATAGATGGCATGATGGCATTTAGTGTGTTCAGTTATGCTGATGTTTACACCCAAATAATTTGTCCTTGTCTGTGAAACAAACCAAAATCATCTATTAATATTTCAAATCAGCTGAAAACAATAGTGACATAATTTTAACATGTTAATCCAAGTAACTGTCATGACAATAAAAGGCTTGCTTCTAACTCATTATAACATAACAGATTGGTTAAATGTCAGGGTTCCTAAAAAATTACATACATTAAAGTAAAACAACTAATGATTACTTAATTCATTACATTAGACCTACTTGATACAATGTAAACACACAATCAAAGGCTATTAAAGCTGGTCATATGATAAATTCAACACTAGTATATATAGAATATACAAATTACACGTCTGCTTATTTGTTCTTATAGGGACTGATAATCCAAAAATTAAGCCTTTACTGTATTTTCTGTGTGCTACATTCTGACTGTACTACACTCTGTGACTTGAGAACTTGCAACCATTAAATGATAAACAAGCCACACTTCATTATTCAGTGAGGAAACTCTAATGCTGTGTTTTGTTCATAATTTAACTGTCTCTAATCATTCAGAAAAATACTAGCCCATGCAACCAGTCTGAAAAGATCTCATCACCAGCCCACCCCAACCTCTAATTATGAAGGAATATCTGCACCTATCAACATCCCACTACCTTTTCACTTCTGAATCCATCTACTAACCCATATGGACTCCTTCTACCTCAAATACAGACCGATGACTCAGACTGATGGGTTTTATTAATTAAGAATAAACCCCCAGTTAAATTAAATTTGAATAAACATTAGTCTGATTGAAAAGCACTCTGTAAAGAGTGAATGATGAAAGCAACATGCTAATTCAGGATATCAGACAAGTGCTCAGGCTTTACAAAATGAAGCGCAGCGGGAACACTAGTATCTAATATTAACAGGTACTCCACAGAGGTCAATGTGTGATTATGCAGTACGTGTAATGAGTCAGAATTCTTTAAAAAGCTTAAGTGTCAAAGAGGAGAATAGAAAATCAACCATCAGGCATGACTGGCGGGCTCAGGTGGTTATCCAACATAAGGGTGCTGAATGGTGAAAACAGATGTATCAAGTCGGCTCATGAACCTAAAGTTAAAGTGTCAGTGATTGCAAGTGAGTTGCATAGATAAGCTTAAAGATATTATTTCTGATATTCTGAAACTTCAAATGCCACTTGGTAAAAACGTGTTTATTTTAACACCACATACTGTGCTACAGATATAACACTGTAGTTTGGCAGCTGTTGAGTCAGTCTACACAAACAGCAGGGATTACAATTGCAAATGGTGAACAGGACAAGAAAACATGTGAAGAAGGAGGGTTAAATACTTGTGGTTTAAAAAACACAACAAAGTAATATATAAACAGTGTTCACTGACTACCGGATGACTAAATGCAGCAGGCAACAGACAGGATTCCAAGTTATTGTTCAAATGTCTTTGCCACAATGTAAGAGATAAATCAAGCAGCTATCACAGTTAAGACTTTCCAATTTTCAAGTTACATGCACTATGGCAGATTTGTTTGTGAGTTCACAGTTGATCACGTTTTCTAAAAAATACAAACAAAAGTAAATTTCAAACAACAAAAAGAGGTGAGACATCTTCATTCCTGTAAAAAAAAAAAATTAGAAGCCACTAATGTGGCATCTGGCTTAGAGAAATCCCGAGGGGGTCAGAGTTCCACCATAGATGTGTATCCACCACTTGTCTATGGGAAATGTGAGCTCGGAGACTGCAAGATGGAAGATTCCCCTCTGTTGTCCAGCTCGTTCTGTAGCCTGGTGAGATTAGATAGCTCCTCCAGCTCCTGAAACTGTCTGTCAGTCTTGTGGCTGACCAAGGAGCGGTAGAAATGCACAGCGAAGACTATGAAGACCAAACCGAAGGGGACCATAATAGAGGTGGAGGTAATAGCAGCTGCCACACCAGATGAAATGGTATTATTGCTCGACTTGTCGGGCTTAATAGGCAAAAATTTAACCCAGCAGAGTAGAACCACCTCGGCCAGGAAGAGCAAAGTACCAATTACTGTAGAGAAGGCCCACGCCAGTTCAATGTGTGGGTGCATTCGCTCGTGTGGAGACTCCTTCACCGAGTTGAGGTTGTGGACGTTGCTGACAGCCTCGATGTTGGGCAAAATGCAGGTGCTGACCATGAGAGCGAACAGGTGAACGGCCACAAGCACGGTGGTGCAGGCACTGAAGGCAATAAGGAGAGCAGGTGGGTAGGGATAGCTGTTGTCCAGTTGCACTTCCACCATAGCCACCTGGAGGGAAGGAAGAGAACAGGAAACCAACGTCACACACACACATGCCACAACTATGTAATAAGACTGATTAACCTACAGGAGAGTAAGAGGGGGATTTTGAAGACAGTGTTACCATAGCAAATCCCGAAAGTAGAGCTGATGTCCGGCTAGAAGCCTTCAGCTTGGCTCGACTCAGGTACAGCTTTCTCCAGGACAGGGCTTGCAGTGAATGCTCGTTCAGACTCATGTTCTCTACGGACTGGGCGAGCAGCTGCCGGCGTAGTTACCTTGTTACACTTGCGGAACACGACAGAAACAAGCGTTCAACATGCCAACAGTGTACACTTACAAAACATTTAACCTCGCCAGCTGACGGAACTGCGGAAGCTATTTTTTTCTTTCCAGCGTGTTGTGCTGCCTGCACCTTACATTACCCACAAGTCCGTGCGCCCTGAAGGGAACATCCGCTAACTGTCGGTGGCGTTTGCTAACCGACGAGCTCAGTAATCACCCCTCAGTAAACACTGATGTAACATAACACGACCAATGTGTAGTGATTGTCACAAATAAAGGGATTTTTTTTTTTGTCAACTTAAACGGTTGAACGTCCTGTTCACCAACGCCTGTGACGCACGTCACGTCCACCGTACGTTACAGAAACATAATTATTACTATCAGAATGAATGAAAGTGGATTAAGAGCTGTTTTTTTATTCTAAATATACAAACAAGCTGTTTAATCGCTTGTTTTTCCCTCTAACGTCTAACGTGGCGGGCGGAACCGTTAGATAATGAGAGTTTAAACGTTATGTGGGTTTTTTTGTTTTGTTTTTTTTTCGCCTTCGTCCACAAACGACAACAGCGCGCGGTCCGCCGGGGTGAACGTGCCCTCTTTGTAGAGTCCACTAACATTCTGTGACGTTGCCCAGCAATGTTTTGGTTCCTGGCGGTGACGTAATAGACAAAAACATGGTTCCCTTGTTTTGAACCTGAAACGCGTGCTAAGTGTTTCTTTAACTTCACTACGCATGAAGATGCTTTCCCGAAACTGAATGACTGGAGAACAATCATAAGAGACGATGGCTCAGGCCGTGGAAACGTGTGCTGCTGAATCCGGACGCAGGCTGGTGTGTACCATCTGCCGTGTTAACGTTAGCTTATGAAGCGAGATTGGCAGCGAGCTAATTAGTTAGCTAAGCTAACGCTTGCAACAGTAAACGTTGTGATATTCGTCAAGTCCCTTAAGCGGTTCAAGTTGGAGGCCACGGGGGGAGAAACGATAGATCTCGCATTGTAGATTTTTTATAACTTCTCTTATATTTGTAGTAGTTAACCGAGAGCACGTCAGTTAAAACAAGATAAACCAACATCTTAGATCAGTGAATCTCTCTCCCCCCACCCCACCTCCCCCCCTGCAAACATTTCACATTTATCGTTACGGATTAATGTACCAACAGCTGCATCCCCCCCCAGGACAAGTGTCGTTTAATGCTTATCGTACTTGACATCACGTTGAATTTAAAAATAATATGCAACTAAAGTAACGTTGTACTCTAAAAAGGAAAAACTGAACATGACCCTCTTTACTCCAGTTTTCAAAGTTAGGGATGAAATAAACGTTCAGTCGTTGCACATCAGTCACACTGGCTGTTAATGGAGAGGGAGAGAGGGGACGGGGGGTCTGTTGTGACAGAAAAAGAGTTTGCTTTTTCCACGCATGTTGCAGTGTTTTTGTCATCATGTAAATCATCTCGTTTTCAATGGCAGCGCTCCATCTGCCGGAGGATGTACGATGAAAACGAGGATTTGTCTGATGTGGAAGAAATTGCAAACATTAGAGGCTTCAGTGTGGAGGAGAAGCTTGTCAGTGACAGTTACAGCTCAAAGTTTGTGCACTCGATGGAGGGCAAAGGTAAAGTAACACATAGCACCTAATGTGTCCTTTTTGTTATTAAATATTTGAAATGGAAAGATGCATGTCTGTAGCACAATAAATATGTTTTTCCCATAAATGTTTTTGTCCATAACTGTCACTGTCTTGCAGACTTCTCTTATGAATATGTGCAAAGGGAGGCTCTCAGGGTGCCACTCATTTTTAAAGAGAAAGATGGATTGGGGATCAGGTGAGAGGCAATTTAAAGATAGTTGTTAAGAATACTCTGACTGTGCTCATGGTGTTGTTGTTTATTTATGCATTTACCCATTTGGCAGTGCATATTAAGTGATATCGATCCCTCTCTTAAATTCACGCAGAATGCCTGATCCAGAATTTACTGTTAGTGAAATTAAAGGCTTAGTTGGTAAGTACAACACCACACACACATACACACACAAATATATGCATGTATGTTTCTTAATGTAGTAATTAGAGTGATTAAACAAAACAAAAACTATTTGCATCTAGAAGGAGTGAAAGTATCACAGCTGCTAATTCAGAGAATAAGAACTGCTGCCAGATAACAAATATCTGCTATAAAAAAAAAGTTATGAGAGCTCAGGGTTAATCACACAAAAATGATCTGAGGTGTCCTAAAAGTATCAGTTATCAGTATTTATTGCCATATTTACTTCCCTAGCACAGTTTGTGGAAGGTAAATGTTAGAAAGAAACATGACTATCTCATCTATGATGGATTGTTTAGTGCGGTTGGGATAGTGAGTTCCGAAACGAGTACTATCAGTTTAAAGGCCCAGTTTTGACAGATATTGTAAACAACCACTCCTTACTTAAGTTTATGAGTTAAAAAAGTGTAAAATATTGCACTTAGAAGGAGAAATAAGCACCAAAACTATTGTTGTGTTGTTGTAAAATAATCAGACAGATGGACATAATTTACAAAGACGTAAAAAGAAAACAGTCACAGTGTGTTTAAATAACATAAATAATATATGATATTGTTACAGGTGGTATTATTGTTTTTGGTTCATCTATCTGTCTGCCTGTCTATTTGTCATATGGACAATTATAGTGTGTGTGTGTGTGTGTCCATACAGTGGTGTTTTCTATGCACTCCCTTTAAAAACATCTATCATCTTTTTATTTTTTATTGTCATATAAAAAAAATCAGATCATTTTCCAGTTGCAATTTCCTAATTGTTAAAACTACCACTGTATGAAGTGAAGCATGAAAGACATGCCTGGGGCTTGGGGTGTAGTTACTCCATCTAGTGGGGAAGATGGTGAATTACATGCATTACATGAAGTCTGTTAACAATGCACATTTTCTTTCTGTGTGAATCTCACAACAGCATGGTAGATTGTTTAAAACAGGTTTGCAAACAGATTATATTACATGTTAATGACGCTCGAAGTGCTCACACCTTAATTTAAATTTGTCCTGGTTGTGGCTTGCAGGCAGTCGCCGGTCTGTGGATGTTATGGACGTGAGCACTCAGAAAGGCTCTGAAATGAGCATGGCTCAGTTTGTCCGTTATTATGAGACACCAGAGGAAGAGCGGGACAAACTCTTCAATGTCATCAGCTTAGAGTTCAGCCACACTAAGCTAGAGAACCTCATCAAGCGGCCCACAGTGGTAATAACACATGACGCTCTTTGTATGATGTTATGAAGGCTTTCATGAAGGCCACACATCTGGTAACCATATGCAGAGTATGACTAACAAGATTGTGATCGCTGGCTAAAAGTGTAGTTTTGGTCACAGGTGGACCAAGTCGACTGGGTGGACAACATGTGGCCTCTTGATCTGAAACACAGCCAAACAGAAGCCACCAATATAATCTCAGACATGAAGTACCCTAAAGTGCAAAGGTATGACTTTACTAGATTGTGTTTCTGTTTTCATTAAAAAAAAAAACAACTCTTTATCAGCATGTCAGTCTATGACTGAAATGTGTAGAGCAATATATAGAAAATACTTGAAGAAAATTGCTGCTTCCTTGGCAGTAAATACAACATCTCCTCCCATCTGAATGCCTCGTCTATCGCTCCATCATTGCACAGCGCTGCATACTGTCGGTGTTATCCATCTCCTGTAAGTGCTCTTGATTGTTGCTAGGCAGCAGAGTTTTCCACAGTGGAGGATGGTTTTATAACAGCTGTAGTCTGACTGCACAGGCGCCTCTCAGCCAATCAGCTGTCAGCATTTGTGCATAGTATAAGAGTCCAAAACCAATTGTGGCTTTCCTTTTAACCTCAGTTGCCTATGAACCCCACTTTCTACCCTTTAGTTTTTCCTTTGAGTTCCATTTATTGCTTTTAATTATATTTGATTGAATCACAGTTAGCTGAATGCTGGTGACATAGATTGGGTTGTACATAATGGAGTTATCATTCCAGCCAATACTGATGCCAACAGTTTTAATTTCAGTGTCGCCACTAGTGGTTAGTTTAGCTGTTGTTACGCTGTTAGAGTGATGCTTGGTGTCGGTGCAGACATGCTTTTTTAGTATCTACTCTGTTTTATTACTGAGGATTACGTGGCTTGCAAGTAGTATGTATTCACCAAAGGAGTCATGCACAAATCACGTCTGCTTAACTGTGGAAAACACTTGTTTTTTTGTGACATTTTACTTTTCTTTATTTGACAGAGACAGTGCATATTAATAACATCTCTGAAAGTATGCCTAGCCAGAAAGTCTCATTTTCTTCTGTAGTCCCCCAGCAGGCAATCGTTGAAAGCACAGATGTCAAGAATGAAAACATCGAAAATACATTCAACAATAAAAGCGGGGACAAAAACAACAATATTTCACATTTTTCCAAAAGCAGGTTGATCTTTGAAGGGTTCCCTGTAAATTGCTACCTGTCAGACTTGCTTATTTGTCTTTTTTAACAATGTTTACATCATATCATATTCATTTTGCAAAAAGTCATGTGGTTGTAACGTCATTTGTTCTAATAGAAATTTGTAATTATTAGAGAACCGAAAGGATTTTTCTCATTTATTATTTGATTGAAATAAAGTTAATTAATATTTGATAATAGATCAATTGTTCAAATCATTTAAAGAAAAAATGACAAACATTCTGTTTTTTCTTGTCTTATGTGATTTTAAAATGAAATCTTTGGGTTATGGACAAACAAGCAATGTGAAGAAGTAATTTTGGGCTGTTTTTTCACTATTCCAACTAATTGATGAATCATGAAAAAAAAAAAGAAAATCATCAGGTTAATTGATACTAAATGAAGTTCATGATTTTCCCTCATGCAAGCAAAATTACATTATTTGACTTCACAGTGTTTTATTCTCATCATTGCTTCAGTCAAAGTCATTTGTTGCTCTAGTTGTAGTCACATTTATAGTTCAGTAGAGTATAAACTAGATAGTCTTAGAAGTCATAATATTGTTGTAATGGTTTGAATTTGAAAACTCACTCCAGTTAGCAGGCAGTCAGTGATAAAGATACTTGTTCTTGGTAGCTGCAGCTTGAAAACCTAGTCACATAGATAGTGTAGCAGTAGAATAGAAAGAGCAGAACTATCTGGCTTAATGTTACCACACCATTCAGCATCTTAACTGACTCATCTTAACATTTACTGGTATCATTTTGAACTATTGGCTACAGCTGACTGGTTAACAAGCTTTCCACTCAAGTAGCTGTCACATCATCTCTCTGAGGGATTCACAACATAATACCGTTTCCTTGGTAATGTGTGTGTTTTGTTTTTTTTTCCTGTGTACACCTCGTTGGTTAGATATTTTCCGATAAATAGAGCTGCTCCCTTCTAGCTAAATTACTGAATCATTTATGTCTTGGAGTGCTAATCACTCCTCCATTAATTTCCAGACGAGAGATGTCCCATCGTGAACGATCCTCTATGCTGTAGTGCTCTTGTGAGTTATTTCTAGTGGTGTTTTCTATTGGTAGCTGCTGTTTTCAGCAAAACACAACTGAGATTACAGCTGGTTTCTAATTGGTTGAGCTGTTCCTTTTTTATGGACGTCAGTCTGATATACTCGTACATCCCTGTTATCTACTTGTCTACAATGTGATTGAATTGTTTTATGATCCCCTTTTCTGCTATAGGTATTGTCTGATGAGTGTGAAGGGCTGCTACACAGACTTCCACATTGATTTTGGGGGAACATCTGTTTGGTATCACGTATTCAAGGGACAGAAAGTAAGTTCATTCTAGTCTCTTATAACATGTCTGATATTTTGTGCCATTTATTAGTATTCCTTTCATTGAACATTAAGGGGAGAGATTAAGAAAATGTGTGTCTGCTAATATTCCAGTTGATATTTCACCCAACCTGGCCATGACTGCACAGCATAACCTCTAAATCAAAAAAAATCCCTGCTTCTCCTCAGGTGTTCTGGCTCGTGCCTCCAAACACTCATAACCTTGCCCTTTATGAGGACTGGGTCCTGTCAGGAAAGCAGAGTGATATCTTCCTGGGAGACCGAGCTGATGGATGCCAGAGAGTGGAGCTTAAGCAAGGATACACCTTCTTCATCCCATCTGGTGTGTTGGCATGGTTGTTTTAAAGTAGCCAGCAGGAAAAGATTAGCTTCCACTTCAATGAACAGTCATGCCAAGCTTTACCTGACTATTATGCAGTATATTCAGCTATGTTTGCATGAACCCTCTTTACATTCCCTTATCTCTTTAGATATGTCTTTTTGCTTTGTGTAATTAAGGGTGGATTCATGCTGTCTACACTCCCGAGGACACGCTGGTGTTTGGAGGCAACATTCTGCACAGCTTCAACATTCCTATGCAGCTTACCATCCATGAGATAGAGAATAGGACTAAGGTAGGAGTCTTGCTGCATTCCCCAATGTGTGGCTGACCTGCACTGCAGTACAGTAAACTCTACCTGGGATAAATTAAATAAATCGGAGAAACAGAGGAAGTTGAAGAGATGACCTGCAACAGAGGACAATGAGAGATATGGCCGAACAGGATAGAAATAAAGGAAAATAGTCAAACAGCTTTATTTTTGGGATATAAATGTGTATTAATATAATATAAATATAAAAAATGTATATAAATGTAAAAGACAAGAGTAATACTTGTTTGTGTGTTGTAGTTTGAGAGGGAAAGGAAACATTTTAATACCATCTCCATGGTACCAACTCGTGATCAAGGCAATATTACTTTATGTGTAGACTCTGGATTTGATTGTTTTTTTCTTAGGAAGAAAATAATTATTCTTAAGATACCAGTGCACTCTGTGGCTACATATTTTATTTAATAAGAATAATAATCACATCTCGAGGAACTTACACGTGCCGAGATTGCAGCTTGTTCCCTAAGAAGCCCACGTGTTTGTTTGTGTGCGTGAGAGGACAGTGTCTGGAGTGATGGGACACAACATATTTCAACGAGTAATAATCTCTTAGCTGTGTCATCTCTTTACTCTGCTGTCAGTGATAAACAAACACAGACAGCACATAAGCATATTCACGGACATGAAATCAGGTTTTGCTAACAGAAATCTCGCTGTGTTAACCACCCTCTGATTGAGACAATCTGAGTTTCTGATTACATGACATTTGAGAAATCAACAATAACCAATATGCATGTAAATATTAGGTGTTTTTTTACAAGATCGACACTGAGATTTGTCCCCATTTTCAGGTTCATTCCAAGTTCCGCTTCCCCTTCTACTATGAGATATGCTGGTATGTCCTGGAGAGGTACCTGCACTGCCTGACCAAACGGACCTACCTGTCTCAGGAGATCTCCAAAGAGCCTGTAGCAATGGGTTAGGGAAATTAAATTATTTTGTAATATCTCTTGTGTGTCCCTGGATAATGTTCAAAATATTGTATTATAGTTGTAATTAGCTCTCTCAAGTTATTAGACCTCTTATTAACTGTATTTTCCTGCTCTCCATCTGTCCTGCTGTATTCTAACAGGCTTCGCAGCAACAACATTTTAGACTACTGTACTTATTTCTAAGATGTGGATGATCTAATTATGTTTGTGAGCATTGTGAACATATCTGTATTTCATTTTAATCTTATGGATCAAGACACAAAAAGGTGGCGTTAAGGATTGCTTGCTGTGTTTTTGCAATCAAACAGAGTGGACAGACATGATAAGTGATTTCTCACATTTTCTGTCTTCAGACAATGAGACAAAGGCAAACACAGAGAGCCCCTCCTCTGACTCAAGGAGCCAGGACATGAACGAGGATTCATGTGAGACTCAAGTCAGGGAGGACCAGGGTGAAAAACCAGAGAGAGTCACCCAGGATGGCCCCTGCTCTCCCGACAACCGGAGGGGGCAACACCTCAAAGCTGTTTTATCTGTTGACTCTGAGGACAGCTGTAATCCCGGATCCACCTCTCTAGATTTCCCCCAAACCCCCTCTGACTCTCCAGCCTCAGAGTCTCCTAATAAATGGACGCATTTGACGAAGTTCGAACTGAGCGGACTCATGACGCTGGTCGAGAAGCTGGAGTCGCTCCCTGAAAATAAGAAATGTGTTCCAGAGGGAATAGAGAACCCGCAGGCCCTCCTGGAAGACATAAAGGTAAGAGACAAAAAGACGAGTTTGCACACGCAGTCATTTGGACAATAGACATGACAGACTTTTGTTTTGTTTGTTCTCTGTGGCTGTCCAGGTTGTCCTGAAAGAACATGCCGATGACGATCCCAAATTAGCGATAACTGGAACTCCTGTGGTGTACTGGCCTAAGAAAACTATAAAGGTAAGAATATTTGAGCTGCAGTGTGAAACTTTCTTATTACGTTTGCTCCAAACATTGTTCTTTATCTATATTTGGGACCTTTAAAGTTAAGAGATTAAGTTGATACACACTTATAGAGACACAGTAATCATAGTTATATAAAGTCAGCACAAGTGAGGGACAGAGTTTTGCACCTGTTGCTTGAATTTGTGGTGCAAAAACACGTGTACAACATAAATGGAGACATTTAAAGTGTTTTACTGTTATGGGTGTATATTGAGGAGGTTTGTAGTCCAGTGCAAGAGTGCAGTTTATTTTTTTAAAGGCGTAACAATGAGTGAGTGGTGAGGATGTAGCCACAGGCTGCTGATTAATGTGGATAGTAACAGCTCAAAACCTGTATGAAGCATTTCTTTAATGTCTCACTGTTAAAGCAATTGCAAATCTAATCTTACCTTTGATTACTTATTTTCAAAGCAGTGTCTGGTTTTCAATATTAATACTGATTTTGAATTAAATTAGCTTTAGAGCTGTGTTAGTAGTAGCAGAGTAGTACTACTTTAGTGTAGTACTATTGCTATCATTACTATAGATGACAGTTTGTATTTGAAGCCAGGTTGAAGCAGTTCATTTTTCAAGGATTGTTTTTTTAAATTTTAGATCCTTACAAACAAATTCGTAGAAATGGGAATTGTTTACATCTAAATGGTATTGTTTACGCTCCATGCTTGACATTTTTTCACTGTTTTTTCTCTTCTTACTGTTCTCACCTTTTTCCTCAGTCTCCTCTTGTCCTCATCAATTCCAGTCCCTGTTCCTCTCTTACTACAACACTAATTACACTACTTCCCTAGAGCGGTAGATGTACTTATTTGCATAATTTTGATTTAACAGGCTGCAGTATTGCCTAATGAAGTAAATAATGAGTTTTTTAAAAACTTATTTTTGCATTTCCTTCATACTTCTACATACTGTGTTTTGCTGTCATTAACAGACACAAAACAAGCTTTTAATGGGACTGTTCTCTGTTGACTGTTATTTTCTCAGACTGTAGATGACATAAAACATTGTTTACTATGAACAGAAACTATATGAGACATTTTTCAGACCTGATTTCACTGCTTACGTTTTTTGTTGTTACGCTTCAGGCTTACTCTGGGCTCAAATTGGTATTTATAGTAACCGGTCATTGGGCTTATAGTTTGCACTTTTACTCCTCAGAAATTAAAATGGATGTTTTTCATATTCATATTTTTCAGTCAGTGCGGATCAGTTCTTGATTATGCATCTGCCCTTTGAGTATCAGTATGCTCTACAAAATGCCCCCTTAAAAAAAGTCCATGTGAAACAAAAAGAAATAACTGTAAACACTTGAAGGCTTAAAGTGTCTTTTATTTCTATATCCTTTATCCTTTCATTTAATCACGTCTTGAGCCCCTAAGAGGGTCAAGGCTTTTACATTGAGTGGCTAAATGTAAAAAGAAAAAAAAACAAGTACTTATGCGAGTTCCCCTAATACCTATTATGAAAAGGTCAAAATACATATTGCTGAAATGATACACAGATGTACAGTTTTCCTTTTTAATTGCTAAAATGTTTAGGATTGAATGGATAATAGTGGTGAAAAATACAGTATGTGTTCAGGCATGTTAGCCAAAATGAGCTAAAATGCACATTTTAACTAGTTAAGTGTATTTACATGTACCACACTGATGACTCCATTTGTGTTTGCTGTGTTTTATGTGCTTTTAAATCTTTATTTTTGTATGAATAATGAATTGTCCAAACAAACGCATAACGTGTTTTACAGGCAGAGGCGCCTCAACAGGAGGTGGGAGGATGGGATGTGTTGTATATGAATGTATGGGAGTGATTTCTCTTGGTTTATGGACCCTCTGGATCACCCCCACCCGTGCCTCCAAAGGCCAGCTGCTGGTTGTGGGGCCTCTTTGTGTTTGCCTTTTGTAATGAGATGCCATCTGGCTCTATTGGCTGTGTGAAGCCTGCTATCCTCTCCCTGTGATACACATCATGAATATGACAACACCTTTTCTGCATTTTCTCTCCTCATTGGATAGAGGCAGACTTCCCTCCCCAGTACATATTATGATACACAGCAGCCTCCCATTGGCCCCGAGCTTCCCAACACCCCTCCTCTTTTTCAGGGAGTCGATCCATATTAATGAGGCAGGCTTGTCTGTGTTTCCTACATCTGCTTGTGGTATTGTGGAGCTTTGGAGTAGAAGGGGAGGGCTGTAGGCCAGACAGCGGTAGCAGGAGTAGAAGGAGGAGGAGACTGCAGCCATGTCAGTTTGCTGTGAGCTGGACGGTGTGTGAAAAAAAACCAACCATGGCCATGTCGCTGAGCGCTGATGATGAGGACTACGACTCAGACTCTGAGCAGGTTAGCACACCAAACCCCTGCAGGCAGGCGTAGTGAGGCCACCAGAGGAATGCTTGTGCCAGACAGAGCGGTGTGCAGCATCACAGGGCAGCGAGGAAATGGAGCTACCTGGAGAGAAATGCATTGGTTCAGTCTACCTTCTGTGCTTGCTCTTTGATTTTTGTGCTTTTTTTTTTTTTTTTTTTTGATAGGTTTGCTGTTTTGTGTGTGTTTCTGTGTGCATGCTTGTGTGTTTTCGTCAGGTAAAACCAGCAATAGGAGAAGGCTGTGTTTATATAGCTCAGAGCCTGAGGGCTGCTATTGGTTGTTTCAGAGCAGAGAGGCAGAGGAATGGGAATTCATGTAGATGCATTCACTGGATTGATCCATGAATCTTTCCCGGCTTGATTGTAAAAGCATCAGATGTGCATGTTGGAACATGTGTGACAGGTTTATTGTGCCAGTATGTGTTGATGAGAAATCAGTCATTGTGATGTGATTTTTGATAATATTTACTGTAAATGGCTGGGAGAGCTACGATGAGACTTGCTTACACAGCAAGAAATGTGTTTTGTTAATTTAAATATTTATTTTAATTAACTCTGAACTACTCGCCCTTACACTAATTCTGAGGCCGCATTTGGTTTTGAAAAACACTGACAATCACCTGTTCTTGGTCAACAAAATATGCCAATATCAGGTGTTATAAGCAAACATTTGTTTAAGTAGTAGCATCTCCTACAAACCAAATGTTTGACTGACAGAATTCCTGCTTGTACAGTATATTCTCAACATCTCCGACGCATGCTCTGCAAACTCTGTAAGGAGTCTTTTGACACTGTTGCTGTTGTTGTTCAGCCCTCAGCTTCTGAGTAACTATACACTACAGAGGTTTTATTAGAGTTGGCAACACTTGTTCCACTTCCCTCTTGTCATATTTAAAACCTTGACTAACCACTACATACTGTGTGCTGGGGCAATCGCAGGTTTTTGGCTTTACAGCATATGCCACCTCGAAAGCTTAACAGGATAGTAATCCTTCCAGGAACTTGTGAACCCAATTTTTTTGCCAAGTCAGTTCTTTCCATATAATTTCCTAAACAAGGTAAAGAGAAATCACAAATTTTGGTCAATTGTTTGAGAAACGTCACATAAATGTTTGTATAGACTTTGGATACCCTCAGTATTGTGTGTACTGCTGTTACAACCAGCTATCTGATTTTGATAAAACAATATGTGCTGTTGTTTCTGCAGTCTGTTATCAGTATGCTCTGTCTTCAACGTGTGTTTAAGGTGATGTTAAGTATAACCACAGTAATTGTTTTCCACTGTTCTCCACAGTAGCTCAAGAGGCTCCACGGCTGTGTCAATTAACATTAGAGTGCTCATTATGTTTCCCAGCTGAATGAGCTTTGAAGAGCCAAGAAATTACTAGTACCAGTGACATCACACTTGAGACAGAGCTACAAAGACAGAAAGGCACCTCATTTCTTCGGTGGTGTTGTTGTCAACCTTTGCTGTCATTTAATTCTGAGCATCAGAGGGATGTCTGCTTTAGGGATCACTCACTTAGTAGTCGTTGTGGGGGGGTTAGAAGGGATTTAGGGGACAATATGGACAGCATTTTGATGTATCTTTTCATTTGCCTTGTATACCTAGTTACAGGTTGAGTCAGTTATTAGTAAAGACAGTGCACACTACAGTGTGTTGCCGCCTGTTATTTAATGTGATCTGACATTGGCAGATGGATCATAACTCTGACCTGTTGTCTCATGCTTGTAGGACTTGGCATAAGCTTGGTTACAGATCACAGCACTGTGTCTTTTCTGGGATATTTGGTCTCATTTCAGTGTTCTTCTGGAACAGACCTGTCTGTAATCCTCACAAATACCCCCAACACAACCCCCCCCAAATATCCCACTCTAATCCTGTCTGGTAACCACTTATCTGACTGCCCATGTCAATCTATTTCATTGCATTTGTTTGAATAAATTATTGTAATATGCCTAAGATTGAGCCTGCTTTCTTTTTCTGTTAGAGAGTCTCATTACAGTTCTTATTGGTTACAAGTCTGTGTGTCATAGACTGTTCTGTTAGGGAATGGGACGTGGCTGTTGCTATGCTGACGCTAGGAAAAATCTGCACTGCCGATGTAACTAAAGAAATCCGATCTTCATTTCCAAGAGCTGCAGTCTTTTGCACTCCTTGTTCTTGTGTATTCCATCTCATACATCACCACATATTTCCTCACGTGGCATGGCTGGCAGTATTTTGACATGTGGTTTTCATGTTGAAAATACATTGTTGTGGTTGGGTTCTCAGCCTGAGAAGGAACAGAATATATAATGCAAGAACAATAATAATGAAGATCAAAGGCATCTCATCTCCATTACCCAGTTCTATTAAATAGAGCACATTTAATGTGTACTGTTATAAATCCGTCTGCGCGCCCCCGAACACAGAATAATGGGTCCTAGTGATCCATGTGTGAAATGTAGCCATAAGTGCAGTTTCTCTTTGAAGTAGGAACATGCAAGCAAGTGAAGTGCTAAATTTGGAAGATGCCTCCGGGGACATTCTTGATGTGTTTGTTTTCCCCTGGATGCTGTGCTTTAACAGCCAGGAAAAATGTGTGTTTATATACACCATGTTTTGATCAGGTTGGTGGATATGTATTATATGCGTATGTATATTTGAATGCAGGTGTTGTTTCTTCTGTGTATGTGTTGTGAAACTATTGACCCGGAGTTACAAAGAGAAAAGAAAGGATTAGGCAGCACCGCCTACATGCACCATAATACTGACCTCTGTTGAATGTAATAGAATGTTTTGGAATATTTTCTTATTACGTAACGTGATTGTTAGTGCCTATTATTGTGCCATAGCACCATTATTAAATGAAATGTAATGTGATTCAGAACATTATATTGAGGTGCTCTTCAGAGCGTAATGCCTTCCTTTTACTGAAATCTACAATTTTGGAACTGAATTGACAAATTCATAGGTTTAATAATATATATTGTTAATAATAATGCAAGCTTGCTGTCTTTAACACAATACATACTACAAATTAGCATCACAGTATTACTATATGAATGCGCTTATATTTTTATATTTGACTACTTTACAGTATTAATAGCATACTTTGTATGTACCATAACGTTGCTAAATATTTTTTAAATTATACATTCATCCTTTATCAGCTAACTAATTAATCTGACCTTCCTTTATCCTTTTGGTGAAATATTTGGCTTTTCATCTTAGGCACTTGACACTGTATCCTCTTTATCCTTTTAGCCCCGGCCTCCCAACCGGCCGAAACCTAAGATGGCAGCTTCTCCTGCATCAGCAGTCAAGCTGTCAGCCAGTCGGGGAACATCTGGTGCCAGGCGGAGAAGGACTCGCTGTCGTAAGTGTGAGGCATGCCTGCGGACGGAGTGTGGAGAGTGCCACTTCTGTAAAGACATGAAGAAGTTTGGTGGGCCGGGCCGTATGAAGCAGTCTTGCATCATGAGGCAGTGCATTGCAGTGAGTTCATTGTTTGTAATGTTCTCTGTGAATTCCTTTGTGATAACCATGTGTTCATCTCTATGCCAAATATGAAGCTACAGCCAGCGGGCGATTAGCTTAGCTTAGCTGAAAGACTGAAAACAGGAGGTAACAACTAGCCTGGCCTCTAAAGGTCACTAATTAACAGGTAATTTCTTGTTTGTTTAATTTAGACAAAACCAGAAATGATTCCCAGTGATTTCCTGCTGTCTTGTCCTCACCATTAGGTTGCCAGACGTTGTTGTGGCTTTCCTTTAATATTGAATACTTGATTTTGGTCATCCATGTGGTTGTGAGATCGTTAGGGTGTACAACATGGTTGCTAGGGCAGCACAGGATGATTGTTGGGCTGGTTGCTATGTTCGTGACACAAGTAATATATAGCAAGTAGCAGAAGTAAGCAGTCACAGAGGGACATGGAAAAAAGAAAGAGAGACAAAGACTGTGTTTCAGCACCATGGAGAGAGACATGTAAAGAGAGACTGAGTTTGAATGTTTCTGCAACATACAGTATAAAAGCATTGAGAATCACTCAGTCTGAATGATTGACCACTATAAACAGGAGAGTGAGAGAGACTTGGCATCACTCCCAATATCCCACACTTGCAGTCTTTAAGCTCTTTAGCAACTGTGTCCCACTTTTAAGATATGCCAATATGCTTAACCCACTCTTGATGTTCATTTACCCTAATACAGCTTCAGAGCAGTGCTCAGAGCTAAGTATATGCCACAGTTCATCACAGTCTGCTGTGCCACATTAGCCCATTTGTTGGTGTTAATGCAACTAGCATTAACTAACTGACAATAATCAACAAACAAATTGGAAGTTATTAAGGGCATGACTTATTGTATTCAGTGAATATGACCAAATGTAAATCAGATAAAATATATAAAATATGGTGGCAGGCAGTGAAATACAAGGCTTTCAGCGATTTTTGAAAGAGGAACAATGATTAAGCAATGAAAGAAGGCTGTGCCATCAAAATGTATCTTATTCACTTGTATAAACTGGCTCTTACATTGATGTAAAATATGCAGCCAGAATTAAGTGAAGGCTCCACACTCCAGCTCCAGCGTGCACATCAGTATTACATCACTCAGCTTGAAGTTTCTGTTTTCTGGTTTCTTAGTTGAGTCATGTGAGTAGGCGATTACAAGCCATGGCAGTGAAATGATCTGAATTCATGAAAATCAGTTTTTGCTTCACAGTTTGCCAACAGCAGTGTCAATATACTGTTTGATCCACAGGTAGCACGTACACAAAACATCACAGATAGCTAATTCGCTTGAGTGCAGCATTATATGTGAACCTTAATTAATTAATGGAGACCTTGTGAACGGCGGGGTTGCGGGTTAGCTACTTTGTCAAACAGAGGATATTGATTTGATACAGCAGCCCTATCTTCAAGCCTCTGTTTTTTTTTTTTAATCTCCAGCCCGTCCTGCCCCACACAGCAGTGTGTCTCGTCTGTGGAGAGGCAGGAAAAGAGGACACAGTGGAGGATGAGGAAGAGAAGTTTAACCTTATGCTCATGGAGTGCTCCATCTGCAATGAGATTGTTCATCCTAACTGTCTTAAGGTAAACTACCCAATATCAGGATGTATTGATTATTGTCATCATAAACTATGTTGAATGATTGAGCTCTTGTCTGTTTAATTTATAGCCTTTCACTGTTTAATCGTCGCTGGGGCAGATTTACCTCTTATTTTAAGATGACGTTGCACTGCGGTTTTCATTTAGTTTCTCAGTGTATTCAGCGCCTGCCACTGAACCTCTAGATGCGGAGAGGGCTCATAAATGTGGTTTAGAGGAGGGATTTCTATGAGATCACTAAGCTACTAAGAAATATTAAAGGACCAGCGTGTAGGATTCAGTGGCATCTAGTGGTGAAGTGTTAGATTGCAACTAGCTGAACACCGCTTGCGGCTGTATTGACGACCTGGGAATGAGAACGAGCTGTGAAGTGTGTAGGAGAAACCACGGTGGCCATGAAACACGCAATAAAACGCAAAGGCCCTGTCTACAGCCAGTGTTTGCTTTGTTCTTTCTGGGCTACTGTAGAAACAGGGCAGTTCAACAAGGCGGCCTCTTATCTGGAGATAAAAACAAATTTGCAAATTTTAAGGAAACCAAAACACAACCATTCCTATATTCAGGTGATTATACACTAATAGAAACATGCCTATGAATATTATATCCCATTTCTGCCAATAGACCCTCTTAAATGTTACACACTGGACATTTAACATTGTGATCTTGATTACAAACTCCTGAAGTGAGTGAGAAGTGAACATGAGAAAAACTGTTACTCAGAAAATTATGATATTATAATCTTTACTATATATCTAATTATTAACACATTAGGAGACAATAAACAAGGTCATGGTAAACAAAAAGGGGATGAAAAATAAAGCAAATCAAAGACGCATAAAATACACGCGAGGTATAGAGAGAGAGACTCACAGGCGGAGCAGGAGGTGGTGTTTATATGGACGTTAATGCTTAGGTAAATGCAACCAACATAATTTTAAATGTCTTAACAAAACAAAGAAAAGTTGACCCCTTGTAGTGTTTTTACAGCAGATTTATGAACACAAACCACAACATCTGTCCACTTGTTTGCTTTACAGTAATCAGTAATGTTGTGTTTGTTAATAATAGCCTTATTGCTTCAATCTTGTTTCTAATAATCAGTTTTTTGTGATGTACAAGCCTATATTTATTGCGTTTCTTTTCCCACTACAATCTTCCTTACGGCTCTTGTTAATCCCATCTGTACTCTATTTACGTCTCCTTTTCAGAGACAAATAGTTTGACCTCAGTAAATCCGCCAGAATTTACAATCAACCTCTGTTAACACATATTCTTGTCTTATTTGCGTGATCCTCCCTTAAATGCATATGCAGTGAGAATGCAATGTGTTTGGGGCAGAATGTGTCACATCTGAGCCTGAAAAAAGTGCAAAAACCCTAGTTTCTATCTGCTCCTTTTCAGGTAAAAGATTCAAACGGAGTAGTCAATGATGAGTTGCCAAACTGCTGGGAGTGCCCAAAGTGCAACCATGCTGGAAAAACAGGGAAAGTAAGTATCTGTATGGGCTTTGTTCTATATGTGTCTGAACTATGAAATGACCGAACAGCTGACTCCGTCTCAGATTCTCAGAACCAGAGAAATAAAGTTGTGCTCTCCTTTTTTCTAACCTTTTGGCCTCAAAGCAAAAAAGGGGGCCAGGATTCAAGTACGCGTCAAACCTCCCTGGCTCGCTACTGAAAGAACCACGATTAAACCGGGACTCAAAGGAGGAGCCTGACCCGCCAATGGTGGCTACAGCAACTGTTACTGCTTTGACTACCACATCTGCTGTGAAGAGAAAGGCAGAGCGGGACGAATGCCCTAAGAGGAAAGAGGAAGAGCCTCCAAAGAAACGTCCCCCGCTGTTGTCTCTGGATGGTACGCCTCGACCACGGCTCGAGGACAACCCATTAAGAAAAAAGAGGAAACTTTTTGACACCAACGACGAACCTGTCATTGTGAAAAAGAAGGTAAGACCCATATCTATTTGTGATCTTATCAGATATGCTGAATAAAGATGAGTTTTATTTGTTTGAAGGGAGAGTCCTTTATGTTGAACAGTAGAGCCTGTGAGCATCAAGTTTCAGTAGGTTTTTATAGTAGCTGTTTTGGGGCTTTCGATCATATAACATGATCTTCATCAGCAGATGGAGTTTCCCCTGTTGTCATGTAATTGTAAACATTCGAATTTCAATTTTCTCTGAGCAAGTTCATTCTTGACCTTGTAAACAGCAGTTGACAAAATAATCTCACCACGAAGTCCATTTAGTCGCTGTTCTACATGATCTTTCTTGCTGATGCAAAATTCATGGTTCATTACCAAGCTTTATTACACTGTGCCATGCTGTTTGTAATTTGCAAAGGAAGAACAATATTGTCAGAAAGTGTGTTTTAAGTGTGAATATTTCAAAGGAGAAAGATAAAGAAGAGCTGCGAATAGAAGAATTGAACAATGTGCAAATGCACTGTAGAAGAGTTTCTCAACCTTTGAGTTGAGACTTGAATTGAATTGTATTATGTCAGCATTTCATATTTCTATTTCCCTAAATTGTCTTGACAATAGAATATACTATAAACTAGAATATCCAAAAACTTAATAGAATATTCAAATTTACTGATAAACTGATAATTATTTCTGCTTCAAATACATTTTAAATAATCATGTTCCTTCTGTTCTTTCTCAGAAGAAGCTTTCAAAACCGGAGGAACCCTTGACTCCGAAGCTCTTGCGGCAAATCAAGACAGAGAATGACCACGGTGATGAAGACGACGACCAGGAGGATCATGACGAAGATGGATTTTCCTTGGACAGGATGGATGTAAAGGAGAAGAACGAGTATGATGACGAGGACCAAGAAGAAGACGAGGAGGGAGAGGAAGAGGAGACAGTTAAAAAAGAAAGAGACAGTAGTGCAGAGGACACTAAAGCCAAGGTTCTGCTAAGTCCACTGCTAAGAACATCTGCAGCCAGAGAAAGTGACCAATCTTCGTCCAACTCTCCCAGAGCTGGGCCGAGCAGTGAATCAGGAGATGTTCAGGAGAGGAGCGCGGCTCAGCTAAAGGCTCGCCATCAGCGCCGACGCCTTCCCAACAAAGAGCTGAGCAAAGAGTTCAACCAGGAAATTCCAAAGACAGAAGACTGCCTGTCCAACCAGAACCACGGCTCAGTGAAGACGGAGGACGGGCCACCCAATCACAATCGACGACCACTGAAGAACGAGGACTCTGTGACCAATCAGAACCGTAAACCACTAAAAACAGAGGACTCGACCACTAATCAGAGCCGCAGGGCGCTCAAAATGGAGGAAGGTCTGGCCAATCAAAATAGAAGGCCGCTGAAAATGGAGGACAGCCTGGCCAATCAAAACCACAGGCCTGTAAAATCCGAGCCCGATAACGAAGTAGATGACCAAAAGCCGAGATGGCCTCTCAATAACGGCAGCAGCGACCTGGGTGACTGGCTGCGACACAGGGGGCGGGAGGCGAACGAGACGCAACGTGGTTACTCACCGCTCAGCTGGAACAGAAGCACGCAGATCACGTCAATATGTCCCCGTCCGCTCCCCTGCCGCTCGCCGCCAAAGTGTATCCAAATGGAGCGCCATGTGATCCGGCCCCCTCCCATCAGCCCCCCACCAGACAGACTGCCGCTGAGCGATGGCGAAGCACACGTGATGCGAAGAGAAATGTGGATGATGGTGTTCAGTCACCTGTCTCACAGAGATCTTTGTGTCTGCATGCGTGTCTGCAGGACCTGGAACAGATGGTGAGTACAAGTTGTACCGGGGAGTTGAAAAACATCACACAACTCCTTCATCATACAGCGGCTGTATGTAAATATCTGCTGCGTGTCTCACCAGGTGCTGCGACAAGAGACTTTGGAAGCACATCAATCTGAACCGCTGCAAGTCCATCACACCTCTCATGCTGAGCGGCATCATCCGGAGACAGCCAGCAGCTCTGGACCTCAGCTGGACCAACATCTCCAAGAAACAGCTCAGCTGGCTCATCAACAGGCTACCAGGTAAATATATTCAACCTCCCTGCAAAATGATTCTTATTATTTGGTTGAATGGTAAATGGATAGCAAACGGACTGTACTTAAACAGCTCCTTTCTAGTCTTCAGGCCATCCAAAGCGCTTTACAATACATGTCACATTCACCCATTTATGGCAGAGGCTGCCATGCAAAGTGCCAACTGATCATCAGAAACTGAATCTAATCCCCTTCACACACACATTCACACACACTTACACATCGATGGGACAGCTTCTGGAGCATGTTGGGGTTCAGTATCTTGCCCAAGGACACTTTGACATACAGAGGGAGGAGCCAGGAATTGAACCGCTAGCTTTCAGGTTAATAGACGACCTGCTCTACCTCCTGAGCCACAGCCTGCTATAAATTGTTTTATTGTTTTAAAATGTTCAGCTGTTATTCCTAGTGGTTATGGTGACAGTCACTCACCTTGACACAACCTCACAATGGTATCCATTTGCATGTTAACCATACATTTAGCCATAGTATGTGAGATAAAGGGACACATTAAACTTATCTAAACTTTGAGTAAATGTTTTAGTCAACATATTTGCCTCAGTATAGACTGCAACAGTGCATGTACTGAAGGAGAGTTGGATAATATTTCATGTATTGATAAAAAAAAAAGTGTGTTTACGTAGCATCCGTAGTTTTTAATAAGTTAAATAAGTTTGAATTCCTGTATGTTCTCATATGGCTCCTCCATCTGGTTAATTGTATCCCCGGGGGCTCATGATGGTTTACTTTAGCTGCTTTTCTTTGTTACTCATAAATGTCTTTGCTGGATCATTCAGCTAATTAGATAAGAATACTCACTGTTTCTGTGTTGGTTTATTCTGTGACCTCAGATTAACTAAAACTCTGGAGACGGAAAAACTGAAAAATAGGGCACATTTCCTCAACAGACCAAATGTGAGTGTGCAGTATATTTAGCCTGGCGTGTTGTTGCTTGTGGCCACGTAGAAGAGATTTTCTAAGATTTACAGATGATCCGTGTGTTGTAGCTTATTTTAAAACATGAGGTTCTTTATGTCCTTGCTGTCTCTGCAGGTCTGCGTGTGCTGCTGTTGTCAGGATGCTCCTGGGTGGCGGTCTCTGCTCTTTGCACATCCAGCTGTCCTCTTCTGCGGACTCTGGATGTTCAGTGGGTTGAGGGACTGAAAGACGCCCAGATGAGGGACCTGCTGTCGCCTCCTACAGATAACAGGCCAGGTACCAGCCTCTCACACACACCGATCTTGACAGTTTGAGTCTTTTGTGGCTGAATGAGTAGTGGAGTAATAGTAAATGAATGAGAGTTGTGGTTATTGTATTTATTACTTTCAATGCTTTGTGGTTCTACACTTAAATTGCAGTCAGATCTAAATGCTTTAAAGTAACTGGATTGTTCCACAATGGTAAGATCTAAATTCTGAGCTGTCAAGTCATCAGCTGAAAAGCACATAAACATAAAGAATGAGAAGAATTATATTTTATATCTCTTTATTGTCGATAAATCCCATGAAAAGACGAGTATTTTTATTACACAACCTCCCCAGTGGCGCTCATTCCCAAACCCAGTGCTTCCTGCCAAAGACATAAATATTTAAAAATGTTTCTCACATATGTAGTTTCATTTCTTTAAAAGGTTATGTTCCTAAAATAACTGGGCACTGTAGTTTTTAGCAAACGCTACTCAAGTAGGAGTAAATAGTGCATTTGTTTGGGACTATTTTCATCCATGGATTAATACGCAATTGGTCCTCAAGTGATTATTTTCAGCAGCAGGACGGTGTATGTGGGATTAACTCAAAATAAACTAGTGTCCATGTTTATCATAATGAAGGAACCCAGTCACCCAGTGCAGCGTTACTCATTATTTTAATAGTTTGTGAACATCAATGGAGGTCTATGTCACTGAGGAATAAGCTGTGTTAGGCTTTGGATACACAGATAATACTTAGAAGGATCATTTAATTGTTGGTTTAGGTCTTCTCATGAGATTTGTTGAACATAAGACAAATATAGAATATCACCAGATTTCCTTTTGGTTTTGTATATAGTGAAATAAACAACTACAAAATAGCACCTTTAGCATGATTTTGTCTCAAACATCTGGCTTCTCGCACAAGGCTAGTTAGTGTGGTCAGACATATTTACTAAATACGTTCCTGTCATTTTTGCTCCATACCTCCGTTAATCTCCTCTCCCCCCTCTTTTTTAGGTCAGTTAGACAACAGGAGTAAGCTGCGTAATGTGGAGGACCTGCGCCTGGCGGGCTTGGACATCACAGACACGTCTCTGCGTCTCATCATACGTTACATGCCCTCGTTGTCCAAGCTGGACCTCAGCTACTGCAACCACGTCACCGACCAGTCCGTCAACATCCTCACTGCTGCCGGGACGACCACCAGAGACTCGCTCACTGACATCAACCTGTCAGGTAGGAGCCTGTCTTTGTTGGCTGTAAGTCTGCCTGCATTTGACTTGCTCCCCCTAATGGCTAAATTTTGAATTTATTATATGTATTAAACTGTCATGTCTGTCCATATCTGAATTTAATCAATAGATGTAAGTAAGATATTTGTCATTGGGTATTTTTTTGCACATTTAACCACAAAGTACGTGCTTAGTTGTACATTCTTCCAGACGGTGAGTGCTTTTAGTTGTTTTTGAATGTTGTTTAGTCATATCATTGCCAAATTTGCCAAAAGGAAATTTTTTAAAAACTTAAACTGTAACCAAAGTTTGTCTGGAAGGTACCATAGTGTAAGAAATTAATCTAAAAGTAAAACTAATGCAGCCTAATACAACAATCCTGTATAAACAAGGCTTTTAATGTTCAGTTTTTGTTTAAACTCTTTGAAAGAAGCTGTAGTTTGTGGTGCTGTTTCTTGTTCTATTACAGGCATGACATTTAAAATCAATTTTTATAGAATTTAATAATTTCATGCCATTCATTGCAAAGTGCACCAATGCTATATTCATTTTATACTTGTTATCTCTCCGGAATACCTTTAAAAGTTAGAAGCAGTGAATCAATGAGTCATTATGGTAAAACAGCTGACAGTAAAATGTATTTTTACTTTCTGTTGGAGTCTCCACATTTATCACGAAAACAGTACTCACCACAATGAGGCCTTTTGGATTTCATGTCCTAGAGTATCCTAAAGCGTGGATTAATCCACGTGTGTCATAGCTTATGTCAGTACAGGTGACCCATTACGCATCATTTGTTCTTTTTCTTCTAACGCTTTTTCTCCCTGCAGTCTGTAACAGGGTCACGGACCAGTCGCTGACCTATTTCAAGCGCTGTGGGAGCATATGTCACATCGACCTGCGATACTGCAAACAGGTGACCAAGGAAGGATGTGACCAGTTCATTGCAGAGATGTCCGTCAGCGTGCAGTTTGAACTCATCGAAGAGAAACTGCTGCAAAAGATCAGTTAAGGCAGAGGAACGTGGGAACATACACAAGTGGTAAAACTACTGTCCACATGGAGGCAGCAGACGACTGTGTGCTTGTGGAGGACGGCCGCTGTGTTTCATGAACATCTGCGGGTGACTAAACCGACACGAGGGCGGCGCCTGTTTATCTTTAAAACTGATGTAAAGGGAAGCTGCGCTGCTAAAGCCAGAATGTAAAAATGGAAATCTTGTCCCGTGAAGGCAATATTGCAAAAATGTTTTTGTTGTTGTTTGCACCTGTTTATAAGTTATTTATTTCTTTATATTGATTGTTTGTGTATTGTATCATGATTATCTTTTGGTGTTTATAGATTATTTTTTGTTCCAATGCAAAGTTTATTGCATTATAGAGTAATATTTTTGTATCAGAAAGTGTTTCATACATTTATGTGCAGTATTGATTGCACCACTGTACGGTATCATACCATTGAAATTGATAATCAATCGGCATTACTGTTAAGCTCTTTATTGTTGAGAGGCAAGGTCCAATGATTTGTTGCCAAACTGTAGAAAGGTAGCTTGTGTTTATGTGGCTGTTTTTTATATTTTATTATTTGTGTCAGTGCCCAGTTTCTGATCAGAGAGAAGGTACTGTACATTTTGTTTTCCATATAACAATATCATGTCCCTTTGGATGAGACATATAGAGGGAAAGTTTAAAGTTATTTGCACTGATACAGTAAATATGAATACATGAATGTATTCACACATACACTATACAGTTGTACAGTGTATAAAGCATATTTTTTTCAACACTAAAATGTTCTGCTAATTCTACTAACAGCTTCTAGTTCGGTGGGTTGTATTAAGACCTGCATACACACGTCTCCATCACTCTTTAGTATTATTGGTGCTTTGTGAAAAAAAGCGTTTTAGCTCTGCATGCAGCAAAGAAATATGTTTACACCACAGTCAATAGATTTAGTAACTGTTGAACAATATAACCATCCGTCATTAGTTACACTCCATACGATTAAAAAAAAAAAAAAAAAAGTGACTCAGTGCTGAATCATGTAAGAAATAAAGAATCAACAAAGTCCAGGCGTAGGATCTTAAATTTGCATATATCTTTTAGACAGTTTTCTCCCATATGACAGAAGTGACATGTGTAACTCAGGTTTAATCAGTCAAGAGGCTGAAAGAAAAAGGACTTTCTCTATTTTCACCCATGACCCTGTTTATACTGTATATTTCTAAATTGTCATGGCCCCAAAACATTTGAGTATAGCAGTGATTGTGTTCTGTTTCTGTTTTGTTTAAAATCTGTCCAGTAAATCCATGTCAGTCTCCAGACATGAGCTTCTGACCATAAGGTTGAGACCAGATACACTAAATGCAGTGATTTCTAATACAGCATGAGATAGGATCATAGTATAGATCATACTATATGTACATGTCATTCAGCCTGTCCAATTTGAAGAAGCTGCAAACAGACATATTTCCTGAAAGATTTGTGCAAATATAAAAGTGAAAAATTGGATTTTGTTCTTTTTTTTTTCTCAGATTCCACTGAAATAGACATTTATTAACACTGGTTGTTTTATTTTTCATGAGTTTAAACATCAAGATAAAGTACATTACAACCATTTTTATGTACGTATTCTTTGGCATTTATTCATAGTCATATTTAAAGTTATATAAAAATCTGCATATTTTGCTATTGGAGCTTTCAGGCTCAACAGTTTAACGGTTTGATAGGTTTCCGTTTTTTCTTGAAAACTAAACTTTTTTAGAAATAAAGTCTTTAAAGGTTTTTTGTGTAACTTTTGAATAGATACGGTTCAGTGGATGGGTTTACATTTAATTTTGTTTTTGTTTTTTATTAAACAACCATGTCTCCATGAAATATTTTAGTACATCACTGTAAATGTTCAATCTGTACATAATGTACATGTAAAGCTTCTAGGAAAAGTTAAGTCAACCTTTGAGATATTAAATTCATTTTAAATACAGAGCTGGGTGTGCATTTGGTCCATTGCTTTTTTTTTTTTTTTTTTTTTTTTACAGCATTTTAAGTATAAATAAGAAACATGATTATGTTCATACAGAAATATTTCTGTTATTAGTTTTGTATTATTATTTATTAATGATTTACTGTATGCCAATCACTAAGTTGGCTGTAAGCGACAGATGACCGATTACAAAATGAAAAGCAGGGTTTTACTTTCTGGTTTGTAGTACTGCATTTTATTGAATCTAATAAATCATTTTCTCTTGTTTACCAAAATAAAAAGGTTCAACATTCCCAAAATATAAAGATCCAGGATTATGAGTGCTCATGATAACCTCCTGCTCTGATACTGTAGCTGCCCATGAATGACATCTTTGAGAAACAGCAGCATCAACAAACAGACTTACAGAGTTACAGTGTTTGTTACAGTGCATGGTGTCAGTGTCGGTTTTTTGGATCTGAAGCAGACGGCGACAAAAAGTGCTAGAAAGCGAGACCATGACTGACGCAACTTTAATGGTGAGAGAGTGACACAATCAGAGGACTGAGGAACTCGTCTGACCAAAACCAACAGAAATACATTCTGAAAAACTGTATATTTTTATTTTTAAACCTCCGTAATAAGTAGAATTTTAAATCATGTCGTCTCCCAAGTAAAATGGAAAAATATACATTTAATGACTCAGTAAACAACAATATAAGCTATCTATGCGATTAACTTCATTAACAGCAATTCAGCTTCTTTTTTTAAAACATACCACAGGCATACTGTACACAGATAGTTTAGTGACATCTGGATCTCATGACAAGAAAAACAAAGTGTTTCATTTGCATAACAGGTTAAAGTAAACCAGGCTTCCTCTACCTCTCACTGTGTGATGGATATTTGGAAGGACGCCTCGACAACATGACAAAAAGGTATGTTGATGTTACAGAAAAGAGGAAGTAGCACCTGTTACCTACCTAAGATTCGACACATTAACGGACAACACAGTCAAAGAAAGACACTTGGTAGACTTGGAAACTAAATGGTATTGCTTGGTGGAAGTTATTTTAAATCAAATAGAAAGATAAAGTAGTACAAAAAAAAAAAAACCTCAAAGTCCACTTATTAGTTTTCTCTGGGGCTTTCAGCTGCATCCAGTGGTCTTCCTCGGGAGAAGGATGAGGCCATTCACATTCACATATATGTATATTCATATACATAGTCACCAAAGGTCAAGTGATGTAAGTTGACCCATCTCCACGAAAACTGAGCATCTGCTGATGAAGCCTCTAAAATGTGGTTGAAATCCCCTGGGAAAAAAATGTAGTAAGTGGGCCTTGAGTTAATTTTTTCTCCTTTTTTTGTGTCAAACTGCTGTTTCAAAAGGTGATGAAATCTGCTTTCACACTCAACAGATGTAACAGGAATGTAGTGCAGCACGCGGTGCGACCACGCAGCAGTGTACTGTTCGTGTCTTCAGCAGGAATCACTTCATTTTAGATGAGAAAATCACATCCTTCACACAAGTGAGTGTTCAAATGTTTACTTAATTTCCTAAAGTTCATTTGGGAAAACTGAAGAAAAAAAAAAATATATATATATATATATAGTAAACTATCACACCAAGCTTGCTGGTTATGAGATGCATATACTGTGAAATCTTAACCAAATATCGATTGAAGGCATGAAGTTTGGCACCTTACACCCTCCTGTGTGTGAGACGACTCGGTGCACGTGGTGATCAGATTAACTAATAAACATTTTCTAGAAACACATGTAAGTCTCTTTTTTTTTTGATATTGCACATCCTAAAGAACACTGAGGGAGATAACACTGTGTCATGTGGCATGACTGTGTAAACCATATTGACTCTAAACCCTGGGATCTTATATTTTTCATCCGACTGCTTCTCTCCCCCACACAGAACAACCCTATCCACTTCAAGTATCCGCGGGACCGCCTCCACTCCTCTCCTGTGAGTAAAATCTAAACAGAGAACAAGAGAGTAGAAAGTGATGGCAGGGGGCTCTGCTTTGTGTTTAATAGACCAAACAGAGAAAGAGTGAGTGTCCCAGTGCAGCTGATGATGGTCCACCAGGGAGGAGAAGTGGGACTGGAACATGAGTTAGTAAAGGAGGGCGAGAGGATGGGGTGGGGACAAACCGTGGTAGGCAAGAGGCAACAGTCTGGTTCCAAAGACCGGGGAAGTTGCTCGCGCCTGCTGCAGCATTAGGCCCTGCGAGACGTCATGCACAGCAGTTCATCCTCAGTGATAACTTCAGGGCTCGGGGCAACGTGAACGCCTGAGGGCCGCTCTGACGCGCACGCACAGAGTTTTTAAGACTTGAAGACGTGCACGGCCCGCACTACGTACTGCCTGCAGATGGGGCACTCGCTCATCCTCTTCCCGCATTTGGTGCAGGTTACCATGTGACCACATTCCAGTAGCACACAGTCGATGATGGCATCCATGCAGATGCGACACAAGTTTTCATCGGCCGCCAGCTGAGCTTTGACACCATCTGCGGAGGGAAATACGAACCGTTATCTTTCAGTTAAAATGGTTCTCTGCAGGCTCATTAAACTGTATGGAGCTCAGTGACGTTGTACAGATGCTGCTACTGCAGTCTGAGAGTAATAAACACAACCACATCAGTCACCGCTGTTCAGCCATTATCAGTAGATCCTCTCCTTCCCAGGTTTTTTATCGGTTAATAAAAAGCTCCCATTCCCAAACCTGATAAATTCCACACCTGTTGTGTAAAACCGCTTTGCTAAATGTTCAGTTTAGTTGCACAACTTGCACATGTGAGATGGGAACAGTTGGGTGTCACTTTTAAAAGTGATCAGTTAGTGGTAACACCACTGAGTTCAAAACTGGCTAATCTGAACAATTTAAACCATATGATCCACATGATTCCCTTTCATTCAGTGGAAATATTAACGGCACAAACCAATAACGGGTGTAAAACATCCACTAGATGGGAAAAACTATATTTGGCAGTGGGATGGCGATGGGCTCCCTTGTCTTTTTGTTTTAATGACTGAATTTTAATTATTTATTTATTTTAAAGATTAGAGTAATTAGAGGAGGAAACTATATTTTCAAAAACAATAATTGTAATAAAAAATAAAGACATTTGTCCTCCCCTGAGGTGGGAAAAAAAAGAAAAACATTTACAACTATGTTAAATGTTCATAATAAGCGATCTCTCACTGTTATTGTAATTAGTTGCTACCAAATAAACAACATAAACCCGTCACTGAAGTAAATGATGCCAGTGCACTGCTTTACAGGAGTTAAATGCCTGATTGCTGACTGATGGCTCACTGGCCTAATTCTGGCTCCTGCTGCTCACATCTTGTGCGAAGGGGAAACAACCGATCCATCTGCAGCCTGTCTGCCGTCCCTTCACGTCTGACTATTAAGTGGGCTAATATGATCCTCAAGCCCTTTATGTCAACAAGAGAGCCTCTAGGAAGCTTGACAATGTAATTACACCTGATGGAGACATGCTGCCACTGAGGTAATGTGATGGCTCATCAAGAGGTAAAAGCTCTTAGAGAGTGCATTAATGAGAGGATGAGAGGCTGTCCTTCAGAATAAAACGAGATGATGCACAGTGGAAAAGAAACAGGAGTGACAGAATACGGAGACACTGAATCAGGCAGGAGATGATGACTCAATTGACCATAATGTAATAATATGTAGGATGATATAAAGGATCAAGTGGGTAAAAATGCTCCAGCATGCCTTTACTCTTTACTGCCATCACATGATCAGTGCAATGTAAATGACGAGTTCATGGATTAGATGGAAAGGGAGCCGTGAAGGGGCTTTTTATACAAACATCTTACCTCCAACTCCACTGTTGCAGAGAGGTGGAGGATATGCAACCACTTGTATAGATAAGAATGGGCAGTAATAAAGAAAATCTATTAGTTAAACAGTGAATTTACCCTAAAAACAATGTTGAAGTAGCATTTAAATCAAACAGGGGGAAGCAAACTGCATTTAGACTTAATATGTCATGTTCATACCAAAAGGCAATGTCATATTTTAAACCTAGGAAATATGATAATCAAAAAATATTTACCTGCAGTTATGCTCACATTTTCCACTAAAAGAAAAGGAGAAAAAAAGGGTGTATTTTATCATGCAGAACATCAAAAATTAAAATGTAGATGCAAAACCAAAGAAAGGTTCAATCAAAAGCTCTTACTGGATTTCCTGTTCTGCTGATTCTCTCTGTAGAGCCGATGCACTCGCTCCAGCAGCTCCCACTTCTCGCAGCAGCCAGAGTAATTGACAAAGTTCCTGGCAAGAATCTCTTTCAGCTGGCGGACTGAGAGGTTTTCTATCGCCTCTTCATTGTCCAGATCAGACAGCGAGGCCCTGATCCTCCTCTGTGTCGCCGGACTGACCTACAATCCACAGGGGACACAGTGCTGTCACTAACATGGTCTTCATTCCCTGAAAGCCTTCTCAGTCCACAATAATTATAGTTTTTTCTGGTATAAACACTATTAATTACTTTACATGTGCAAACAAAACAAGTGTTTTACCTCTAAGATATTTTCAGTGGGCTCCAGGTTCAAGAGAGACGCTGTTGGCGTGTCCTCATGCTCCTGTTTAAGTAGAAATCAACACACAGAAGTTCATTAAATAAGTTAAATTCACAGCATTTCACTCACTGAGCAGCCTATTGAAACAAATTGCGTCTTACTGTTCAGTCACCAAATATCAAATTACTCTACTTAAAGTCAAATGATGAGTAGAAATATGACGTTAAAATTCCCTGCCTACCTAAAAATATCTTTCTCTTCTTGTTCCTACAGTCAGATGTTTGAGCTCCACTGTGCAGAGTTTGACACTAGAAGGATGTTTTCGTATCTAAGGGGCAGGGCCTGTGAGCATGATTTGTGATCAGTGAATCTAATCCAATGAAAGAACAGAGATGTTTAAACAGTGACTCGGCTGCTCTTAACTCAGCGGTTAATTATTCTCTTTGAAGGTGGAGGTCAGGAATTTGCCGGATGAAAGGATAATAAATGGAGCTAGAGAATAGTGCAGACGCTGTTTGGTATGAGTGTATAGCTCTGTATTATTTGAGCCATTTATGTGCTTTGAAGGGAAGATATCGTCTCTTTATTCTTTTATCATCTCGACCAAAGGGAGCATGTGAAGGGCTGAAATAAGATCGAACTGTGTGAGACCATGCTGTCTCCGTAAAAAGTAAAAACCCTTGCTGTATTTTCTCCCTGCTTCAGCAAATTCCAGCAGACCACCATCTTCCTCGAATGAAGACGTGTTAATAATGCATCCATCAGCGTCGTGGTGCTAGATGCCTGCTCTCCATCCTCAGAGACAATAAACAGGAGCAACAGCACCGACACACGCTCACAGTGCCAAACCTCTCTGGAGCACAAAGTTTCTTTGACTGGATGTTAGATCTAGATGTGAAAGCACTAGAAAGCACTCAGAGAGCTGTACAAGCTCCTGAATGTGTTATTTAAATCATAGAAATAGTTAAGAAATGTTTAATCTGCATTCAAAATATAAACAGTGATAAGCAATCATGGGTTTCTTGTGGTCATGACAAAATACAAAAAAATTCTGACGAAGAAAGACTAATCTTTTGTTAATTTGACTTTATACCAAATATCATTGTAATCTTTTGCCACTTTTTTTGAGAAATCTTGCTGACAAAAACCAACAGACCATAACCTGGTGTCTTTAGTATTCGTTACCTGAATAGATCTAAAAATGTTTTACAAATATGAGGTTTTTATACATTACAGTATACTGAGAAAAATGTCTCAACTCGCTGGATTTTGCATTAAATGGTTTTATACACTGCAAAATGGAAGTTCAATAAAGTCATAATATCCTCTTGATGATTATATGTTATTTTCCAATAATTTTGTCAATCATCTTTTCCATATTAAAAAATTAAATATTAAACCAAAATTAGTCCCAATTATTTAAGAAAACTGGTTAAAAGTAGTCTTCACTGCAGAGATTATCAAAGTAAGGTAAGTAAGCAGGATAATCTTAAACTTATATTAATACTTCAGATTGTTAATCTGTATTTCTGCTCTAATTTTGACAGATTTTTCAGTTTTAATAAACCCTACAAATGTCTCAGATGACACAATATTTTGCATGTTTGTGAAAGTTTTTCAGTGAGAGGACAGATGTACTGTAGTCTTTCTGTGGTTTGGTTGCAGCTGTGACGCTGTGGGGAGTTCTCAACCTGTGTACCTGTTACATAACAGACTCAGACTATGTAACCGACCTAAAAAAAGGCAAAGGGCTTAAGCTGCGTTGCTGGCTGGTCCGAGGGCTTTGCACACACACAGCTAACACAGCTGTTTCCAGCTGTCACGTGCACATTGCTGAACACTGGACCAGCGCTGCAAAAATAAGCTCTTCCGATATCAATGGAGAGGACTGCACAAAGGAAAGCGTGAAATACAATGAATGAATAACCGACATCTAAAGATATGCACGAGAGGGAGTTTGTTTGTCAGGGAGTTGAAAGGAAGAAGTTTTCTCCTGACTTAGAACAGTCACACTGACTTGTAAATAAGCTGATTTCACCTTTGAAATTAATTATCTTGGATAGAATGAGGACAGATGTGAAAGAAGTATGGCGTATGTAAATGAGTGAACGTATGTTTGTGGCTGCACAGTGCACATTGTTAGCTCTGCATGCTGACACACACACACACACACACACACACACACACACACACACACACACACACACACACACACACGCCGAACATCAGCTGTGTGTTTTCTTGTGTGCGCACAAACCTGGCTGGTCCCTGAGCTGTCACTTGGGCTGAGCACGTCTCCGTGAGAGGCAGACAGGACCGACTGTTCAGAGGTGGAGCGCGTGGCGGAGGGGGGTGAGGCGGCTCGTGAGTGGGGTAGCGAGTGCAGACTGTCTGTGTCATCTCCTCCTCCTTCTTCTTCTTCTTCCTCCTCCTCCTCCTCATCCTCCTCCTCCTCATGTATGTCCTCTTCATCCTCCGCCTCCTCTTCCTCTTCTTCTTCTTCTTCTTCATCATCATCTTCCTCCTCGTCCTCTTCCACCACTGGTCTCTGGGTTTCCCTCGTCCCCTGATGGCAGAGCACCAGGTCCACCAGGTCCTCTTTCTCCCTGCATGTGTCGGTGGGGATGTTGCGCAGCAGCAGGTACTGGCGCAGGTCTTTTACTCGGAGCTGCATGAGCCGAGGCCTCTGGAAGGCCGTGCCACGCAGCAGGTGGCAGGTCATGCAGCAGCGCAGGTTCTCTTGAAGCACTGAGCACAAGGCGCAGAAACTCTTCTTACAATCACAGCAGATGTGCTGTCGGAGGGAGAAGAGATTCAAAGACGTGATTAGCTGTTCTTTTTCTTGTGACAGAAGAAACCAAACATCGTTTACAAAACTCTATTTTTCATCATTTCTAAATAGGGCCTGATGTCTGTGAGCATATTTAACTATTTATCCTCCATTTCACTTTTGATAAATAAATTAACCATCCACTGAAATGGATGTCACAGATTTGAGCTCTGAAAAATGGTCCAAATGATGGAAGTGAAGTCACTGAAGCTGCTGTTTGTAGTATTGATAGTAACGTTGTTTTCATTTGCACCAGAATAATCCATCAACACATGAGGGCTGGGCGATAATTCATTTGAATTTATTAACTTTCAGTGGGATCACATTATGATAACATGACTATTTTCATTTTCATAAAATGTTGTTAATTTTAAGATTAATTAATTTAATTTTAGCAAACTGTGATTTAAAACCAACTATATGAATTACTGAGGGGTTGGTTTTATCTGATATAATGAATTATTACACAGTACATTGTTTACATTGTACTGTGATTTTACATTCTTTGGCTGTAGGGTGACAGATGTGGATATTAGCGCTGAAATGATAAGTTGAATAATAAATTAGCCAAGTAAGTTAAGTCTTTAAATGATTTATGATGCAAAAATGCCTAACATTTGCACACTCCAGCTTCTCAAATGTGAGGATTGATTGGGAAAAATAATATAATAAAATAATACCATATTCATATCATGATACAGATTTCAACCAACAGACTTGGAGTTAACTGTCTTTGAGTGTATCCCTGTGACAAAGAGAAACCTTATTAACCAGTAACACACAGTTCCACCTGAAACAGTGGCTGTGTGCTCTTTTTCTTTTCTGGGAAAGAGTAAAGAAAAGAGAAATAAACTATCTGCAGCTCCTGGTGATGTTTGACATTTTACTGGCTGCACACTGTCTCCTGATACAGAGTATCTGAGAAGACTGACACTTCAAATGTGCAGGAAAACAGGTCGGCCATGGCTGTAAACATTTGCTTATCGCTTATGCACAAATGTGCTCTGGTCCACCAGAAGCACATTTGCACTGCAACAGATACTCTTCCATCATTTGGTGTTAATCCCCCAGCGCGTCATTCCTTCATACCATGAAAATATCATGCTGACACACAAATGTGTGCGTCCAGGGAGTAAGAAAGGCAACTGTTGTGTGTAGATGACGATAGAGCGATCTGAAGCAGCGAGCAGAGAGGAGGTTGGGAACTGCAGCGTTTTCATCAGTGTCTCAGTGCGTCTGACTGCCAGACAGATACACTCTGCCATTAAACTCTGACATGTTCAGCTGTGCACGGACCCTGGAAATGCCAACATGAATACGTATGGCGCATGTTCTTAAAGGGCCATGCCAGTGATTTTGCAGTGGAGTCTAATTTATAAGGCTGCTGACCATTATAAAAAGTATTTAGGCCAACTTATAACCTCAAGCAGTGGTGGAAGAAGTATAGATGCTTTACATAATGGACCAGTGTGGAGGATTCAGTGGGATCTAACTAAAATAACTGCTCGCCTTACAAGTGTGTAGAAGAAATCACGGTGGCCACAGAAAAATGAGAGCCAGTGTTTGTCTGTTCTGGGCTACTGTAGAAATATGGCAGTTCAACATGGCGGCCTCCGTGGAAGAGGAAAACACTTTTTATTTTCAGGTGATTATACACTAATGAAAACATACCTAGGAATGTTACATTGTATTTCTGCCAATAGATCCTCCTAAATGTTACACACTGGACCTTTGAAGGAAAACCTTGTTTTATGTGAATGTCCAATCAGTATTGATAGTAAATATAGTCAATTGAAGCAATAAATTCCTCAGTGCATGCTATACTGACAGAGAAAACTGAGTTCTCCTTCTTGTAGAGTGCCAGGAAAAGGGGGGAGAGAGAGTGAGGACAACATGCAGCAAAGTCGAACCCATGGCCTCTGTAGCAAGGACTTAGCTCTGGTGCATGGGGAGCCACCAGGGCGCCCCACAAGCTAAATTAGCTGCTGAGTACTAATCAAAGTTACGTTGCCAAGCAAATGATTTCCTGCAGTTTGACCATTTATTTTTCACACGTAGCTCTATTGATACCTTCAAGGTCCAAGCTGAAATAGCCTGTAGTTCTTCCTTGATGCCTACGTCACTGTAAGTGCCGGAAAAAGAACAGAATTTGCAGATATTTCTCTGTCAATGTAACACGCACTGTGGAATTTATTGCTTCAGTTCATCCACATTAAATATGGTAAATTTTCCCTTTAAATAAAAGTAGCAACACAAGACTGTAAAAATACTCCAGAACATATATATCCTTTCTTCAAAATCCTGCTTAAATGAAAGTACAAAAGTATTATCAACAAAATGTACTTGCAATGTACAACAAAATGCTTATGATTAAATAAATTACTAAAAAACTAAATGATTTATAAGATATAATAATTAATATTATTTTGGAGGTTTTTCTCATTAAAATAGTTTCTGTTCAGCAAGTAACTCAGTAATTATGGATGTCAGTGTTTCCTTGAATGCACCACAGAGTCCCTGCTCGCAACTGCACGCAATGATTACATAATTCAGATATATATATATATAAAAAAAAGCTGACTAAATGTTGACTGTGAAGGATTACTCAGGCAAGTCTCCAGTCTCTGCAAAATCATTTTTTACAGTCATGAAGTTAAATCAAGCCGCTGGTAGTCAGTCGTGAAATGTAGAGTGAATAAGATTTGTATTCAATGGGCTAAAACATACAAAATCCACTGATATAGTCTTTTAAGATAACTTCCAAATTCAGATACATCTCTCTTATTGTCTCTAACCACCATCGCATATTCCTGTATGAACCAGCTTCCATCATCTTGTACCAAACTCATCACTGTCACTGCCAAAACCCTTGTTCACCTTGCGTCTGAAGACAGAGAAGGCCAGTCCGCAGGCCTTGCACAGCTGTCCAGCACTCCCTGAGCTGGTGGGGGGGTAGGTGGAGTACCCAGCACTGGGGGCAAAGCGGAAGGGCCCCGCCCCTGCCCCGAACCCCGGCTGCTGTGCCCGCACCGTGCCCGTGCCCATCACCTCGTTCAGCAGCCCACAGCATGACGCCCACATGGACGATGCCCCTGCCTACGGAGGACACACACAGAAACACACACAGGAAACTTTTAGAGACGTCAAGTTTATTAAAACGTCTCGCTGGCATCCTCAGTGACAGACTGGTAAATATCTTCTTTATGAATATAAAACAATGTCCCCAAGATTCTTATGGCTGCCCTTTTCCTTTTAATTAAAATACTGTAGATGTCTTTTGCATAACTATTTTTACATATTTCCCCAAATTCATATTTGCTATCATTGGAAACTTTGGAATCTCCACTAGAATTTGAAATAAAGTAATAAATAAGTGAACAAAGAGTTTGAACATAGTTTAAATGACAAAATACATTTAAACTCATCCTGTGGTGTTTAAGAGGCTAAAAGATTCTTCTTTTGTCCTAGTATAAAACATCTGTGAAATGTGTGTTTATGCTGCCATTCAGTAATTTATCAGAAATACTTTATATAAGTGTACTTTGATATAGTTGATATAGTTATTATGTCAAATCAATCATGCAAAATAAGCTGGAATTAAAAACATACATTTAGTAACTGGAGATTTTATTTACACGTGTCAAGATTTTTGCCTTACAGTTCACTGAAAGCTGATCTCTTAGATTATTTCATATATTTTAAGTACATTTGAAGTATTTTGATATGCAGATGGGAGACAAACTGCGTCTTAGAACAGTTTCAGTGCTGCTTAGAAGTTATTACTGGAGGGATAAACACTATTCTTTCAAAAGGTTGTCCCCCATTTAATGTTGTTATGATGCTGATTGGTGAGTCTATCTAACACTTCCAAAACCCCCTAGAAGTGTTCAATTCGGTTAAGATCTGGTGACCGTAAATACCAACCATAATTTTCTCTCTGATCACACCAGTCAGTCAATTGGTCACCCGTCTGTACATCAACAAACTATTAGACAATGTTCTTATTAATATCACAATACTGATTTGAACCATATCACACAGTCCTTTGCTCAGTAATGCCACAAATAGCTTAAGGAGACAGTCTTCTTTGAGAAACAAGAAGGAAAATGAATGAGAGAGAGAGAGAGAAAGAGAGACACAGAGAGAGACAGAGAGAGAGAGGAGGAGACACTGGGCAGCACATTATTGAGAGTGCTCTGTCGTCTTTGAGGTTAGAGATAATTAGATAGAAGTACACTCTAAAAGCTCCTATTAATGACAATCTCCACAGACAGCTGCAGGTTAAATTTCTCACTTGCTGCATTATTTTGTACAATTTCATAAACAAACGAGGCCCGTGGAAAGCAGAGGATGTGAAGGGGCCACACAACAAATATCGCACGAGGGTCAAATGGGACCAGGTGGATGCTATGTTGCCTCTGTGGGTCCTGAGGAAATGTGCAAACCTAAACTGTACTCAGCCTGTTAAAGTTAAAGTGAACATCCACACAAGAGGCAGGCGGATGTGTTTGCTGACCACAAGACGGGCCAGAGACAGGGAGCAAAGATGGCGTGATGGGAGCCACGGCTCCTTGGAGCATACTGATGAGGAGAGGAGGGAGGGGGGAGGACAGCGAGGAGAGAATATGTCTTCTGTTGTTCCCCAGCCTGCAGAATCAATAGCTGACATGAGCATAATGTAAGCCCTCTTTGCTTCCCGGCTCTATGCGGAAAACAATGGAATTCACAGGGTCCCGCCACATCTCTCCTTAAGGCGGCTCTCTACTCCAGCTTGTCACAAACACCCTGTGATCTGACCTCACCCATCTGCTTAGGGATTCGTTATGTAATCTGAGGAACAAGGCACTATATGTGGAGTCACGGCGAGAGGGAGGAAAGGTCTGCTCCTGCTGCACTGAGACGATCAGGATGGATTTTTAAAGGTTAAACATAATCATTAAACTGGAAATGTTTGGATGGTATGTTTGATGGATGATCACCATTACACCCACAGCCCATGGTGCCATCTTTATATATCTTGTTTTGTCCGGCCAACAGTCCAAAACCCCAAATATGCAATTTAGAGTGATATCAAAAGACAGAAAATCAGCAAATCCTCAAATTTGAGAAGCTTGGCATTATTCCTACGTTTAATCAATGTATTTCCTGTAAACTGACGTGTTTCAACACTAATATTTTGTGTATTTTTTGTGATATGTTATTTTATCCCTCCATTAAATCCACCACAAACAGTTCACTTCATCATGATATACTCCTCTGGTTTTATATGCACAATAAAACCACAATGCATAACAACTTGAATTATTCGCCTCTGGCATAAACTTGACCTGATGTTCAGCTGCTAAAAAGTCTCCCAGGTTAGATGCAGCTTCTCTCACATGGGAGTGAAGCCACTAAAAGGAATATTTACTGCATTCTCCAGGATGAGGAGACGCCGCAGTCTGGCCATGAAATCAGTCTTATCTGGCTTTGAGCCAGCAGCACGAGTTCCCTCTGTCACTTCAATTAGCACACTGTAAGCTCTGCAGGCAGGGAGTCCCGAACAAACAAGTGACAAGAGCAAACAACGCACGTAGTGCATTGTTTTCACTTGTACATTTGTATTTCCTCCACAGCTTCATCACTTAAGTTATACCTCTGGGTATACTATATTGCAATAATGTATTTTCGTCACTGCAGTCGCCTTTGGACACTTTGAGCATCATGTCTGGACCAAATAATTGAGATATTTCTCACACTGGTGCTGGATCTTCAACATCGAATAGAGTCAGCAAACAATCCAGCTCCAGTGTGCACACAAACAAACACTGGGGAGGGGGAGAGCAGCAGAAAAGTAACTGAGGCACAGATTTAAATAGAAAAACCCAAAAGGGAGGAAAAGAAATCAGCAATGTACAGGCCTGGTGTGGACTGACAGCTATTTGACCTCATAAAATCTGACTGTGAGGATCAAATATGAATAACTAAAAAAGAAAACAACCCTTGTGTAACCATTTGGGAGCCTATATGGAGCGTAAATGGGTCATGTGTAGACTGGAGTGTTTAACAACTCCTTACCTTCCTTCGAACAACATCCAGTGACTTCTCAGAGTTCTGCTGCTGAAACGACAATCATAAGCACATCCCGAGAAAATCGGTCACCATAAAGAGTACGACACAACTGGTGAAAACAGCGGTATCTGGTATTTTGTGGCTCTGGAAGAGTCTGAAAAATAACCAGATGATGTCGTTATGGTTATTTTGGCTGAAAGAAAGCCTTCATTACAAACTGGAGACAGTAGGCATTTAGGATGTTGGATGAAAGACACTATTTAGTTGCATTATGGGAAATGTAGGATCCATTTTTCCCCCCATACTAGGGAGTCAGTGTAACTTCTGCTGCTTTGATTTTTATCGTTCTTTTTCAGATCTGTGTTTCTCTTGTCTCCCAACTTGATGGAAGTTCAGTACTACATTTCTGGAGTACCCCTTTAAGCATAAGTCTATACCGGGAGTGGATGATATGGACATAATCTCTATCAGGGTGAATGTAATTTCATGTCATGATAGGGATACACAGTATATTGTGACACAATATTTTTTAAGGAAATGTAATTGAGAAGCAGTTTATAGATATAGATCCAGTGAATTTAGTAGTAGTAAATCTGGTATTGCCATAAAGCAGTCCTCCTCCTCGTTGATTTGTGACACTGTCCTCTATGTTCGATTACAGAAAAAGTGATATATGTATGAACAGTGTAACAAAATGTCTGATCATCTCATGCTATACATCGCCATATTGCCCATCCCTACTCTATGCATTTGTAAGCATGTTATAGTCAGCAATATACAAACAGTAATATGAAGGGTTTTCAGTGTAAACAACTGTGCACTTTCATGGATTCTATAGTCATCATTCACTATCTTTCCATCATCCACTGTCTCTCTCTCACATTTAATTTCCTCTTTCTCTCTGCTGAATCTTTCCCCTTTTTTATTCTCTGGCATCAACTGGAAATGTCACTCATACTGTGAGAAGTGAATTCAGCTGCCTCACTGCTGAGACCAGGGAGCAATGTTGCCGCTGAAAATAAAACTAATTCATTACTGTTGTGCAAAAATGCTAAACGTAAATATTCCATCTAAAGTAGCCAATATAGATGTGAACGATTCAGTGATGTCTGCCGGAGCCCGCAGATGTCAGATGTCAAATGCGTCTGAAGAAATATGAACATGAAACTCAAGCTGCTATGTTTGGATTTGTGGATTTACACAGTCCAAAGTCAGAGGAAGACTGGAGGAGGATTTAGCCTGAGGAATACTTTTGGTGCAGCAATATAAAGAGATACAGAGCCCTGCTGTGACTGTCCTGCAATATCAAAACATGGCTGGACTGTTTTAAAACCATCACCACAAATCTGCTGTGGCCCCTGGAGTCTATTTATAGCTTCAGACTTCATCTACTTTAGGTCTCGCCCTAAGTAAGTTTAGTCTCATCTGGAATAATCAAGATCTCCTACATCACTGCTACATCTTATAATTTCATCAGAGATTTGAGAGCATTTGCGTCCACGATGTACAGTTTATGTTGGGGAAAAGAAATGGTAGATTTTGGAGGATTTTGAATGAAAATTATATATAAAAATAAAAATGTCATAGACCAAGTTATACGTCTATTCCTGATTAAAATGGGATTGATAACACATACTGTGCAGGATTTCCCGATTTGATATGTATGCTTACACAAGTCAGCTAACGCCGTCCGTTCCACAGGGGCAGAAAAGCTGCTTTTCAATTTAAACCAGATTAGTCAATAAAACATTGCTTGGACACAGCGAGTGATGATGTGCCTTAGGAATATTAACTCTGCTGTCCACCAAGAATCAACAATACTGTGACAAACAGTATTCAAATGCTTGACCTACTGCCTACAAACACTGACACAAGACAATATATCAGTTGTGAAGAATGTGTCCTTCCAGTGTTACATTATTGTTGCATTATACTGTGTTATATTGTGTAAATCGAAGCTGCCTTTTGTTCAGTGTGAACAGCAGAAATTCATCCATCTCATCACGGCCTTAAACTGCAAAACACTGAAGTGACTCTTAATGCTTTATATATCGCTGGCATGTTTATTCTCTCACACTGCATCATATTTTATGAGCTCCTTGTAGGTTTTGAGTCAAAGTAACCAGTAACTGCAGCAGTGCAAATATTACAATTTTCATGCAGTGTAGTGGAGGAAGTTTGGCAAATATTCTGAGTAGCTAAATGAGATAAAGTAGTATGTTTTCTTCTAGTACTTTGAAGTTTATGAAAGCCAGAATACTAAATAACAGAATGCCCAATGCTGAATTAAAACCTACACAGGGGGTAGCTTTACTTCTAAACATACTGTGTACATATGAGAATGGGATTTGCTGAAAGTAACTTATTTGAACAAAATAAAATACCAGCAACACTTTCATGGGCGTCGATAAACTTTTTCCTCACATGTCTGCACACATTTTGTGATATTTAGATATGAAAACACCTGACCAGCCAAAGCTCAGAAGCCTATTTAGCTTGCTGCTGCAAGCTTTGGGTGGCAACACACAATCACAGCATTCAACTATGAAATGTAGCAGAGTAAAAAGGTATGAAAGTATAAATCCCCAAGTACATGTTCTTCAAAGGAAGGAAGCAAATGCTCTCAGTTGCATAATGAGGAAACCCACCTTTTAAAAGTCCTCACTGATGCATGTAGTCAGCTTTAAATAAAAAGCATCAGCTGCCTCAAACACAGGAGCATATTCTTTAAACCTGCCGCCACCAGAGCACCAATGACATCATCGTCATCATCTTCATCCTAATCAGTCCTGAGCTCGAGCTGCCAGACAGCATCATCACCTGTCCTCCCCTGTGCTGCAGCCTGTCTCTGCTGCTACAGCACACACACACTCCACAGGGCGAAAGGAGACTCCTGACACAGCTCGGACCTGAGAGGTGAATCTCTCCCTCTGAACACCGAGACGTCCCCCAAACATCCCCGCACTCACTCACTGACCGCAGTCTCTATCTCATTAGAGCGGATTAGAGCCTGACGATGAATGGACGTCGCTCCAGCGGCTTTATTCCACTGAACTATCACACTGGGGTCAAAGCGGGCTCATTACAAGGCTGCACACTGTACCTACTGTTTATCTGGACGACTGGAGATGCAGGAAAAAAAGCATTTGCAAGGGCTTGCAAGCTCGCCAGGAAAATAATTTAAAAAAATCTAAATGAGAGAGCTGGAAGGGCAGCGGGGAGGAGATATGTGATGACAAGTTCAAATCAAGCAGTGGATGCTGCATTTCAACGCGAGCCTGTTGATGTGATGACATCTAAGTGCACACAAACACATTTAATTGACATTAGGATGGAGGTATTCCCTGCACCTCGGTGCAGCATCGCGCCTGAATCACAAGAAATCTGCATCCGCAAGTGAATCCAGATCACAAACGAAGCTGCAGCTCGACCACATACCTTCATTGCACCTCCCGTTCGAGGAATCTGCCGAGTAATGTCAGGACGACGACCATTGCAAGTGCACAGGGAATCAAACCATTACGTCTTCCCTCTCTCCAGCTGCCTGTGTGTGTGGAGTAAGCATAACGTAATGGCCAAGAGTGCCGCAGCCAACCACAGAGCGCACACAGCCGCTGGTATCTTTAGCAGCCAATCCGCCTTAACGCATCGCCGGAGTGGGCGTTCATTGCCGTGCGTAAAGACGCATGTGTGTGAGTCCGAGCGACGCATCATGCTATTTTCACAGCTTCGGTTTATCCTAGTAAATTAGTAAATTAGCTTTTTTTAGTTTAAGGCAGTTGTGTCTTACAGCAAGCGTGAAAAAATATGCAATTGTTATTTTTTGGGGTTTATCTTATATCACTGAAATATTCTGCACTATGGAGTGATTTGAACAGAAGCAAAATAAATGTGTGTGTTGTTTTTTTTTGGAGGATTTACATTTTTTCATGACCTTTCTTCAATCAGAGGAGGTAAAACCGAGATTATCCTCTGCGCCGGCAAATGCAGTGTTATTTCTGTTTGGTACCAAAACTAAATGCGTCTACAATCTTATTTACCGCCATATTTAGCCTGTGTGGGTGCATGTGTGCAAGCCTGTGGCTGCGCGCGCGCACACACACACGCACGCACAAACACACACACACACACACACACACACACACACACACACACACACACACACACACACACACAAACCTTGCTGTCTGCAGTAAAGAGATTAGAGGGGTTTTCTTCCATTGTCGCCAGTACCGCTGTGAGCCCACAGGGGGCAGCAGATAGCGTTGCCACATCATTATTATCATTCAGACATAAGTGAGCCGCAGGGGAGGAAAGCTGCTCCTGCTGCTCAATATGTTATTACTGATATATGGCAGCATAAATCATACATTACATATAAGTTATGCAGCTGTTGTAGTGCAAAGGGACAAAAGGTGCAGAGGAATCAGAATGATGCAAGTACAGTATAATGCTGCTGCCCGAGTCTCTTTAAATTCTCTGCCATTTCCACTACATCAAACAGTGACCCTACTATGTTGATTTTAGTTCACACAACCACATTAAAAGATCTGTGGAGGGCTGCGGGCCACCAGTGACACACTTAAGAGCTTTGGATTTGGCCTGAATATTCTTCCACAGCGTTAGTTGTATCGGAGGATGGAAGAGTGCAAACTCTTCCTCACGTTTGAATGATGCTAAGAGAAATTAGCAGTGGGGTTTATGTAGCTGTGACTTTACCTTAAAGGGTCAGTTCATCCAAATTGCAACATATCTTTTCACCTACCTTTAGTGGTGTCGAGCAGTAATACTAATACTTTGGTTTTAAATCAGTTTCTGAGATTTCTGCCGCCACCTTAATACAATGAAGGTGAATGAAATTATGTTTGTGGTGCTAAAAACATGAAATACTGAAAAAAGATCAGCAGCAATATCCTTTTTTCCAGAAACAGTTTTCCCATTTCTCTGGATAATCCACTGAGCTCACTGTCGACAGTTTTCATAGGGACTATTTCTTCAGTAGAGAGTAGAGCCAATGAAAACTGTCAGTAGATTATCTACAGTAACTGGGACACTGTTTCTCAAAGGTTGTTTTAGTGATTCTTTTTAAAGTCATTTTTTATGCTAACAGAACCAAATTACATTTTGTTATTTGGGTGAATCAACCCTTTAACTTGACCCTTTTCCTTCCCTTTAATCAAGCTTAAAGACTGACCCCATCGTAGTTTGGTTGTGAGGATGCCAGTAAAGTGTGAGCTCATTGTCATATAGCTTTTAAAACAGAGGGTGCACACACACACACACACACACACACACACACACACACACACACACACACTGTTTTTGACTCTTTGGAGGACACTGCATCGAGCTTAAACTGTGCACCACATGCTTAATTATAACCCTAAAATTAAATATTAAATCATTATGTGTCTGTGTGACCAGGTATACAGTGGTGGAAGAAGTGTACTTAACAAGTATATAAGTATTATCAGCAGAATTAAAGTACTCATTGTGCAATAAAATGGTCTCTGTCAGTGTTTTACTATGATATATGATGTTTTTGGATTAATATTACTGCTGTATTAAAGTGTATGTTGCATTTTAATGCCACAGATGTTTAAGGTTGAGCTCATTTTAACTACATTATACACTGTTGAGTAGTTTGATCGACAGAAACGCATCATATTCTTTAAGATCATCATATGTTTGTAGTGTAGCTGTCCTGTGAGAATCTCACATCTCTAAAAAAAACAAATGTCAGCATTGTGACGATGTATTTTCCAGCTAATCTAAGAGGGGTTTTGAATAGTTTATTTAGCTTAAGAAGTAGGAGAATATTCTCAACCCATAATGGGACACTTAATTCTTCAGCTTATCAGAAAAAATCGATTTCAAAATTTGGAGATACCATGTGTTCACTAGATGGGAAAAGTATGAAAAATTGTAATCTGAAAAGCTGTCAGACAAATGGAGGTGGAGTACAATATTTGTCTCAGAGAAGAAGTGGAATAGAAGAATAAAGCATAAAATGAAAATGCTCAAGTAAAGTACCTCGAATTTGTCCTTAAATACAGAACTTGGGTAAATATGTAAATATATATTTAATTAACTTCCACAACTGCAGGCATGTCTATGAGTTAATACAAGAACAAAAAGGTTTGAATATCTTCTGTGATTTCCATCTTCAGAGGTTCTGGAGTCTGAGAATCAGCGCCAGTCGCCTCAGAATTAAGTCAGAGCGGCCAAAAGGTGACGTGAGTGACTTTGAATGTGATTGCTGATTCTAGATAAGGCATTCACTGAGTGGTGCAACAATCCTATCAGTGAGTGTGATTAGAAGAGAACTGGCAGAGAAACTCCAGACCTGAAGTGAGCAACAAAAGGAACAAGGCCAGTGGAAAAAGACACATTATCTAAACAGGGAAAATAAACATCTGTCCAATGAAACAGAACTAACACCACAGATCCCGTTAATGTCTCCCCCCGGTAACACTCTGTTTACTGTCACTTGTTCTTTATTTTATTTTATTTCCTGCACATATTCAGCCACACAGTCACAGTTTCAGTTTTCTCTCAGGCTTCACAGGAAAATGAAACCTTGTGCATCAATGACCTTTTATAACAAAATACAAACATCCATTTTGACTGTTTTTTCCTGCAAAAAAGTGCAATGACTTTGTTAAACATTCTTAATTACATCTGCTTATCCTTCTTCTTCGGGAAAGTCCAGAATCTTTGATCTTTCATCAATAGTTTGACTAGTGGATACAAGATGTCTCCAACTTCTCGGAAAAATCCACTCTCAGTGACTATGACCTGGAGGCTTTTCACATGATATTAGCTGTAAATATCACAAGATCAACTTGTATGTACTTGTCTTAAACTCACATTGATCGTCTAACCTTTTTGTGAAAATCCCCCCATATTACCAAGAAAGAAGCTATGTCTTCAAATGGCTTCTGTCAGATTAACATAAAAATCAATATATGAAACAGTTAAAAGCAGCAAATCTTCACATTTGGGAAGCTGAAACCAGAGGATTTCAATCAGTTATTCAAACACTTAAAGGACTACTGTGTATTACTCAGTGGAATCTAGCAGGGAAGCAGCATATTGCAACCAATTGAATACTTCTCGCCTTCCAAGTGTGTAGGAGAAATTTCAGAGGCCGCAAAACTTGTGAATTTCCCAAAAGCCCCTACCTAGAGTCAATGTTTGGTTTGTTCATTCTGGGCAACCGTACAAACATTGCAGTCCAACGTGGCAGCTTCCATGGAAGAGGACCCGAACGTCTCATTCTAAGGTAACAAAAACCCGATTATTTTCAGGTGATTATACACTAATGAAAACATACCAATGAATCTTATTTTAGCAGTGTTTGCTCTATGTTGATTTTGGAGCGGCGGCCCGCCGCTGTTAAATTTCTGCCGCCACAGTCTCAGAAATGGGGCAGACGCACGATGTAGTCACGGTTGCCTTTTAAATGATCCTGCCGACATAATGCACCCCCATTGGCTGCCGCTCACATTGCAATTTAACAACAAGTAGAACTATTCAGAGGTTATTGGGGCTGTCCAGTTTAACTCCACATACTGTTGTGTTGGGGGGGGGCCTGCCGCCGCTGCTAAAAAAAAACCTAGAGGAAACACTGTTTAGGATCTTAATTATAAAAAATGTATTGATTAATTTTCGGATTAGTTCCCACACTGTCCCCCATTAGTATCTGTGCTTTGTTCCCACAGTTGCCTCTCATGTTCATCCTATTACACAACCCAGCTGAAATATACTGCACTCTGCTTCTAGTTATGCAATTTATGACAACCCGAACACGTCATGGAAATTACGGTTTTAAAAATATTTACTGGAAAACATGTTTCACTCTGCAACAAATAGGATAATAAAAGCAAAACCCAACACCTTTTTGGGGTTGTTTTTTGGACCCCCCGCACTTGAGTGGGGGTGGCTTACGGTCACTTTACAAAAAAACTTTGGATGGGAATCAGATGACAAGCTCAAAGTCTCTACAAAGATCGCTGTCTTCTAAAACTCTGGGAGAGAGTCCAACATCTGTCTCCAGGATTGTGAAACATGTGAAACAGTGAAGATAATGAATGGTCGTCCCCCCCACACACACACTCTCCAACACAACACACACATGCCAGAAAGTGAAACTAAGCATTACAATGTTCTTGGGAGGTCTCAGCAGTGTGTGTGTGTGTACTTTAAGGTATACACAGCATGGTAAATACAGCATGTTCAGTGTTTCTCACGATTCCACAATTTCCTAGTTATTCTTCCTGCGGAGGCCAGATGTGCTCAGCCAGTGCAGTTAAAGGAAGGATTTGATTCCAGTTTTACAGAAACATTCAGCAGCTTCTTGTACTGACAAGCCCCACTAGAAGCTGACACTGGAGCTGCTGCCAACAAGTGCCACTAGATGGAGCATGTATTCTTTCAAAAGAGGGCAGTCTGCTGCCTGTATGGTAGGTTTGATTGAGGGAGCTGAATATTTTGTCATTACTGGGAAATATATAAACTAAGTAAGTATAATATAGGCAATAATACTAAGAATATCATACATATAATATTTGTGGTTGACGAAGTACTCAGATATTTTACTATTATACTATTATTTAAAAAAACATTTATTATTAATGCCACAGTTTAGAAATACTGTTAGTAAAGGAAGTATTGGTAACAATTATGCATGCATTAATCAGTTTAATGTTTAATTATTTTACACTGTATCTACATTCACTGTAGTACAGGGTACTTGTGCTTGAGAAATTACATGTTTTGCTACTTTGTACTTATAATATTGTACTTTTTCTTTCTTTCTTTCTTATTTTTATTTGACTGCTTTAGTTAATTAAGTCAAGATTTTACACACAAAACATAAAATACAGTGCATTGTTCAAGATTAAACCAGTTGTGGCCCTTAACATAAAAGAAGAAGTCTTATGGTTTCGTTTAAATAATTCTTGATAGCTCAACAAGTTCAAGTAAACACATTCTTTTAGAAAAACAAAGATTAAAAAGTCAGAAAAATAAAAACAGATTTGTGCAGCAGAACTTTCTTTTTTCTTCTTTCCTCTGTCATTAATTCTCCCATGACCCCTCAGATTTATCTCATGACCCCCAGATACTCGACTAAACTGGCTAAATGTATGAAGTAGTTGAGACCTTGACATGGTACAACAGTAAAATGCTGCTTATACATCAATGCGTCAGTATTAACAATCTAATAAAGTCATATATAATCCTAAATGGGTCAAAATGAGTCCCTTTTACCTTTGATTATTGTACTATTACTTAAGTAGGTTTTAAAATGCATAATTTTTACTTGTAATAGAGTATTTTAACATTGTGGTACTTAGGTAAAGGGTCTGAGTACTTCTTCCACCACTGCCACTAAACATGATAAGTCAGCATAAACTACATCACCGTCTTATTAACTATTAACATCCTTAAAGGGAAGATGTTGTGAGAGAGTTTGTACTGGGGTCAAACCACAGGAGATAAGAAACAGAAGGACGAATAAATGAAAACATTCCCTCTGCCTCCCACACCACTGAAGCACAGTGTGTAATAACCTGTGACCTGTTACTGCACACATCCCATGTCTAAGAATAACCAGGTCAAGAGAACAAGGAGCGTAATCTTTTTTGAAAAATCTGTGCACACACTTTGGTGGTGAAGCCGGTACTATTTCCAATGGGAAGTGGTAAACAACAGCAATGTCACAGTAACAAATACAGCTATAAATACAAGTTGTGCAAAAGCTCCATTGCTGGTGCAGGTGGAACTGAGCTTTTAGGCAAAACTCACCTCATTTTCTGGTGCTGTTTGGTTGTATGGAGTAGAGAGTTGTGTTAGTAATATGTTGTCCAACTCACAGATACCAGGAAGTAGAATAAATATTAGGAATGCCTCTCAAACTGAAGCTTTCACAATGACCATATGGTTTAATCAATACCTCTCTAAAACAGTCTCAACAAAAACTAAACTTTATAACCTTCACAAAGGAAGTATTTGTTGCAGGATAATTATAGTGTTAGCTTTAGTTTTATCCACTGTAGCTGTGCCTCAAAAACTGGCAGCTGAGTCTACATATAAAAAGTACAATAATTCCTTCTAAAATGTTGTGAAATAAAAGTGTTCCCAGAAGGACCTCAAGCTTACTATAATTTGTAAATATCTTTTTTTTTACTGCCCACTACAAGAGACATTGTTTATGTCTGACAGGCTGCACAGACATGAAGGGTTTGAACTGCTAAATGTCTGCAGGGTGTTTCAGCGTCGGCTACAAACCAGAACATGATCTTCTGTTATCTGATACTCCTCCGTTTCTTTTAGAGGGACGAATAGGGATCGAAGATGGATGGCTTCAGGCTCTCCCCCCGATGAACATGAAAATGCCTCGCTAGCAGAGCAGATACAAGTCAGCAGGATGTTGATATTATTCCAACCCGGACAGGTCCATACAGGGCACTGTTTTCATCCACACACAATATTAAATGCTGACATGGAAACCAGCTGCTGAAACCCCAGAGTCATCAGACTTTCTCTAATGTGTCCCTGAAGAATGAGAGCAATTACTAACTTCCAGGGCTGCGTGATGGAGGTATTCGGAACAAAAGCTTCTTTGTTGGTATAAAATGGGATTAAGTCTAATCTTTCCTTGTTTATCTAAATAAACATATAATAAAATAGAATATGAACAGTGTGTATAGATAGATTGGACTCATCTTTTCAATCATGGTGGTCATTTTCAAAAAGACAACAACTAAACATAGTGGAGCATTCAGCAGCTAAAGAGCCAGATATTTCCCTCAGGAGTTGGTGGAGACCAAAGAGGGGCTAAAAGAGAGTGAATATTAGACTAGAACATTTATTAATGCAGGTTTGTGTGCATGAACAAAAGCTCAATACATACATTTCAGGATCAAATCTTTGAATTATTTCTTATTAATGTTAGTTTATTATTTCTTTCTTATTATTTCTTCAGTTTTAGCCTTATATCCACTCATACAGTAAAAATACATGGAGGTGATTTCTCATTATTATTATCTACAATCTACAACTAATTTACTTCTATCACTGATAGTATATTACACTATTAGCCGTAGCAAAATCATTCAAAATCCAGACTAGCCGGCTACAAAATGTCCACAAAAACCAAATGTTATTCAAACCATATTTATTTTTGAAGCAACAGCAGGCAAACATCACTTTTACTTTAAAAGCAGACCATGATTTAATGAGGCAAAAATTAACTGAAGTTATAACTGATTTGTATGAAGGCTGGTGATTTATCTATCAAATCAAGAAGTTAAGATAAAACATCTATTTTAGGATATGGGCAACTCAGTGAGTTGTTTTTATGTCAACAACAACCCATAAAAACAAAGCTTGTGCATTCAGGGACGGAGTCGTCCTTAAAGTGCAAATGAGTAAACATTTCATTTCGACGATCAAAGGTAGTAATTTACTCTGCATGTCCACAACACACTCATGCACACACTCCAATTAAGCTCTCTCTCTCTCTCTCTCTCTCTCTCTCTCTCTCTCACACACACACACACACACACACACACACACACACACACACCAAACCAAGCATCCTGTTCATTAATATCCCTGTAGACACAAATAAACAGATTTTCCTGAATAATAGCATGGAAAGAGAACAGTCCACATTAACATCTGTAGGCAGGATAAAGTGTGGGCTTGTACAGTTGTGTTCACATGCTGCAATTTTTATCAAAAGTACCCCCCCTAAATAATGAACATTAACGTACATGTAAACATGCACTCTGTCTGTGGGATCTAATATTGCCCTATAGTAAACAGTGAGGCCCATTTTTTAAAAACAATAAAAAAGGATAGAGGAGAACCACACGTAAAAAAAAAGACAAATTCAAAAAGAACATTTATTCATGCCACAACAAAGATTCATGTACACTCTGTGGTGCCACAGAGGAGAAGATAAAAGTGGAGCTGTCTGTAATAGTTTCATTGTCAATTCCACGTATGCCTTTAAAAACAGAATTGGCATCTTTCTTGTTGCTCATGGTCTGATTCATAAATAGAATCCTTCATAAACCACCAGTGGATGAAATTATCTGGGACTGGTCCTATTTGGTGGGAAAAAATAGATCCCCTGCTCACCATCTGTGCCTGAAGGGGTCTAACGAGGCCTGATAGAAGCAGTAATCAGTTCAATCAGCAGCTCAAACACTCCATGTGTCGTCTGCATGTGTCTGCATCGGGCTGAGGCTTTTTCTCCATACAGCTGCAGCATCACTATATCAACACTTATTGAAGCATCAGCGCTGGAAATTTAAATTAAAACAGATTCAGTGATTTACTTACCACGAATCGGCATTTATTTCAAAATATTTCCTGAATAAATGCCCAAAACTTTTTTATGTGAAACTAATCTCACTGCATTTGAGTTATTATAACTAAAAACATATATATCATAGCAAAAATTACAGTTGAAATTAAACTGATCCTCAGCAGGATATTTAGTCACTTTGACTGATTTAGACCTTTCACAGAAATGGGGCAGAGAGAGCAGTAAAGTTGCCAGAGAGGCTGAACCAGCTGGGTAAATGTACCTGGGGAATGTGAGTTGGTAAAGCTTCCTCCTTCCTCAACTGCTACCGCTGAGGTGCCCTTGTGCAAGGCACTTAACCCCCCAGCTGCTCCAGTGGACAGTGGCAAATAATGGGAAGTGTCTTGGTGTGAGAGCATAACACCTTAAGAACATAAAGCACTGGAAAACAGCAAACATGTTCAGCTAAACTTGAATCGATCCATAAATAAATTCCTAGTGTCAGTACAACCACAGAGCTGCCTGTATCTCATAGCTGAGTTTCAGTAGTCAGAGCATCCAGAGGGACGCACAACACAGTTACTTATTTTAAAGTTATTTTCAGAAACATGTGGGTCACTGTAAGCATCTGCCACAATGACACCTGCTAACACAGGAGCAGCTCTGGGCGATCACCTCCCACAGAAGTGCACTGGCACATTTTTTGACATGTTTTCTTCTCCAAAGCCCCAGGCTCGAAGCTCCAGCCTGTCCTCCTCCTCCTCTCTATCATCTTCCTCTCCATCTCCCTCCTCGTACAGACTGGGCTCCTCCACAGAGGTCTCCATGTTTGGGTTGTAGCCACCAAATGCCTGCGCCTCTCTGTACTCATAAATAGTGGGGAGGCTACTGCGTAAACCGAAGCGGCGTCGCAGGGCCACGAGCAGCGGCTGTGGCACGGTGAAGATATCGACATTGTTGCCCAGGTCAACCCAGGCCAGGCAGGGGAACTTTTTAGGATCCTTTACTGCGTCTGTCAGGTCTTTCAGGATGGCCAGAGTCAGACGGTTGCCGTTGACGGCTAGTATGGTCAGTTTCGGCATGCAGCCGAGGTAGGGCAACAGCAGCCGTAAGCTCTCGTCCTGCAGCTCTGTGAAGCTCAGGTCCACGGCCGACACCGCGTCACTGCTACTCTGGAGGTAGAAGGCCACGCGGTGGACGTCTCGGCCAGACAGCGGGATACCTGAAAGGTTGACCACATCACCGGACAGTTTCTTCTTCAGGGTGGTCTTCAGGCTGCTTGAAAGAGGAGACAAAATAAACTTGGATCACATAATGGCCATATGTTGCAGACGGTATTAAAGATGTGCAAAGTCTTAACTGACAGTTAGTTTTCCAAAAGTGTGTAAGGACAAACGATCTTGATGATACTGGAGTTATTGATTTAAAAGGCTCTGTAATGGGGTGCCACACTGTCCCGTAAGTACAGGGGAACTGCAAAGTATGCAGAAAACAAACTAGCATCCACTAGTAGAGTGTAGCAATCAATAATGTAAAGAAGATAATTTGCATTTAAATGTGTCTCAGTCTGAGTCCCTCAAGCAACAAATTCTGTCTCCTGGGCTTAATGTCATCCACTGAAAGGCACCAGCTGTTTTTAAGTTTCGAGTGTCACTTCTTTCCTGTAAAGCCATCTCTCTAAGTCTCTAAGTACAAAACAACAATAAATAAATAAATTAATGGTTAAAAAAACAAGGCAAAAAAAGAAAAAGTTGTCATTCTGTCTAGACCAATTAGCAACAGCTTGTTTGGAGCTGGGGTTGTAGTTTCAACCTTGGGACAAGTGTCATTTTGAAAACAGGGATTCACAAGAAAAATGCATATATCTTTGCATATCTTCGGATATTTAAAAATCAGGTCATATATGAAGTATTGTGAGTGACACATGAATAAGACCCTTGATCAGCAAATTTGAAAAACATGAAAAATCACTGGTGTGATCCCGTTCTCTCATGTTGCAATCAATTAGTATCAATTAAAGATAGTCAGAAAGTAGCAAAGGGAAGCATTGTTCACTTTCTTGCTGGGAGAAGATGGATACGACTCTCATGTCTGTATGTTAAAAGAGAACTCCACCCATAGACGGCGATATTAAGAGTTTATCACTGAACAAAATAAGTCTCTTCAGAATAGTATATAGTGCTGTCAGCATCACATTCAGTATTATCCCACACTGGTATTCAGTGTGGGATAATTAGGTTGTCCAGAAGATCAGTGGGGAAGCTTTACTTTGTCACATGTCACCTCACTGTATCACTCATGTGAGCACACCTTGATAAACATACTAGCAGCTAACTGTTAGCATTATTTTTTGCAGTTTAAAATTAGTAAGTCAAATTAGTTCGTAAATGAAGTTGGGAAATTGTATCGTGGATGGATTGGTTTTCCAACATCCTCGGACAGAAGAGGTGCCACAGGTGTTGAATAAAACCTTTTATTTTTATTTGAATTGATTATTTGATCTGATTATTTGTGCTGAGTTTGTTGTGTTTTGTGTAGCCTCGGCTGTTTCATGCTCTCTCTCACTCTGCTCATATATTTGATCTGATGCGTTGATGTCGTCTGACTAACATGCAGTTGTAGGACAGCTAAGGAAAATGTGTTTGTGTGTTTTTTGGGTGTTGTGTGTGACAAGTTTGCTTTGGACCATCTTGCTCTATATTGGTCATTGCCTAATGTATCTAACATTATATTGGCTTATATGACATAGCCCTATGCTCTTCTGTCAGCTGGATACTTGTAATACGCTAGTTGTTATGATGAAAAAAATCAAGATTATTTAAATTTTCAACTTGCTATGAATTAGGCCTATGTGTACGTGTTGATAAAATAAAAAAGGTTAGAAGTGTGGTTTTGAGATCTAACACATGCAAAACACTCTTTTCATTCCTATGAGATGTGTGACTGTGATCCTCTTAAACAATAACAAAGCAAACATCTCTGACTTGTAAAGGCCACATTGAGCACAGGATAAATGAATAGTAATCTGTGTAAAGACTGATCAGATGTTTGATTGTAATTTTGAGGACTTTCTGGCCCCACCTTCCAGTATTAATGCTAAGCTAAGTTAGCCAGCTGCTAGTGGTAGCTTATATTAATCTTACACACAAGAGTTGTATCTATCTCATGATCTAACTCTCAGCATAGAATCAAATAAGAATATTCCCCCAAAATGGCCAATTTTTCCTTTAAGTTTTGTTCGATAAACATCTTCTGCGATGTTGTGCAGGGCAGACAAGAAGATAAAAGCGTAGATGATGGATGTACAAACACACTATAAGTGGACAAGAATGGGCAAGAAACAAGAGTGATAAAGGCAAGTAATCATCTATTTCAGTCCATATGACTACAGACAACAGGTGTGAGGTGAATCCATCTTAAGGAAAAATACTACTATAACTATCACACCTGTCAGGTTAGATCGTTGTATCCCTCACTGCCTCTCATAGCACTAGGCAATAAAAAAACCCCCCAAATGTTCTCTCCATACGAGTATGTGGTTAAATATGCATAGAAGAGCTATAAGGGAGCTGCATGTCATTGCAGCTCAGGAGACACTGAGTCTGCTGCACTGCATTAGACTCCTTTTGTTTTTACTGCCATTTAGACTTTGACATTAGAGGAAAGACATCTGCCAAACAAATGATAATGAGGTGGAAGCGTGGGAGACTTTGTTTAAAAAATCTGACAAACAGAAGAAAAATGTGCTTTTTAACTGGCCTAAGGTTTATCCTCTCTTTGTCTTTGTCCTGTTTGCCTTTGCTCGTCCCTCTGCTTCCTCAGGCACAGTAAGGATTATTCTTGCATCTCTTTCTGCTCTCTGGTCTGTCTGGGAGCCTTATAAATCGGGAGGCTGTACTCTTTACATCTGTCACCCTCTCTGCTCGGTTAAGGGGGGGGGAATCTGTAGCACACCAGGGCCGTGATTCGCAAGATTATTGATTCCAGGAGTAGGCTATAATTCATCTCTCCCTCCTTCATTTCCTCACTCTTGCTCCCTGCCTCTCACTTTCTTGCTCTTTCTATTTCTTGGCCTCTTTTTATTTATTTTTTTCTCTTATAATATCACAGTCTTCCCTAGTCTGAATTTGAGCCGCTGAAGTACCTGTATCCATTTTTCTTTTTGTAACGGCTTACTGTATTTATAAATCCTCATGTAGGCCCTCTGCTAATTAAAACGTTAATATCATTATTCATGTGAAAATGCTGCCTGTATGTGCTCCCATGAAATATCTATTATCATAAGGCTACAAAAAAATATTGATTTCATTATATATTCATCTGTTTGACCAATGATTTAATCGTTCAGTCCAACTGTTCCCAACCTAAGGAGCCTTAAGGTGCATCTGAGGGAGATGATAAAAAGGATGGGAAAAGACTCAAAAGCACAAAACTATGGTGTTGTTGTTGTTGTTTATTTTCTACTTGGTCTAGTCTTTGTTTTTTGCCTGTAAATTACTGGATAATTGTAATTCTTCTGCCCCTTGAAAGTATTCAAGTAAAAGTCTGAGACAAAAAAACTGCATGTAGACTTTAAGGGGTACAGCACAGCTGTGCTTTGTGGTAAATTTTAACAACAGCATGCTAACATGCTCACAATAACAATGCTAATATCTTTATGTTTAGCAGGTATAATGTTGACCATGTTAGCTACCCTGCTAATTAGCAATAAACACAAACTACAGCTGAGGCTGATGGGGATGTTATTAGTTTTGCAGCTATTTAGTCATAAACCAAAGTACAAAACAACACTTTAACACGATGATGCACTAAGGTACTATGGTATCACCAGAGTTATTACAATTCATCCTGAGGGGAACATGAATGCCTGTATCAATTATCATGGCAATCCATTGGACAGATTTCACAAGATAAGTGAAAAATCTGACCTGTTGGTGGCGCTTATGCAATCTGCACCATGATGTCTGAACAGCATTTCATGACAATCCATCCAATAGTTTCCTATTTCAGTCTTGACTAAAGTGGCAGACTGACAGACGGACATTGCCATCCTTAAAGGCTGGGAACCACAGATTTACTCCTTAAAATGTCAGAAAATAGTGAACAATTTCCATCAGGCAAAACACAAAGATATCAAATTTACAATGATATAGGCAGCAAATCCTCAATATTAGAAGCTTTAACAGTAAATGTTTGACCTTTGTTGCTTGATAACGTTCTTAAATGTTTAATTGATTATTAATTAATTAATTAATTTCCATTATGAATCTACTCACTGACTAATTGTGTCAGCACTAAAGTTATTGACTTTGACTGTAGCTTTTAGAAATGCCAGGAAAGTCTGACTGCAGCTGCAGCTTCTTGGCACACTCCACCACTCCTGTGACTTCAGAAGGTTTACTGTACCACTGTGCAGTTTCTGTACTTTACTGTAATGAAAGTGATTATGAGGATCGACTTTTGTTCGCTTGGACTTATTTATAGGAGGATTTTCCTATTTCTGCCGGAGCCCTCCCCTCTCACCTATGTGACTATGTATATGTAGGAAGAGCTCTTCCATGAGACAAAGTCAGGCAGGAGCTGAGTGGGTTGTACAGGGAGAGGGTGGGCTCTAATGTGCTTTTAATGAGACAGAATAAAGACGACTTCATGCTTCCTTCCAAATCCACTGCCACTCGGCTCCGTGGGCAGAGTTCCACCCACAGGCTGCTCAGCTGGCCGCAGGCCCAGGGGCACAGCTAGCATTTCTAAAGCCACAGTGTACACTTTAGTCCATCACCATGAAATGATAACAACATAAACAACAAAATGTCTCATCTCGCTCTCTCTGATGTGGCTGCCATACTCGTAGGCAGTGGTGCATATCCTCTTGGACCAGCTCAGACACAAACAACTTCAAAGGATAGTCTACCCGCATAAACATGGTGCGAAACAAGAGCGTCCCCTGCATTGGGACTCATTTAAAAGCAAACAACTGAGGGAAATCCATTTATTGACATCCTCAGGAGCAACTGATACAACAGTGCAGGAATCTAATAAGAGCTGACTCTCATGTGCCAAACTATTGGCTGCTTAAATGTGGGTTCAGGCAGACTGTCTAATTGCTTTTCATAGCATGTCTTTCCTCAGGGATGTTGTTAACTTTTACACACTGAACAAGGGTCCTTGCCATTCTATAGTTATGTAAAACCCAGAGGTAGGAACTAAAACATCTGGGGTTTGTGATGGTGAAATGGAGTGAGTGCAGACAAAGAGAGAGAGCTTATAGAAAGGTCAGAACAAAACAAGAGAAAGCGACTTTTAATTAATTGTTTGAGAAACTGAGACATACGCTGCTGAAGAGGATAGAGTTTATACTTCTTGATCTATCTCACATGTTGCCAGTGTTGATACAGAGATTTACTCAGACAGCCTCAGCTGCCAAGCGACAACTGTAACAACTGCACCGAAAAATGCTAAAGTCGTCTCTTTCCACAGCAAGAGTGAAAATCTGTTTTAAAATATACAATGAACACCTTTAATTTGTAATAACATGTAAACCATTATTTTCCCCCAGTATTTACTGTATAAAATATACAATATATTGTATGGGAATATTGTATAGACCAATGAACCAGCGTGATATCTTTGAAAAAATCTGAACAAAGCATAACAATGATACCGCTCTACGGTAACCAGTGATTTCCTCCTTTCTACTGATTTACTTGACATAAGCTCAGCATTTGATACAATAGATCATAACATCTTGTCTAAGAGACACTAAAAATGTTTACAGTTAATTTGGGTAGTTTGGCTAAAACTATGGAGTACCTCGAAGCTCTGTACTTAGTCCTTTTCCTTTTCCTATTTAGTATTTACCTGCTTCCACAGCTGAATAATACATAATCCTAAACTTTCTTTTCATTGCTATGCTGATGAAATGCAATTCTACCAGCTGTGTCCTATAAGAACTGTATGCATACTGACATCCTCCAACTCAACTATGAGATATCTTTATCTTTAATTCTAATCTTCTTTTATCAACTTCATACTATTTCAAAAATCTGATCGTTTTTATCATTTCATCTTTTCCATAATTGATTATTGTAACGCTTTGATAACCTGCAAAGCCTACTCACTCTATGAACTTCCTTTAACTTAAACAGAAAGCTGCAGCCAGACTTTAACAGGAACACACCTCAACCTCAGATCCTGCAACAAAACTCTGCTAGCCCTGATCTACTAAAGGAAATTGTGCTTTTGCTGTCAAAGCCCCCAAACACAGCCTTCCTGTTGAGAATTGCCTTGCTACCTCTGTAATTTCCTTTAAATCTCTACTAAAAAGCTTTTTATAAACTTGAATTTCTGCACTAATTGGTCTTTCTGTGAATGTTTGTATCGTCTCACTAATTTCTGCTTCATTAATTTCTTTTTTTTGATAAGCTCCTTGTAACTTTGTTTTAAAAAGTGCTATACAAAGGTCATATCATTATCATGATTATTATATTATTCTATCTTAATCATTTTGTGCTACACATCTCCAGACAAGATGAAAGCTTCTCCGTTAAAGGTCAGACAGGACCATTGATTTCTGTATTCACTCAGTTTCTAACCCACGTCTGCTTCCATTCAGTGTCAAGTCAGTGTCCACTCAGTCTAGCTGTTTCTTCTGATGTTACAAAAGTTAAGTGCTCATCATCCGAGGTAGTCTGCAGCTTTCCTACTTCACCCTTCTACTAATCAATTTCTGCTCGAATGCAACCAAACACTCCTTCTACACTTAACCTGAAGGAGATGGAGAGCTGGAGAGGTGAGCATATTAAAAAGGGCTGAAAGGTTTGAACCAACATGTGCATTCTCTAGATTAAGTGACATTTTTACAAGGAGAATCGTACAAACCTTCAATATTCTGCCACCAGGGTGAGCCTTAAAAGCAAATGGCAGGAGAAACTTGTAATCTGTCCGCCCACATAGAATACATGTTCCCCTTCATTTACTCTCATGAATCAGTAATACATCAAGAGACAGGGGGAGTGTTAGAGGTTATATTTTCCCCATCCTGTTAATTTACTGTGGGATTTAATATAACATTGGTTGGTGAGTGTTATATGACTGTCTGGTTTGGTAAAATAAATATATTTAACTGTTCGACCTCATTTCTTTATGCCTGAGTATTAAGTCATTTTTTCAGCACTGTCTGATCACACTGACTTTGCTAGAGCTACTGGAGTTGCAGTTAGATGATTTGGTACCCGTTTGTATTAAGGCAGACTTTAAAAAGTGTTGTAAAGTTGTGTAAGTTGTAATAAAAGCATAATTTATAAATTAAATTCTAATGTTTTATCAGTTAATAATAAGCAAAATACAGAGAGTTATAGGAGAACATTGAAACCACTGTCATGTATCTATGTTAAATATGAAGCTAGTGCCAGCAGGGAGTTAGGTTAGCTTGACATAAAGACTGGAAACAGGAGGGAAAAAGACTGGCTCTGTGGAAAGCTGGAAAAGAATCAAGAGTCATGCTCTTACCGGTTGCAAAACTACCAGTAGACACACAAGAATGTCACTGTGGCTGGCCAAGAAAAAGTGCGTTTCCCAAAATGTGGAACAAAGGAAGAAAAACTTGGATGTTTTATAGATGAGTAAGGCAGCAAGCTAAAAAAAGACAAAGCAAGTTAAAGTTAATGCTAGAGGAGTATATCACCAACCAATCTATGGCCCATATGTTAAAAACTGCATAGGGTATATCTAACAGTACCTCAGCTGAGAGGACAAACTGTAATACAAATTCAAATATATTTCTTGCTGAGCATGCAGGGATACACTTGACTTATTTCAGGGAAATGAAATAAAAGCACTTGAGAAACATTGGATGTGGATGCCGTTCCAGAGACCCGTGGGATTGGTCAGATCAATGTCCGCTTCATCAACGCTTTGGTCTTGACCTGTTTATTCCTCGGATCGATCTAAGCTGTTATGCCTCCAGGCATCTGTACAATACATGCGTGGTAGTCTGGCTCAGCCGTGGGAGAGCCTACGACGTTCTAATGTACAAACTCATCCTTGAAAAGTGAGCAACTGGTAGAAGACTGCTGCTCCCTTATTTCTGTTTTTTTGTCTTTTTCTTTTCTTTAATGTGCCTTCAGGCCTGTGACTGCAGGCTACAATGCTGAAAATTTTTTTCAACTCAGTTTTAGAATCGAATATGTGACTCATGTTTTGGGACAGTTTGGCCTGTGTTAATGATAAATCTTTACAGACACTCTGAGCAAAAATGTAGTTAAATTTGCTTCAATGCGTCTGTCACACTGATACTACGGTTCTGCAAAAAATGTTCTGGGAAACATGAAAGCGCTGATTGCATTCACCATCCAGTGTCCTCCAGTTTCATGAGGATAATGGCACATTTTCTGGGAAGGAAAAAATAGCTCCGAAGCTCATTTGGATTTGGATTAAATTTCAGTGAAACATTTAGCGGATGGGCTGATTAAGGCTTCCGCCATTGTACGTTGTCAAAGGAGCAGCTCTGGGCTGTGCAGTGTTTTGACATCTCAGATCAGTCACATGGTTCTTGGAAACTTTGAATTCGCAGTTTTGGGGAAAGTACTGTTGTAATGTTGATGTCAACAGGGAGTGAACTGACAGCAGTGATGGGAACAGCACATGAGCCCCTAAAAAGAAGAAAATAATGTGAATCTGTCACAAGGAAATACAAATCATTATAAAAATGGGTAAAATCCCCCAAAAGCTCCAACTTACAAAAACAATTAAATAAAACCATTGAAGATGTAGCATCATTACTCTCATTAGTCTTGTGTTCAGGTGTGAAGATGGAGTTTTAATTAGCACAGAAAAGGACAAAGGAGGACTCAGGGGGGCTGGCAAGTGCAGTAAATCTAAGTCAGCTATCAGCTAATCCATCATACAGCTCTCATGGGCTCTTTCAACATGAATGCGGAAAACATGTCACAGCACAAACAGAAGTGACATGTCTTCTCAGTGTGAAACACAACATGTAAAACTGAGAAGGAGGGCAAAGCAAGAGGGAACACATGATATACTGTATACTGCAAAACGAAAATCAAGAAAATGTCTGTTTTGTAAATCTCAGTGTGACATAAGAACAGCCCAACGTGGACGTGACATACTTCAAATAATATGTGACTTCCGACCTAAGATAAAAGCATATTTGTGCTGTGCCAATGATTATAAAATCTCTTGGCACAGAATGTACCATAATGCAAATGTGCATGTAAAATACAAAATGTACTCCACGGGTGAGCTATAAATTCATCCATGATTTGATTCGATGTGACAAACTAGACGCTTAGGAGGAAAGAATACTGCGACAGAACACATAGAAAACAGTTTGCATTACATAACTGTATATCATGGAGGAGTACGCCTGTGTCTGCCATACTATGTCAAGGCACAGTTATGAAATCAGCATTAAAATGCAGGGCTCCAAACACAGACCGAGGGACTCGATCGCGGGGAGTGATCTGTATCAGCCTTAAAGGAACGAGACCCACTGATCATCAGAGGCACAGCAATCCTTGTTTCTGTTATTCTCAAGTAGCAGCAGCCTTATCTCACATTTACACTTAAAATCCAATCAAATGAGAGGTTAACAGAGGTTCAATCCCTGGATAAAAACCAAGGAAGCCTTGAAATGCTGTTATTTAAAGCATCCCAGCTCAAGTTTTCTAATTTCTGTTAGATGAAAAACACCTCCAACCTCATGTTTACTGATCAAAACATTTAATCGTTCTAATTATTTAATTATGGACCCGTGCCCTGAAGATTGGAGCATTGGATACTGAGCATCTCTTCCGCCTCCCCCTCATCCTCCAGGATCTCAGCCTGTACCACGGGAAGCCCTCAATTATTCATGCACGAGGATGGTGGCTGGAGCTTTAAGTCTCTATTAAAAGTGGAGGTCAACTAGAAAGCAGATTGAGCAGACTGAGAACAGCATGCAGTCAAGTTAGATACACCATCTCTGATGGAAATATGACCAGAGAAAGCAAAACCCTTAGTGAACCAGACTGTCTGTGATTGTATGGTCCAAAACACAAATTAAAAGTTTTCATATATTCTTTCCCTGTGTTGTCAGATTTTTTCCAGTGCCTTAGGAGTCAAGATTGTAGCTTCTTCTTCTCATAGTCAGAGGTCAGGCCTGCTGAGTCAGAGCCTATTTGGCCTTCCAGAGCCCACATCAGGGGGTGACCTGGCTCCAGAAATAGGTCATACACTTGTTAAAAGCAGATGACACATGGCTCACTGTACTGTACAGACGCCACATGTACAGTAAATGCATTAGGGAAGAATTATCTAGTTCATTCTTCCAGACACGGCACAGAAGCTGTGTGACAGTGAGCAGGTATAATCAGATTATAGGTGATGGCTTATTATTATTATCGTTGCATCACCTGAAGGTAAGAACATACTGAACTGAAATACCTTAAGCCAGTGGTACAAAGCGAAAATCAGTTATTTAAAAGTTGATACAGTGTGACACATTAATAGGTTAACTTTACACAGTGCCCACGGGTAGGAAAACCCTCCAAGACAAGGGGTTGTTTTGATCCCGTAACCTAACAGTAATATACTAACAGAAATAACACTAACAGTAAGTAAAGATAACCCATTATTGTGTCTGTGCTATATTGAATCAATCCAGTGATCAAAACAGGTCAAAGTAATGTGTGTGTTTACAGATCCAACAACACGCAGAATTAAAGACTAATTATTGCTTTAATGCCAGGTTATATATGTGTGTTGTAAATGTGTTTGTTTTTTATGTTGTCATTGGCCTGGTCCCTCTTTTAAAGGAGATAATGTCTTTCAAGAGACTAAACAAGCATTGAACAAGACTAAGAGTCTACAGCTGTGCTAGCAAATGCTAACCTCAGCATGCTAACATGATCACAATTCCAATGCTACAGTATCATGTTATTTAGCAGGTATTATGTTTCAGTATGTTACCCTGCTAACATTTCCGAATTAGCACAAAACACAAAGTACAGGTTGATGGGACACATTAAAGGAAGAGACATTTCGCTCGGAAGCATCAAGCATCAACTTCATAGTGGCACTAGAGGTGAAGTGAGATACATGGTCTGGGAATAATGAATGTCTGTACAATATTTCATGGCAATCCATCCAATATTGGTTGAAATATTTCAGTCCAAGCCATATGACAGGCGGACCCTGCCACCCATAGAGCCACACACAGTAGCTGCAAATCTCTACCACATGATAATAAACCACATTCTTTTCTCGTAGGTCACGTCAAACAACAGCTTCAACATGTTTGTGTTTCTGGTATGTTGCGAAAGTCAATAAGTGTTGCTTCTATTTAATTTTACTTTGTATTATTATTATAATAACTGTGGATTACATCACCCCCAAGGACTCACAACAGTTTCATCTTCTCCCAGTAAAGTTTGGTTTCATTGTTTATATCTGTATGACATTTCTCTGCTCGCCAAAAGCAACAAAAATATGGTCACATAAACAAGCATTAAAAAGATACATTTTTAAGGGAATTAATATGACGGCTTGTTATGGGTGGAAGCCCCCCAAAAAAGACAAAAAAAGATATTCAGATTGATGTTAATGGACTTACATAGCCTTAACAGATTGGACAGTAGAATACGTTTAAATTCATGGGTCACCAACACATACAATAGTAATGATTGCAAAGGTGGAAGTTGTAGCGCCTTAACAGTATTGCTGTGGCCCTGGAAGGATCATGTAAGGAAGAAGGGCTCAAAATAACAGCGAGGAAGAGAGGTAGAGGGGATTTCTTTAAAGATTAGAGCAAATTAGTCTGAGCAGAGCAGGGAGAAACTGGAGAGAGAATCCCAGTGAGCACTTCTCTGGTGATTAGGCAGTGAAAAGCCGTCGAGGAATCTGGACTAGAAATACAGCCTTGAAATGTAGTTGAAAAAGTGGTCATAAGCATCCAGACTATTACACAGATGTCTAAAAAACTTCCTCTGCTCAACCAAATATAGTTATAGCCAAGACGGCTTTTCACTGGCTAATGCTTTCTAGGGTATGATTCAGTGAGAGGATGACGTGAGGTGCCACTTGAAGAAATGAGTTTTTTAGCCTATGAGCAAAGGGGATTATCTTGTTGAAGTGGGAAGGACATTCCAGCCGTGTTGATAAAGGAGAAAGAGGTGAATTTGCAAGCATCATGATGCAGGTCACAGGTTGGTATGCAGGATTGGCAATGGCCTGTAGGTGTTGGGTTTTGCAGTCTTATACTGCTTGTCAGCATCGTTGAATTTGAACGACTGAACAGCCACAGGAAACCACTGGAGGTAGCAAAGGATGATTTGATGTAGGAAAATTTTGGGAGGCTGACGACAAGCAAGACAGCAAAGTTTTGGACGAGCCACTGGGGCTGAAGTGAATATTTGGAGAGCTGAGCGGGGACTGTGTTTCGATAGTTGAGACAGGAGGGGATTTCAAGAGTAACCATACATACATTTTAGAAGGTGGAAAAACATAGCTGCCTCAGACACCATGGATTAAAGGTAGAAATGTGTGTTCGGAGAGAATGCGAAGCAAATTTTAGACGTGGCGCACTGTATACAAAGTTAACAGAAAGAAACAAATTTGCACTAGGTGGTGCAAAAGATCTATGTAAATTTAAAATTCATGCATATCTATAAATCTGCTTTATAACCATACAGAGACATGAAAACAGAAAGCGACTGCAGCGAATAACAGGCAGAATCATGTTTCTGGTGAGTCAGACAGAAGTTGAGCTCAACAAAAACGTACTGACACACGGTCGGTGCGTACATCCGAAAGCTAGCTCACAGCTGGTGTCTGAACAGTTGGTAGGCTACATTGACTGTCTGGGGGCAAATAAACACAAATGGTCCAGCTGCCAAATCCACATGAGTAACACAAGGCAACAATTCCCTTTCCTTTTCTGTCGGATGATGCAAAAAGTCTGTTGAACCCAATCAAGCGTGAGTATGCTTCCTTTTATTTGATAGGACAGGTGAAGACAGACAAGTACGGGGGCAGAGAGAGAGTGGACGATATGCAGAAAAGGGCCGCAGGTTGGAATCGAACCTGGGCGGATGCAGTAAGGACTCAGCCTACATGAGGTGTGAGCTCTGCCAAGTGAGCTACCGTGGCCTTGCAGTCAGCGGTAAATGTGAAAAGGTGAAAATTGATGTGTGAAGAATGTAAAGTGCATGCAAGAGTTCCAACTCTAACTTAATTTGTCCATGGAAAGTTAGAAAAATGGTTGTGGTGGGTGTTTCAGGCAAAAAGAACGGGTTGACATCACAGCATCTTATAGACACATATATCTATGTATCTTTTCATCCATGTTAAGACTCCATGTAGAGGTCTGGTGAGAAATCAAGCTGCAGAATCAGGTAAAATCTAGAAAACAAGCAAACAGCTCATTTGAGGACCGGTCCATGGCACTTTTGCAGATCCTTCTTTGAGTCAATTTTCTCGTAACAGTGTTGTTGATTATTGTTTGCATGATGAAGATGATAAAGACAAGAAATGAGAAAAATGTTATTTTCAAATTTAAAAACATGAGGTCAAGTGTTTTTTCTTCTTTGAGAATCTTGTTGTTGTTTGATGTGTTTTCGACCATTTTCACGATGTTGAAAGTTACCAGATGTTGTTATTGAAGTGAGATCAGCAGAGCAGTGACCCTTTTGGTTTCTTGTCATCTGGAGTAACTGTTTGTTTTTTTACTAAACTCTAATACTGATTCAACGATATGTATGCAGACTGCTTGTATTTTTTTGGATAAGTGAACATGTAAATGCCATGCCAAATAAACAAACTGTTTAATGTACTGTTTATTACAACAGCCCAGTGACCAATAACTATAACACTTTGTATAATAAATAAAAGCAATGAAATGACTGTTTGACAGCCTTCTCAGCGTGTGCTGTGGGAGGAAAGGCACTTTAACAGTGTGAGGTCTGGGTCAGATATCACGACTCGCCCACAGCTGATTACACCTGCCCAAACAGATGTTATAGCCACGACTCTTTTTAGTCTCATCATCGGTCGGCACGACCTGCACGTCTGAGTATTAGCAGTTAAAAAAATAAATCCTTTCAGTTATTCTGCTGACTAGTATATTCTGTGCTGACTCAAATAAGAAAAAAAAAGGCAAATACTTGGAATGTCTTCACTCTACAAAGCTTAACACTGAATACAAGAATTCAGTCATCTTCTTGAAGCACAGTCATTTCTTTAAATGTACTGAAGATGTCTGCAATAGCTGCTGTAAGAGCCTCTCACCAATTATTGCCTCGCAGTAAAGACAAGCAGTGATATAGCATCGGCAATCGGAGTCCAATCTCTTCAAAATGTGCTGGAAGGGCAATTTTAGTGTAATAAAAAAATATGAGGTTGATTAATCTGAAATTCAATACCAATTACAATAACATTAAAAAATCCTCTGGGGACTCAGCAACACTGTGCTTCTCTGAAACCTGGCACATGCAGCTGCAGAGAAAAATATGAAATTGCCTTGATAATATATTAAGTGTGACACACTTGCTTTGCAGTTACAGTGTTATAAAAGCAACGCAGGCTGGAGTAATAAAGCTTGAATCATGACTTATGCGTTATCTGTGGAAGATTTGTAACCAATCGCATATATTTCATTTTTAAACAATGCAATCTGAGCCACGGTGGGAGAGCCGGCTCCAGCAAATTTCTAGAGTGATCAAATAGACTTTTCAATATCACTTGAAGAAAATAAGAATGTACGAATGCAATATAGGTTATGTGATAGCTAATGCTTTTTCATTCCTAAATATGGAGAGATCAAATTCACGATCGATTCGAAGCGAGGCTGGAGAAAAGAGGGAAATACATTACTTCTAATCGGCAACCTTGCAGTGATGCTGCCTCCCCCCTTTTTCCTCTCTGTCTGACAGAGCGTTTCCCCAGAGCCTCAGCTCAAACTGCAGAACCGTTCTGTGTGGCAACTGTTGAACAAAATGGACTCTCACAAGGAGGAGGGAAAAATCCCACAGGAAAAGAGAGAGAAAGGGGAAAAAAATCAATGCAAGGAAGGGATTTTAAAATAGGAAGAAGCCGAGGGTCTGGGAAGAAAAAAAAAGGAAAACAGGAGAGAAGAAAAGTGAGGAAAGAGGAGACACACTGAGAGGAAGAGGGAAATAAAGAAAGGGAGGATTGAGGTAGAATGAAACAATCAATAACAGAAAAGCATTTGAAAGCACTGTGCCCTAATACTGCTTTTGATCCAAAGACATTCATGTATGCATGTGAATGTCATATTCACAGAAAAAAGAAACAGTCTGTTTTGAGCCCCACAGTAAGTGTTGCTGTCTGGATGGTTGCAGTGGAGGCTGCGAGAGAGACTGAGCTAATGAGCACACTGGGAGAATCTGCCTTGTTGTTCTGTTGAGTGTTATTTCGAAGATATTGCAACCGAGAGACTGGGGCGGGAAGTTAACTCAAGCTGTCAAAAAATCTTTCAATCTGGGTTAATTGCTCAGGGAGAGGGAGCCTCATGATCATCATAAGAGATGTTTTTTTTTTAATAACATCTCCACAAATGTAACTGTTACTTAATTTGAGCTGGAACGTATTTTCATTTGTTTACACGGCATTTCCACAGTTGCTGAATCCGTCTGCTCTGTTGCTCTTTGTTTTTCGCTCAAGCTGACCTCTGATTACCTGCAGTTCGGTCTGTCCGAGTTCAAATCTGTTGAGTCATGCACCTTATCTTAGTTCCTTACTAGTTTCTTGTTTCAGTCGCCTCCAGATCCATTCTTGGATTCTTGTTTTGTAGTATGCATTAATGCTGTAAGATAATGTAGAAAATCACTCTCGGTTGTTAGAATCTTCACATCGCACTCATCTCGGGTGGTGTTTAAGCTGGTGTGTGGCTGTTTGTGTCACAATAGTATCAGGCGGGAAACAGTTTCTACCATTGAGAGTCTGAATATGGACAGATAATACTATGAATCTATCAAATAGCACATCCATAATGCATCACAAATTAATTCCACGTTTAACACCCTCGGAGGTGTAGCTGAATTTTGTTGAGACCAGTAATTTGTCTCATCCTGGTATTTCCAGGGAATTCTCACAGAAATCAGCTTTTATTTTCCAGGAAAAATATCTGCTGAATATCATATGCACTAAAACATAGATGTCCTCCCCAGATTTCATTAATACTTCCATGTAACTATCATAGATACAGTCCGACCTTAAATGAATGTTATTATAGTGATATAACTGGCTCAACTTTCCATCTGGAGGAGTTTCTTCCAATTATATTTCAAGCTACAAAAATGCATTTTGCAGTTCACCTGTGTGGTAAAATATGTTTTCAATCAACAAATTTGAGTGAAAAAACTATAAAATAAGCTATGTGTAACTTATATGGAGACCTCCGACTCAAATCAGAGGAGTGGGGTTGATTGCTGACTCAACAGGTGGAACATTTACTACTGTCCATGAACAACCCTATTGTTCGTCCACTGAAATGGCTGCATGTAATGAATATTCAGCACTATAAAGATGGCCAGACTCTACAAATAACTGATGATCTGCAGTAAAACAGTGGATCAACTATTCTCTGTATGTTGTTTTCCACCTGGTAGTGTGTGTGTGTGTGTGTGTGTGTGTGTGTGTGTGCAATGTTTTTAAAATAATGGTGTGAAATCTCATATATAGTGATATAATCCCAGGAGGTAACAATTTGAACCTTTAACCCTAATTAACACACAGATGTAACCTTGAGAGAACATCCTTCCAGAAACTGGCGGGGGGCTTCACCCAAACTTCCTTTTATATAGTTTAGGTTGTGTTTTCTGTTGCAGACTGTTCATCTTCAGGCTGATGGCACAGTGTCAGGCAGCAGCAGAGAGGACACACTCACCAGGCCTGAGACTTCCTTCTGGGCACGCTCTGTCTCTTCCACTTGGAGTGAGGGGTCAGGTGGTAAATCAGCTGGCGGCAGATCTTGTTGGTGGACTTGAACGAGTCGGTCTCCTACAACACACACAAAGGACGAGTGATGGACAACAAGTATAAATCTAGTTCATGTGACAAATCAGAAACAAACAGTAGCTGTTCATGAATAAATGCAGCTAAACTGTCACAGAATCACTGGGGACAAAACAAGGCAAAAACTGTACATTTTCAATATGACAAAGTAGAAAAGGAGCTGTTTTTTTTCTTCAAAAGTGTAGATATCTACAAAGTAATGTATAATGCTGGATGCCTGATCTTGCTTTCTTTTGATTCAGATCTACTGATTTTCCACAGTCACAAACTGTTTTTTCTTGTCCTTTGAATAAAGCTGCTTCAAACATTTTCTGCATGGAAACAATTTTATTTCGCCTCGTCCTTGCTCCATGTGCACCCCACCCCCTCTCTCCTTTGCCATCCCCTTTCTCTCCTCCTCCTGAATGGGTTGTGCTGAGCAGGGTAAATCTAATTAATGGTACAACACGACAACAAGAAAGAGGCAATGTGGCGAGAGAGAAAAAAACACAAGGGCAATTTACCTTAAGGCGATTAACCATTCTTGCTGCCACTTCCTTTCTTGGGCGACAAACAAACATGCCTCGTACTTCAAAACATTCAGTGCTGCTGTTTCAGTCACTTGGATGACTGAACATGATGTTACAGCAGCACATACTGATTTGCATTATGAAAGTATTCTTAGAAAATGTGAGTCTGTGGTCTGGAAGAATCAACAAAGTCAATAAATATGCAGTACTGTAACTCTGTAAGCACTGCGAGACATTAATCACAGGTCTGAAAACCTGATACATCACAATATAACATACATTAAATTAATTGTCTGAAACTGATGACCACAAGCTTCAAAACATTCACAAATTATGTATCTTTTAACCCTCAATGTGTCCTTGAATATACAATCTAAATACATCTCAGTGTGGTGGAACATACAGGCCATAGAAGCAGCTGCCAGGCCTTAAATCCAGCACACTGCCTCTCTACATCCTCGTCACGTCTGACACAGTATCCTGCCACGGGTTGCCAACCAGTCAGGAGAACATTGCTGTCAGCTCCTCACTTTCCCTCCCTTCCTCCTGGGCTTTCCTCGGCAAAATAAACAGTGATAAGATTAGAGTTTCTTACAGGTGATTATTATCTGGAGTAAAAACTAGACCACAGTGACTTTATCTTAAGGCAAGCCATCTCTTCCTATAGGAGATAACTGCAGACTTTAGATAACTGTAATGGCTGCAGGGTCTGTGTTCTACAGCCACTCTGAGCGGCTTCGGTAGTGTCTTCACCCTCATACCCGAGTTTGAAGTGTAATTTGAATTTTAATACCTCTGATTTGTATGCCATGCTACAAGTGAATGAGTTGACACCCAGTCTGGATAAATCCTGATTTATATCTTAAGGGACCAGTGCTTTATTTTATTAGTCATATGAATCTGAACTTAATTCATATGTGTAATTAATGCGTTTGTCTTAATGGTGGAAAGTCATCATTTTGTGCATTCAGTTCATCCACTGAAAAAGTGGAAAAAGTGCTGTGTTTACAAATATTAACAAACTTTTTACAGCATCAACAATGAGTTATAATTTATATTCAGTTGCATATCTTTAGTCTGGTCTCCTGTCAATCAGTTTGAGAGAGACAGCAGATTATAATCCTTTGTTTTAAATTATGCTGTATGTGGTATATGACTGTACCTTCAGGGGCTGTACAAAAATTACTGGGGTGGTGAGTAGGGCTGAGCTGTGTGTTTCACTTTGTAAAAAGAGTTTTTCTTTACAGCAACTATTGCATCACGCTCCCCACGTGCCGAAACAACAAGACCTCCAAATTACAACAAAATACGTTGTTTGTCCAAGCCCTCTAGAAAACATTTTCTAACCTGACACCTCAAGCGGCTGGTCCAAAATCGTAACAATGAAGAATACATCTATTTTATGATGTGATGACTCCATCATTATGGTTTAGTTAGATTTAGGCACCAAATGGCTTCAGGATTTTGGTCAAAATGAATACTTTATTAAAGCTGGTTAAGGTTTTGGAACAATCATACTTAAAAAAATTAACAATGATGACTTTCTTCTTTGCTCCCATCATTATTACTGCAGTAATATAGTTAGCAAAGGAAGGCTGAAATAAGATAAGAATTTAGGGTTAAAACATTTTCATACATTCTCTGTTTCCCTTTCCCTGTGTAATCATTTTCATACGGTCCCTTACAAACAGTGAGAGGTCTTTGCAGCCTTGGACACAACATACTTCACAGCAGTCAGTGGACTCCAGCAGCACCAGCTTCTCCAGTTTGATCTCACTGGCCACCTGCCACCTGTCAGAGCTCTCGGAGTGCTCTCATTGTTAGTGCCAAAGCCATGCTGCACCACAAGCCTCTGTGCCATTGACCGTGGCCAACGGCCCTGTTGACCTCAGCATGGTGACCACTGAGCACCTGCCCACGGTTTCCAGCATAAGGCAACTAAGGCAGACAGTCTCATACACCTGCAGAGTCTGGAGAACAGCTACTAACTGTTTGCCATTGTGCTGAAAGAGCACAGGAGCAGCAGGGAGGACAGACCACATAGTGCCAGTGCAGTCAAATCCTGACCCAGTGCCTCCCCTTGGCCCTACTATTCATCCCTGACCTCAACCCACTCTAGAGTATGCAGGCGTCCCCTTTGCAGCTGAGGACTGATGGGCAGCTGTCATTTAATCCTCAAGATTGTCCTCCTAGAATGTGCTGTTATGATTTAAAATGATAATGCAAACATTTTTAAATCTTTATCTAATTAAGTTTATCCCATTGTTTTTGTTGTTGCTGCTACTGGTGACGTAAGTGAGTAAATCCCATTCCCTTGCGTGCACTTTTTTCAAGGAATAGTTGCAAGCAGTAGTCTTAGTGGTAGAATTGGTCCATTCGTAAGCAAACAAGATAAAACATGTTAATCAGTGAGCTTTAGAGGTGCCAATAGGTGGTACCGTTGGACAGAGTCAAGCCAGCTGTTTCCCTCTGTGTCCAGTCTTTGAGTTAAGCTAAGATAATCGGCTGCTGAAAGTAGGTTTATATTGATCATACACACATGAGACTAGTGTCTTCTTTTGTATGGAGCCGACCCCTGTTCCCCTTCAAAACACGATTCAGTCACTGAGCCTGTGAAAAGTATGCAGGATACCAAGATAATAAAAGTTAAAACGTTACCTTATGTTGAGGAGACACCAAGATGTCCATAGTGGTGCATTATGCTAATAGATAACACTTAAAATATAATTTCCGAGGCTTCCTAGCTTCTGCATTTGCTATAACACAAACTGACTGACTGTTCATTGTTATCACAGTAGCATGACAACAAATATGACACATTCACTTAGGCATGGCTAATAAATGCAGACATGTTGCAGCTTGCCTCTCTAGTTCATGCCCTGTTAATTAATGTTACGTCTTGAACAAAGAGCTGCTTTTATAATTCATGAATGTAACAGTTTCATACCCTTTTTGGACACTGCAGGTCCCGGGCGAGACTGAGCAGCAGCTCGTGGGAAATGGGGTCCACCAGGTTGAGGAAAGCTGCGTTCTTGTACAAAATGTCATTGAGAGACGTTCCCTGGAGTCCCAAATCCTGAGAGGGAAGGAAAAGAGAGGAAAATGAACTCGCACAGTGACCAAGAAATTCATAAATTAATGTTCAACAGCCATGTCTGAGCCATGATTAATTTAATATTCAAGTGACATTTTATGGATAGTTAAATGAAAATAGATTTTCAATGTTTATAAGCTTTGTTCATCATTCCCTTTCATCTTGGCCTCTTATCACACTACGGGCTGATAAGGTTTTGCCATCAGAGTCGTGTGTTAACACCCAGCTCAGCTGATAAGGGGTGGGGATGGTGTCTGTGTGCATATATATGTGTGTGTGTGTGTGTGTGTGTGTGTGTGTGTGTGTGTGTGTGTGAGGGGTGTTGGAAGTACAGTTTAAGTAAGCCAAGATAAAAGTGGTGTGGTCTTTTTTAAAAATATTACAGTTCACTCTCGAGTGAAGAGAAAAAGACTCCCTCCGGTTCCTCATTTGCAGGTTTCAGTTGTAGTTTTTCCCGCAGGATTTTCTATCATTTTCACTAAACACAACTCTAAACCATGTAAGGAAAACACTTTTTGATTCCAGTTAAATGCACTTCTTTCTTTCTACTTACTTCCATTTCTAATCTTTAGAATTCCTAAGTAGAATATTGTGTTTATGTGCAGAGCAGTTCAATAAAAACAGGAACCAGTACACATGCCCAGGGGTGGATGATATTTGAATCATCTTCAGGCTGTTTCTATTGCAGTGACAATGTAAATATATTGAAGCTGCATCTTCAGGTAATACTTCTAGTGCTGACGTGTCATTAGCAGCCGGTGTTTGAGACGTAACATCTTCAGACACATCAAATAGTCTCTGCAGCATGTGGCATCCACTGCCTTTTCAAGGAAGATGACAACACACAAACAAGAAAAAAACAAACAACAAACAGCAGGAAAGACACGGAACTGAGCAGATGAAACAAAATGATGAAAGGTTGGGAGTAAGAGGAAAGAGAGTCAAAGGAAATCTCTTCTTTTAAGGCATAAAGCTACATTTTTCTCCTAATCCATAAGACCTCATATATATACATTAGCAACATACCTGCTGCTACTGTATGAAAAGAACAAAACAAACATGTTTCAGGGGACCTGCATCCTCAGTGTGTTTTATATTATGTAAAACTGCATAACTAGAGCTTGTGGAGCTGAAGAGTAAATACTGTCAGCTGTATATGAACTGAGAAGCTTTTCAAATAGCAGGCTTGAGGTTGAAGCTGTATAAAACATGCTCTATATGCTCTGACAGCCGTAACACTTAGGGGCACAGTGAAAGCAAAGAGGAAAACTCCCATCAGCATTTTCTCCTCCTCCAGCTTTTGGGTTGATTTATTACAGCGGAGCTCTGTGGGATTCCCTGACAGTGGACTATCCTCCAGGCCAGCTCCCCCTTCAATAAACCTCATTTAGAGCAGACTGAGGATACCATACGTGTCCATAAATAGAAGCACAGAGGAATTTTTTAGATTGTTTAATGATGATAATGTTTGCGTTAAGCAGCTGAAGCATAAGATATGACTGCTTTTGTGCAGCTTTCTGGGGGATTCACGTCTGAAATGAAAAAAAAAAAAAACACACAGAGATCTGATCCTGTGGATTAATTTGACTGAATCCTAATCATAAAAGCATGAAATGTTTTCCTATTTGTCACTGACAGGATGCCCATGTACATGCCTGCGTGCCTTCAGAACCCACTACAAATGTCCTTGTGAAAGCTGCATATCTAATCTGACGTCTGCCTCGTCACAAAAAGTCTGAATAAAGCGATGAGCTCCAAATCGCAGAACATCATCCCACACATGCAGTTCATTAGAATCCAATTAAATATATTGCACACTGTGACAAATCCAGTCCCACAGTTTTCCATTTCGGGGTAAGAAACATGTGACAGCTGTCAGGTGACGGACCTTCTAACTGCAGTTTTGTTTACTTACTTTTAAGGATTAAATGTTCTTTACTGGACTGATAAAAGGCTGTGACCTTTTATGTAATCGTATCAAAATCCAAGGTGTAAAATGGAAACTGCATGGTTGTCATGTGAAAAAGTATACTGAAAAGTGTTTTTTACTCCGAAGACATAAATGCTTGGCCAGCAGCAACAATGCTTCAGCAACAAGGACAAGGTCAATATGTCAACTTAGTCATATGTGACAGGACATATGATGAACAGTTTCTTCTGGGGCACTCTAAAGGGCATTTTACTTACATTATTACTACAGTCAAATCTGTCCTTCAAATCAAAAATTGTACTTTAAGTCTCCAAAGTTCACTATTTGACTTACAATAAACACTAACATGAACTTCCAACATATTTTTCTGATATTTATGCTGTACAGGCCACATGAACAAAGTGCCAGAAGCTCATCTTATTTAATTAAATAGTTTGACATTTTGGGTAATATGTTAATTTGCTTTCTTGCTGAACGTTAGATGAGAAGATTATTATTATCATTATTTATGAAGCATCCAGTAGAAGCTTAGCTTAGCATAAAGACTGGAAACAGGGGAAAATTGCTAATCTGGCTGTGTCCAAGGGTAATAAAGTCCACCACCCAGCAGCTCACAAATTAACACATTCATTTCCCTTTTGTTCAACCTGTAAAAACAACTTCCTGTGTCATGTTGCCACTGTGAGAGCTCACTGTGTCCGACCAAGAAAATGTCCGGCATGGGACCCAAGTAAAGCCACAATTTAACTTACTTACACGTTTGGTTTTGTATAGATTAAAGTGACAATATATAACATAAAGGTGCTGGTAGGTGGATTTTAATCTTTTAAACAGAGCCAGGCTAGCTGTTTCCAGGGTGATGGCTGTAGCTTCATTTTTACCTTTAAGGCATGAAAGTGGTGTCAATCCTTTTTTTTAAACTCTTGACAAGAAAGCAAATAAGTGTCAAACTACTCCATTAATGTGGATGTGTGTCAAACTTGTATTTTATTCACTCATTTTTTGCCTTTATTTGACAGCATACAGAGAGTGAGGGTGAGGATAGATTTTAACCGGGGACATTAGCAGAGAAGTTATTTTCCTACGCATTCATATAACATCACATAAAAAAAATTTGGATGGATAATATGATCACATAAGCACCAATATCTGATAAGCAGTTTTGTATTGAGTTATTTAAAGTTGAATAAAATAAACAAATAAAATATGTGTGCTGTGGCAGCTAACCTTAGACTTCACAAAGGTCTTCATATGCTACAGAGAACACCTTAATTAGTGTCTTCTCCATCGCTGCACATTGGTTACTCAGTGTGCACTCTGTAGAGCGTAATTGATATGAGTATTTGCTGATTCTTTGTATACTAATGAATATCTAGAAGATCCCAACCTAATTAACTTAATGGCCCAGAAGGCAGATCTGCGATGGAGATAGAGTGGGGGCAGTGTTATTGGTTCCTCCTTGTAATGACTTCCTCAATGTGAAAGAAACATGTTCCAGCATCCATCATCTCAAGGTGATTATCTCCAGATCCATCCGTCTCTGAGAGGAAAAGCTGCTCTGCTGCTGGAGAACAACAACAGGAGATCTACTGTACTGCCAGTTTTGTTTTCAGTGTTGAAGTATTGTTAGTCAGACACTTGGCTTCAGCCCCAACAACATACAACAGTAGCTGCACTCTGGCATCACCTCAGTGAGAGATGGAGAGAGTATTCGTGCTTCGTGAGCAGTTTAAATGCCGAGCTACGGAGAAAGCTGCCCCTGCTCAGGACCAACAGATGTACAAGTTGATCTTTTTTTTTTCTTATAAGATATGACTGGCTGCAGGACTGCTTTAATAAACAGGGACATACACATTAAAGGAAGCTATGCATGAGTCATATCCCTCCTGCTTCACAAATAAGAAGCTTTACAGTGAAGTTTGAATTCACCACACACCTATCCTCAGTTAATGGTTTCTGTGCGGAGTAGAAGAGATGCCTACAAATCTGTCTACAGTTCAGACACCCATAGCTTCTCCTCAGCCTTTTTTCCTGCTTTAATATGCACACATCTGTATAATTTATTCTACGGCACCATACAGATGGGCAGGGAGTCTTCCTGACAGGGGGCCCCTCTTGATCAGAACTGCTTTTGTCTGAACTTCAGAACTGTTCTCCTTTGATCAACGTACAGCTACCAGAAGGCTGTGGAAAGCTCAAGCTGAGCTATTTTTTCCTTCTCTTTAGTTTAGATAGATGTTCAGAAAGTGAGGATTAGACCTGGAATGTGCAACAGATAAGAGTTAAAAGCAGGAAATAAACAGACCTTCCCTATAGTTGGGAGCTGTGAAGCTGATGACAAAAAAAAGCGTTTACACAATGCTGCGCAAAAGGGACGGATTAGAGCTATTTAACAATACCACATCTGAGCAATAACTGGGTTTGTATGAACGGCTTTTTCTTATGTGGAGTTGTATATTTAACATTCTCTCGTATGTATATTTCAAACCTCCTTCTCACAGGAAAAAGTAAACAATGGCAGAAAAAGAGAAGCCATTCGTTTACGTTATTAAGATTTTCTTTTGTGGTGTTAACCCTAAAAAACATATATAATTTGTTAGAATAAAAGATGTTACATATCAAAGGGCTAACATATAATATACTCAGTGTTCTGTGTTGTTTGGAGCTGATTGTATATTCAGAACATGAACTAGCTGGCTTCATAGCCATTCCCTTTCAGACAAAACAGGTGGTTGATTCAGACCAGCGTCTCACCCAATGAGACATCAACCTCATTATAAGGGCTGCTTTTTTCCTCAGCAATAATAACAGAAGGCGACAGAGTGCAGCGCCATGCCCTTTATGTCAGCCAGGCTTTCCTTACTGTGAAACATTTGTGAGAAGTTGCAAAAACTAGATGATTATAAGACTTTAACTTTTAAAAAATGATTAACACGCTGACATCTGCTGATACAAGTGCTCCATGAAAAGTGGGATTTCCTCCAATGAACGCAATCAATAGAAATCATTTAGTGAATGTTCTTTTAGTTGTATGGCCAATACCTGTGTAAACATACATAAACACCACATACACTATCCTACATTTACATGCGTTTATACAAATGAGGACACAATTACTGAATAAACTGCTGTTGTATTATTTATAATGTCAAGCATCTGCAGACTTAGATTAACACAAACTTGCAGTTTCTCAGTAAAAATAATAATCTATATATGACTTTAGACACAGAAGAAAATGTCTTTTAACTCATGAATGCAAGCAACTTTTCCCCCCACGTGCTCATAAACAACCCCCACTTACAGCGTTAATTAAAGCCTTTAATAACACTATCAGGTCAGAATAAAGTGCAAACTCATAAACTTCATAAATACTGACAGCCCCTTACCTTTCTCAGCAGTTTGAGCACTTCAACCGCTTGCTCCATCTTCTGCTCACGCAGAAGCATCTGGATCTCCCGGATCCAAGCCACCCGTCTGACATACGGGCTGTGGTTGGTTTTCCGCAGCATCCCTGGGAGCTTGTCGGACTTGAGCATCAAGGAGGTAAACAAGAAGTCCCCGCCGCCTCTGCCGCCACTTCTCTCGCTTTCTCCCGGGTTGTCATTCCTCTGCCGTCTCCTCTTGGACAGTTTGCTCTCAAAATCGAGACTTCTCTGTCTGGTCAACTTGGAACCCATCACTCCTGAGAGGACGTGTCGGTGGCGGAGGAGGAGGAGGAGGTGGTGGTGGTGAGAGGGATTTTACAACATGCGGCCAAAACATCACACTTAACTTGTAGCGAGATGTGCCGAAATACTTCTTCCCTCAGTAAAATAGTGTTTCAAAGTTTCAAGGCTACTACTGAACTGCAAAGCAAAATCATAACAATGTGTGCCCCGCTTGCTCGCCGTCGTCCCCTGCTTGCATCTCGTCCATCCATGCACTGCCTGAGCACTCTGGCATCCTTTGCTTTACTCAGAGCTGGTGCGCTCCTCAGCCAATCAGATCGTGACTCTCCGCACAGCCCGACAGTGAGAGTCAAAATGCTCGCAGCTTCGATTTCCTACTAACTAGTGACCCCACATCATAACGCACAGGTTGTTTATGTGACACTGAGTCAATCAGAGAGAGTAGACTTGTTTAATCCTGTGTTATTATGGGGTCTTATGTAACTGTTTAGTAATCTAGTAATATGGAAATGTGCTCATAGATAGATAGATAGATAGATAGATAGATAGATTAATATAAGCACATAGATTATAATTGCAGTGCAGAAAAACGCCTCTCTGACCCTCTCAACAATAATTGGAGATAATAGCAGCCTAGGTTTATGGCACATTGGATTGCATTACATGTTCGTATTGATTTGTCCATGCGGAACTCAAGTTACAAGGCTATATGTGTGCAGCCTATGATCCATTAACACTTGGTGCTGGTAGAGGCTCAGTTGGTGGATGTGAAGAGCATGCATGAGATATTTAAGAACTCACAGAACACCAACGGTAGACGGAGCTGTCCTGTACAGTATAGCTGTAGGATGGGCAGTCTGCTGGTCTGGCCTAAACAATAAAGATTATAACTCCCATGTTTAAATTGCACAACAGCCTATCTAAATTAAATCCATCAGCTATGCAGGCCGCATGAGCTCAAGGTTTGGTTGTCCATTAAATCAGGAACAGTATTGATCAAGCTCAGACAGATGGGCTACTAGACAGATTTAATCAGATACTGAAAAAACATGACCTGTAAATCTGAGTAGTAGAGAGACTAAACAACTTAAGACAAATGGATAAGTAGTTCATCTCTAAAGAACCACAAAATAGCCGCTGACCTCAAGTGGTTTAACTTTTCAGGGTGTGTCAGTACGCAGGGACATCACTGTTAGGCATGGTTACAGGTGCAGCAGACTTGAAACCAGAGAGGATTTGAATCTCTGCTTTTCAGCTTAGTTTTAACTTACCCTTTCAAAGTCTGTAATGGCAATTTTTAAGAACCTACATAAACTTCTGATCTGGTCAAGAGGCTATTATATGCATTAACCTTTAACCATGTTTCTAACCACACTCTATGTCCAAGTAAACAGCAGGATGTTGAGACTTAACTGAACATCCAAGGACATGATAAAGACCCGTCGTCACACCACGCTATCTGGTTACGTACTCAGGAATGTATAACTGTGTTAGAGTGACGCTCTGACAGGGTTAAAATAATACTGCCTCTTTCACATACGGGATTGCGTGAGAGTTGTGTTGAGTCCATTCATGGATGGCTTGAATAAACTTTACAGAAAGACAGGATCATATTTTGTACGCTTTATTTAACAAATAGCCACCACAAATCCAAGTAAAGTCACATTTAGTCGTTCCTTTTTGCAGTTAACAATAATATCAACATCCATATATCAAGTGGCTGGACCATCATGAAACCAAAAAATATGAAATATAAATTTGAGCATAGCAGATAAGTACCTTGTAACAGACAAATACAAATCTTCTTTTTCCTCACCACTGTTAGAATTTGCTCCAGGCACAAGAAGGTTGACATCAGAAGGGCTAATGTGAGATGACCTGCTTGTATCATCAACCTACTTTAAGCTCTAACCTACATTCACTGTTATTGACACAGATGCATCTTGTTTACTAACTAAAAGCATGGGGTGAATCTGTGTCTCTCTGCTCAGTGAAGCTGTGACACAAGTCAGGGCCCGAGCTTTCAAAACCTAATCCACTGTCAGCCCTGTATAACATAACACACCTCTTACATCACCTAACAACCCCCAGTGTGATTGAGCATAATAAATTGTATCATCTCCCAGACTAAATGCAAAGCCATGGAAACAGTGGTGAACTCTATGCCAGAGAATAGAGTAATATAGTAGTTCCCCCGTGCCTGGTGCATCCCCATAATGCTGGTACTAAAGCCTAATGGCTCTCACTGGCTCAGTCTGGATTTCAGGATTTTACTGCCCACCTCAGGGTCGATGATCACCTGGATTGTGTCGGTTCTTGTTCTTTCTTGACATGGGATTTCAGCAGGTAGCAGATTCCCATTTTACTAGCGTCTAAGGAAAAGACATGCAACTTGGTGAAAGGGTGTAGCATGGGCCAATGAAGAACCCATTACATTTTGGAGCAGATCCAAAGCACAGGGCGGATGCACTCATTGTATTTCGCTTTCATTAACATTGTGAGGTTATTTGTAACACCAGTGTCTTTGGCGAAATTAGCTGAATTTGTTGCGCATGCATGACCCATTGCAATTAAAGTGAATTAAGGCCAACATCTGCACTCTCTGAGTGCCCTTCTAGTTTACTAAGGCCCCTGTCTTTGTCAAGCACCTCATAGACAGGGTTTGTTTTTTTACCTGCACTCTGCATTATGCTTTTTTGCAACAGTGATTTGTAACAGTAACATATGATGGTGTCATCAAATGAGACAACTGTGTTGTTCTGGAGAGCAACTCAAAACAATGCATTATGTTGTTTAATTTGAGGCATGAAAGAAACACATCGAACCACGAGTTAAGTGTCAGAGAGAGAATTTTATAGCACATAAAACTAGAGTTATTACCGCTCAGGAATTGATATGAGATTCTTCTTTGGAAAGCTGCTTTTCATTGCTGACTTACTGTAGCAGCACTAAAGAGTCCTGACTGATCTTACTCAGACAGACACTTCAGATCAAAGTAGATAGTACACAAAAGGACGTTTGAGATGTTTAAGGCAACTCTCTGGGAGCTGCCAGTATTAACTGTACTCTTGACCTTGTCTCCAGACAGATGAGTGGACTCATATTTTGGTGCAGGAGGAGTCAGGTTTGACAATCCAGGAGCAGATGTACTGCATGTTGCGTGATATTTAGTATCTTGGCTGCTCATTCTCCCCCTGTTCTACTTTTTACACTGCATGAGGGACACCTGTGTTTTATTATGTTTATGAGTTTACTACTATTTACATTTAAGGAGAATCTAAGCACCCAGTCTGAGAAAAGCTGAAACTAACTTTGTGGTCATGGTGGTTGCGATTTTGGGCCAATTGCCGAGGCACCACCACAGCACAGATGTGTTGCATATTATCCAGCTCTGACATGTATTCTACATATACCCAGTGACTACTGTACGTTTACAAGAGAACCAACAAGAGAAACATGCAGCATATACAATAAAACTACTTTGTTGGTGGTAGAATATTATAATTTAAAGATTCAGAAGATTCTTTTTGCATTAACAACAGGAAAACAAAATAATGAAAGTGACTGTGGGTATATATTGTTCTACATTCACTTGTTGCTTCATCATATTATCTTTATATATAGACAATATTCTATATCCAAATCATTAAAGTATCAAACCAAACTTTTGTCGTTAATGTTTGTGTGCAGTCATCCAGGTTGACTATAAGGCTGCAATGATCTGCTCTTAAGCACAAGTTTCAGTCTAGTGAAATAAAAGAAGGTAATCCTCAAAAATGATCAATTTGTCATTAAAATAAAACAGTGTGATTGTGGTTAACCTTGTTTTGTCAGGTTGTAGCAGCCCAGATAACTATGGATATTTAGTAGCGCTGATGGGCTACAGCTGTGAAAACACAAACCTTGGTGTTGGTGTTATCATAGCTGTAACTGCACCGCATTTAAGGAAACTCCTTGGATACCGCTGTCACTTTCAAATACAAGTGCTACAACTATTCATTTGTATGTTGAGCTAAAATTATACAATAATACATTTTTAATGCCTGATTTAAATAAGATGTTGCACCATTGCTTCATTCAACCTGTGTAACCTGTAACCTACACATAACCATTTGACTCAGGATTCAAATTCAATTCGCAATGCCTGTCAGAGTTTTTCTTTAATTGCATACACATCACTCCTCCTTGAGCACCTTCAGGCCATCTGGAGCTAAAACAGATTAGGTTTTTGAGCACTTTGGTTTTTGTTTCTTTCCATTTTCTCTCTTGAACTGAGATAACTGCTATTAACTAGGATAGTTGGCTGGGGCCTCGGTGTCAAAGTTGAAAATCTGTCCTGTTCGTCTTGCCCTCCACCTATTGGTCTGGCTGCTTATTTAACAGAGACAAACAGGGTGTACAGTACGCACATCCAGAAACTCCTACGGGTGCTGGATCAAAAAGCTTTCAAGAGGCAATAATAATATAGGCATTAATATAATACATAATATTGAATCAGTAGGAGTAGGAATAATTGTTTTCAATCTTTCTATGTATTTTTCCACATTGTAGTTTTATGATTATTGTTTTTTCTGGATGGTTTATATGATTTATGATGTATTTTTCACACAGCTTCTGATGTGTTGGATTTAATATGTGCCTTTATAATATTGATCTTTCTAGTTGTTTTTTTCCCTTTTAATAGGCTACATTCACACAACAAGCCTTAGCACTCACTTCTGATTTATTACTCTGATTATTATCTGATTATTTTTAAATATGACCAAGATTAGATTCAGCGTGAACAGCCCATGGTCCTGACGAACGTGACAGACTTAGATCTAGAGGTTGGCCTGCAAAAAAAAAAAAAAAAATCAGACCTGAATCTGAATTGAAAACATCAGATTCCATGTGTTTTGTACTGTTCACACTGTCATACACCGATCTGAGTCACATATGATAAAATAAAAATCAGATTTGGGTCACATGTTCCTGCATTGTGAATGTAGCCACAGGGGCATGCTTTGTCACCCAGCTCTGCTCTGATTGGTCCAGCTTGAGATTAGCTTGACTCTCAATCATGATGATCACAATCACCTGAGTGATGCATGTGTTTGCGTCTATAGTGCTTGTTTTGCTTTGTGATGGTGATTCGACAATGCCTTATGAAGAATTTCGAACAGATGCTCAATAAAGTACTACAGCGTGTGGATCCTTTGACTGCTTATTTAACTGACTCTTCTCACCCAGCTCTGCACCCCTTCACACTGGTCCCCTGCAGTTTGTTCTTAGTGTTCGTTCCTCCCCTCATGGCAGATGTGATCTTCTCCCTCGCAGCCCTGAAAGCCTTCATTTTCCTGGTGAGGAGGCACTTTATTTGAAACTTTAAAATCGGTTTTTTTTTTTTAAGCTGTCATGCCAAAACCGATATTTATTATAGAGCTACATTACATCAGAGTTGTGAAACAGGTCCCTACTTTATAATTCTGTTAAAGTGTTGACTATCTAGAGTCATATGTCATCTATTTGAAATGACCCACCAGCAAACAGAGGCTACTGTTAGTTAATCTTTGTCGCAGATAAGCTTGAATACCATTACAGATAAAGAACTATTCATCCAGCAAACTGTTAATCTTTGTTGCAGATATGTTTAAGTATCACTGCAAATAAAGAACTATTCATCCAGTGAAATGTAGTTTCCTCTCAGTTTCAGGGTCATGTAATTGCTCTGTGTTTGTGTATTTTAGAAAGTAATGTGAAAAGTGAGTACAGATGACTAATTATTTGAATGATAACTTGAATGTCATCTCAGGTTGTTTCTTCTGTCTGCATTTTTTTTCTCTCCCCTCGGCAACACAAGATAGGTGTTTTATGATGGGGTGGGTTAAAGTTTAATGACTTTGTCATAGTTACATATTGAGAGCCACAGAAAGCCTATAACCTATCAACTACTGCAGTTCGTGGCAGGCGCACACAGTGAGCAGCCTGTTGCTGAGGCCCCCCGATAGGAATCAAGGTAAGACAGAAAATCATTTGACATGTCTGGGAAAGTTCATCTCAATCATCCAGGTGATACGATGTTGAATCCAAATCTAAGACGAGGATTTGGATTTTCTATTTCTCCACGTCGTTGTTTCACTTCCCAAAATGTCCTTTTTGCTTTTAATTGTTGAAGTAACTTTGTACTTCAAGATGTGAAGTCAGGCGACAATTTTGTATAAATTGTTTGTGTACTGTAATGTTAAACAGTAGCTCTTGTGCTGTGCAACTGTACTGTCGATTCACTTGCCTGTTACGTAATCTGGTTTCATTCCTTTGACAGACCAAAGAATCAGCATGACAGTAGGCTTTAGGATTTGGAGCACATGAGAGGTATTATTAAGATTAAATACTTGAGGCTTTTTCTTATTCCTATTCTTTTTATTCTTATTGGTTGCTGAGAGCACAGCAGGAAGATACACTGCCTCACAGTCAGATAATCTCTGATGTTAAACAGTAACTGAGTTACTTTAACACATCAGTTTGGAGCTTTATTGACTAAGCAGAACTCTCATACACATTTCAAAGTCTCTTTGTTATTTAGGCTACATTATTTTAAATGTAGATCGACAGAAATGGTCAATTATGTAACTTCTGTGTGATGGAATAAAGTATTTTTTAAAAATCTCTGTTCAGTTAACCTTTATTTGAACATTTGGTAGGGACATTTAAAAAAGTAGCTTGTTCAGCAGTGAGGTTTTAAGGATGTGAGAAGAGGTGTAGTGAACTTATTTTCAGCCAGCCAGACAATGTAAAGTAGAGTTGGGGCTGTATTGCTGCCCTCAGGTCCTTCAAATATAACTTGACTTTTGCCAACAGGTCAGCTTATTTGGTTTAGGACCAAAAAACACAACTCATCTCTGCTTGAGGCTAGCAGCTTGAGGGTACATTGGCTGCTACTATGATAACACACCTGAAGCTCTGTTAAATTGCCAGCTATCAAATTGCATTGTGGGTAACGAAGGCAAGGGAGAAGAATGTGTGGATAAAAAAAACACACAATATTTTTGGTTCTGCTTTCATGTTTTTTAAACTGTCCATCGTGAGTGATCATTTTGAGTTCACTGTGAAATGTACCCTTTTAAAATTAATAAGGTACATTTTTAAAAAGCGGCATTAAGGCTCACTATGTAGGCTAAAGCACCACCCTCATCTCAGTTGTGATTCTCTTTCATAGTAGCAACATTCAGATTAGTGAAGTGAGCAATGAGTGGGTGTCAGTTGGTGAATCTTCTTCAATTAACTTCTGCCTTACTTGGTCTGTTGACCATTATGGTTACTTACTGACTTATATTTAACATTATTCACCTGTGGTCACGCGCTGACACCTGTGTTTTAGCAAACCGCTTTTATGTGGGTATTTTGATTATAAACAATGAAGAATATCACTTTTCTCAATCTCCGCAGTCTGGGATTTTCTGAACATTGACTGGCTGGATAGATTTGATATGTGTAACATTTTTATGTTTGTATGTTTATATTTCAATATTTCCGCCTCAGTTGTAGCTTTGAACTTTCATGTGATTCTGCTGATAATCCAATATTGATACAATATTTAAACCTGTATTGTATAATATACATAGTATGTGTGAATTTCTAATTTAGTAATCTGTTTGATCTATGTGCTGTGTAATTCTTTTCATTTGGGTTTACAGTTGAAGTGCAGCTCTTTGCAGTTGCATTTTCATACATTTAAAATACAAATAGTTTTTTCTTTCTCTTGACAGGGATTAAATAAAGTGTCTTGATTTGTTCCTGAGCTATAAAGATGTCCAAGAAGACAATAATTGTGGCGCTGGCGATACTGCTGTTGGCCTCTGTCGCCACTTTTGTGGGTGTCTTCTTTGGTGTGGGGAGAAGGAAGCCTCCGAGTGAGCAGGTGTACTTGAAGGCAGCTGTGGCAGCAGATGCTGGGCCTTGTTCAGAGGTCGGCAGGTGAGAGCTTATCCAGTAAAACCTGCTCTGGGACATGTTGCTCTATGGTAAACAATCATATATGGATGCAAACATACAATGTAAACCTGAACATTGCTTGCACATAGAGCCACACATGCAAATCCCTGTGAACTGGCTTTATTTAGGCCTAATTTATTTATATCTTTACCAGCAGGGTCTTAAAATCTTAAGTGTAAAAACTAATCCTCCACCACTTCCCTCCCTTGGTGTGTTTTAATGAATTTTACCACAGAGACATACTGATGAAAGGGGGGTCTGCAGTTGATGCCTCTATAGCTGCTTTGCTGTGTGTTGGCCTTATGAACGCTCACAGTATGGGCATCGGAGGAGGACTTTTCCTCACCATCTACAATGCAACAACTGGTACACCTTTACTCTAACATAACATACATAATACTTGTTTACTCTCCCCACCTACACAACAAGCCCATACAATATACCAGATCATCTGGAGCCTAAATGCATTTCCTTATCTGTGACTTGTACACAGGGGCGGTTGAGACCATTGATGCCAGGGAGACGGCACCACGCAACGCAACAGAGAACATGTTTGGGAACAGTACCGATTTATCCCAGAAAGGTAATGGCTAACCGACGCTATCAGACATGAAAATGAGTGGAGGGAAGCTGTAATTAAGACTATTATGAAAGAGGATGACCTTGTGATAGTGACAGACAAAAGAGAGATTAGATTTTATATTCCCAGAGAGCCGTGACAGACTCTAATCTCAGGAATAAAAAAACAACAAAAGTTTGGGTCCTAAAGTGTGTGTAGCAGTGCTCTAAAATAATGAATCTGAATAACTTACTAGGTAGTAATATAAGTATTTGTTTCCTTGTTTTTTTTTACGGTTGGTAGGAGGGTTGTCTATTGCTGTACCAGGTGAGATTCGAGGTTACGAGATGGCACACAGACGACATGGCAAACTGCCTTGGAGAGACTTGTTCCAGCCGAGCATTAATCTTGCAGAAAAGGGTTTCCCTTTGGGCAGGGCACTTGCTACTGCTATGTCCAGACACAAGAAAACCATCATCAAGGACCAAGCCCTATGGTGAGATTCATCAACCCAAGGACTTTAAAACCAATGTCTGCCTTTTCACTTGAAACATGTTCATAACCATAATGACTTTTTACCCTCTATTTCAGTGGAGTGTTTTGTGGGAAAACTGGTGATGTCCTTCAAGAAAATGACACCATTGTATTTAGCAAGCTTGCAGTAACTTATAGAAAAATAGCAGAAGAAGGTCCTGATGCTTTCTACCACGGACAACTGGCGCAGAACCTTGTGACAGATATTCAGAAAGCAGGTAGTGTTTTTTATTGTTTTGTTTGAATTAGGAAAGTCGATGACGGTAAAACCAAACAGTCTTAAGTCACATGGAATATTGTTTATGCTTCTCTTTTCCTTGTCAGGTCAGAACATCAGGAATACTGCACTTATTTATTGAATAAGTAACTTTGAATAGACATCAGACTCCCAGCAAAAGGATGAACAAGCTATCTATAATCACAAGCAATAGCAAGTTCATGTGTGAATAGCTGCAAAATGGAGTTTTAATCTAGACTTTATTTTACAATCCAAACAACGATTTCTGCAGATAAGATTATGTTTCTGTACCCATGAAGAACATTAATGAAGCACATTATCTTTATTATCATTATGACATCTACCATCATCACTAAAAGGCATTTGCTAAATAGACTTCAGGACATAAAATATACTAACATACTCCTCTCTCTGCACATCTAATTTCCATGTTAAGCAGGATTTGTATTTCCTCTTCTGTCCAAGTGTGCATTCACAGTGTTTGTCAATCTGTGTTTAGGCGGTATCATCACAATGGAGGATCTGAAGGATTATGTGCCTGTCTTGGATGAGAACCCTTTAAGGGTGAATGTGGGGGAGTACATCATGGCTGTTCCCAATGCCCCCGCTAGTGGCCCTGTGCTCTCACTGATATTAAACATCTTGAATGGTAAGCATTGATGCTTTGTCCAAAAACACCCTGAGTGGGAGAGAATGTGTTTAATGTGAGCTGCCTTCACTTTGCCAGTCACTCTCTCACAAAGGACTCCACTGTGAGCAGCATGTTGATCTACTATACAGGAAATCTGCTCTTAAAATAAAAAAGCTTAGCTGACTTTAACTTACCCAAGACTGTCTACTTTCTAAAACACAGATCCAAATTTGTAACCTAGATCTGTGTTTTCTTTGCCAAACCTCAGCCAAGTAGTTTTTGGGGGTATTTTGTTTTGAGATATTCATGGTTTCCAGACGTTGTATCTTAAAGGATAAAACAATAGTCAGGTGCTCATATGAAAATTGAAAGAGGTTTTGCTTGCTGTTATCATTCCTCCTGTTCATACTGGCCATTAGATCCCCTCCTAATGCACTTTTCATGTGATGCTTACACTGAAAGTGCATTAGGGAAACTTTAGACAAACTTTGGAATACATTTTTGCTCAGAACAAGGACTATGGATTTTGTTCTCCATCACTTACAATGAAAGCACATTAGAAAAGGATCTTTTACTGGCCAAACAAGAGGAACCATAACTATATTCATATGGGCACCAGGCTTGAAAAACTGTACCTATACATCCTTTGATGAATTTAGTGATTCATAGCCTTTCATCTAGCATCACCAGCTGTTTGAAAAAAATCATGTAAAGAATGAAGCTACTTCTAGCAGCTGGTTGAGTTAGCTTAGCATAAAGACTAGAAGCAACTAGCCGGGCTCTGTCCAAAGATCGTAATGTCCTAATGTAACATCCAGGAAATAACCAACCATAAAACTGTGATTCATTGTTTTGTTTTTTACACTTTTTAAAGATTATTTACAAGAAAGAGAATATATGTATTTCCCAAAATAATTCAAGCTTTTCCTTTCACCATAAATGTGACCTTATCAGTCATGTGGGTGGTTTTAGAAGAAACTTTTCTTTGGTATGAGGACAGATGGTGCCTCATAAAGTCATAAAGCAATAAACTACTAAAGCAATATCAAGTTTAGATTGAACTCTAGAGAATGAAGTTTAAACTGCGGAGGGAACAACTCGAAGAGCTTTTATTTGATTGAAGTAATTAAGATCCAAATATAATTGCTGTTTGTGTCTTCACACCTGAACGTGTTACTAATCAGATAATTTAATTCATTTATTTTCATCATATTGGCTAACCATACATAATTTTTGTGTACACCATAATCTGTCTGACTGAACTTTCTCTTGGTTGGCTATTATAGCAGAAAATGTCCACATTGAAGACACTGTCATTGTCAGTTTTCAGAACAGTGACAGGGTCTGTCTCTGAGGATTAGATGAGAAACTTCCTTCTAAAGTAATTAATCTCTCTGAACCTTTGCTTCCCTCTGTCTGGCCACCCACTCACTGTGCCCCCCTGCCTCACACAATAACACTAATCTCACCAATTTACCCCTAATTGGACACAGTCGAGTGGTGGAGGCTTCACACACACATTTCTGAGACTGCCCAAAACTTTTATCCTGCCGATTTACTGTGACTCCTGCCTCTGTCCGACAGCTGAAACCCATCAAACCAAAACTCTCTAGTTCCCTCAGTCTTCCTCCTGTTTCCCTCTGTGGCTGTCAGCTCAGGCTAATACCCACGGTCTAGTCACAGCAGCTTTTAGACTAAATAAAAACACAGGAACTGCCTGGGTCAAGTCCATTTTAGCTGTCTCCAATACCTGAACAGCCCTCCTGAATGAAGTGGACGAGTGAGACTGGGGTTAAAATCAAATTACTGATGATTGTTATATTTCCTACAGGGTACAACTTCAACGCAGATAGTATGACAAGCACTGAGAAAAAGATCCTAACCTACCATCGCATCGTGGAGGCTTTTCGTTTTGCTTATGCAAAGAGGACCTTACTTGGAGATCTGAAGTTTCTCAACATCACAGATGTAAGGTCATCTCTGCTTGAAACAGTTTAATAATTAAAGTGTTGGTTTGAGTTTCCAGGGAATCATACTGTTTTTGTGCTACCTAACCTGAGGCAGCAGCTCTTGTCTCCAAAGCTTTAGGCCTAATACTTTATATACGTGTTAGCATTCCTTTAAATATGTTTTATAGGAGGTGGCAGTGCGCTACGACAGGAGTGTGCCAAAGTCTGATATTCTTTGATTACATAAGAGCTTTAAATGTTTTCACGAGCACAAACAAAGTACTTTGGTTAAAGACTAACTTAATACCCGACTGAAAAGCAGCATTTAAAAAGTTCCACGCCTGTTTCACCTCTGATTGTACCCAGCTTAACTGATAGGCATAGTCATTATGATCCTCTGTTGTACCTGTAACTACACCCACCAGTGATGTCACATTCACAAGCCATTAATCTTTAGAGAAAACCTTATTCCCATAGATGCTAATTACCTAGGCTAAACTGTGCTACCATCACAGAACACAGACACAATTATGCAAGCATGCAAGACTTTGCTTGTCTTGGATCATAGGAACAATAGTAAAAATCCCCCAAAAAGCATTAATTAACACAATACTGTTCTTTAAATATTTGGTATATGAATTATGTCCCACTTTCTTTTTCAAAGCTCATCCAGAATATGACTTCAACTTTCTTTGCCGATGACCTCCGTGAAAAGATCACAGATGATACCACACATCACATGAACTACTACGAGCCGGAGTTTTACCTGCCTGAAAACCACGGGACCGCACACCTCTCTGTAGTAGCAGAAGACGGAAGTGCTGTGGCTGCCACCAGCACCATCAACCAATAGTATGGCCTCCTAATTGACCTAGACAAATATTCTTACCAAAGTTAGTTTGTCTTGTGCCTCATATCTTATTGTTTTCCTGCAGTTTCGGCTCCAAAGTTATGTCAGGATCAACAGGGATTCTTCTCAACAATGAGATGGACGACTTCAGCTCCCCGCTCATCACAAACGGCTTTGGAGTACCTCCTTCACCGAACAACTTCATCAGGCCAGGTTATATTAACACCAACACACACACACACACACACACACACACACACACACACACACACACACACACACACACACACACACAGAAGGGTTTTAAAACCAGTAAAATTGTAATATAGATTAGCTGTTCAATGGTTGGCTGATTAAAGGTCACCTGTCCTTTTTGACACTGTACATTATCTTTTATGTGCTTTAAAATAATAATGCTTTTTAATGGGCAGTACTTGTGGCTCCTGGCAGGGGCAAGGCTCTAATGCTTAATTTCTCCTGTCATTACCCTTGACCAAGGCACAGTGACTGCCCACTGCTCTTAACACTTGGATGGGTCAAATGCAGGAAATAAATTTCACCACAGAGATCAATAAAGGACAACTGAACTTAACTGTATTGTGCAATAATTCTAAAAAATAGTGGATAAACTGTCTTCAACACCTTTCAATCTTTTTATTGGTTTACAGTGTTGAAACAAAGTAGATTTAATGTGGATTTTTTTACACTGATAAATAGAAAAAAAAGACCCTTTAACATCAAAATAGATCTCTACAGAGTTAATAATTACATAAAATACTTGTGTAACTAGGTCTCTATACTGTATATACATTCACCAAAAACACATCATGTTAAACCTACTCTGATTCAATGTTGTGAGACATGATCCAGTGGTGGTAAATACTTTTTATAGGCACTGGAACATACACTTGTTCTATCTGACCTTGTTAACTTAATCTACCATTCAATTCTCTTAAAAGGAAAAAGGCCAATGTCTTCTATGTGTCCAACCATCCTCTTTGACGAAAACAACAAAGTTAAGATGGTGGTTGGAGGCTCAGGAGGAACAAAAATAACAACTTCTATCGCTCAGGTAAGACACAAGCCACAGTCAGAAGTTGATACACCTGTTAAAGTATCATATATTAATGAAATAAACTATCATTATACATAGTTCTTGGCTGTTAAGTTTTCATTAGCTGAAATGTTTGTTATTTTCTAGGTGATTCTGAATGCACTGTTCTTCGACTACGATCTGTATAAAGCTGTATCAGATCCAAGGCTCCACAACCAGCTGAGTCCCAACACCACTGTAGCAGAGCCTGGCTTTGACAAAGTGAGTGTCACAAACAGCAAACAATATGTGACTAATAGCAAGGTGGTGTGGTGTGTAGGGAGACAATCCTTCAACAAGAAGTCCAGCTAACACTCAGCTCTCAGTCATGACTGGCACCGGGGACACAGTTAATTATATTCACCTTCAGGGGTGTGTATAATGTAAAAAGGAGGCAAATATTTCAGCACAGGTATGGTAATAACCTAAATGTGGCTGCTAAAAATAAGCACATTTTATATGTTGTTGCCTCTAAACACAACATAAAATCAAATAAAGCTCATTTTATGAGGTAGTAAAAAAGTTTGTACGGTTGTTTCTCTGCAGGTTCCACATGCAGAAAGACAACTTGCACATCACAATGTAATATCTTCTAAATATACCATTGAGGGTCATAAATAGAAAAAGAAACCACACTAACATCTTGCAGACTAAATAGTGTGTGTGTGTGTGTGTGTGTGTGTGTGTGTGTGTGTGTGTGTGTGTGTGTGTGTGTGTGTGTGTGTGTACATTTTCATTCCTTAACTTAGAAACTGGAGAACTAACCGTTGAGTAGGGATGGGAATTGATAAGAATTTAACGATTCCGATTCCATTATCGATATTGCTTATCGATCTGATTCTCTTATCGATTCTCATTGGGTGAGGGAATAAGTACAAATTTGTTTGTTTATATTAACTCGCTTTAATATCCAATCAGAAGACACAGCACAGAGTATACACAAATTATGTGTAGCAACCTCAGAACAAACCTAAAAGTAGGTGAGCTACTTCTCAAAGTAAAGTCCAGGGACCCATAGCCTAGGGCAGTGTTTCTCAACCAGTATGTCATGGCACGCTAGTGTGTGCCTTGAAAGATTATCAAGAGTGCTTTCGGATTAGGAAATTGTTAATTTTCACATTAATTGGTCCAGACAAAAAATAAATGTTTGGCTTTTTAAGCCCAACTGCCATTATGTGCCATAAAAACTAAAGACACAGACTGAAATAGGGTGGCCATTTCCTTCAGATCAAAAAGGAGCACACTTTGCATACACAGGGACACGCAAGCAGATATTTGTTTGGTATGATCTGGTTTTAAATTTTAATGTTTTTTCCACCAGATTACATAAAGGTGCATACACATACCACATAACTAATAATAAATATACAAAATACAGCTCATGACAACGCCCTTCCAATTCAGATTACATAGGTCTAATATACATCATACAGAAACTGTATATTGGAGGTAGTCCCCTCTTTGACGAAATGGAAACTTTACAAGTGTTGCAAGTGACTGTATTGTCGTCTTTTCGCGTGAAATATAACCAAACTTTAGGGCGGTTCTGCCTCGACGGCATGTTTGCTGCGTTCTGAACCAAAACAATGCAGCGCGTGTGTGACGTCATGACGCATTTGCAACGAGAGGAACCGATAATCGTTAAGCAGGCACGCTAACGGTTCCACGGAATCAATTCACTGGGCACCGGTTCTGAAGAAGAACCGGTTCTCGATTCCCATCCCTACCACTGAGTTTATCATTTCACTGGGATGTAAAATCTTTTGTTGCCCAAAGGCAACAAATATGATCTTCACTTTGTTTCCAGCACTATGTTTGGACTCTTGTTTGTTCCTGTTTTCATCCCATTGATTGTTTGTGGGGCAGCACATCACAAGTTCAGTGTTGTCTTTGATTTCTTGCTTATGGAATTATTGATTATTTTCACAGACTTAAAGGGACATTGTGTAGGAATTTCTCCCATCTAGCGGTGAAATTGTATTTTGCATTCAAACGAATAGTGCTCTCTAGTGCTTCGCGTTTTCAAATGTGTATTGCAACTACGGTAGCCGTTATGTACCAAGAAGCCTACCTGTCGAGGAGAAAGCAGGCAACTTCAGCGTCCCTTTGAAAGTCTTTCTCCTTCAGTAGCTCTTTCCACCTGGGAAAAGCTACCCCGATGTTTACCCTCGTTTTTTGAATTCGCCGGTCACGTTGCCTTTTTAATTCCCTTTATCGCTTTTTTGGCGACGAGGATTCCTTCTCCTGTGGCTCGGCATAAGTATGATCCTCCATTATGAACTAAAGTGCAGTGCAGATTTTCAAATGTGCCTCTCACTGATCTCCTTCTCCGTTATAGCTGGTTTCAGTCACGTGACGCTGGCTCTGAACGAAAACGCGTTGTGGATTAGCGAGACAGGTAGGCTAGTGCTTTATGTCCCTCTCGCGATTAGAGTTTTTCAAAATGGCGGAACGACATGGAAGCCTCCATGGACTTGCCCGTCCAATGTTTATACAGATAAGAAATTCTTTGTTTACAAGGATAAGTCAGATCATTGGCAGAGGTAATTTTACACCAACGAGGACACATTTATGAATGAAGACATTGAGTTTAGTTAATAAAATACTTAAAACACTACACAATGTCCCTTTAACTAAATATAAATTCTTAAAATGGGCGTCATTCCCCTTTATCAAAATACACCAACAGGCTGATAAACAGTATTTTCTAAGCAAACACACCATTGTTGATCCTGTTTTCCTTTGTTTTCAAGGGGTCTGTATTTTATATATTTTTATGTCTGTTTACAGGACGTCCTGGCTGGTTTGGCTTTAAAGAACCACGAGACAGAGTTCCTCAAGTCAACAGGAGCTGTGGTGCAGGCAGTGGTTCGGCACGATGATGGACTCCATGCTCAGTCGGATCCTCGCAAGTGGGCATACGCCGCAGGGTACTGAGGTCATAAACACACCTCTGATTATGCAAAGAGACTGTAGCTGTGTGAACCTTGACACCAGTGGTACTAGCTGAGAGATTAGAGACTTAGTAGAGAACCGGGAATTGTCTTGGCCAGCAATTGTTTTTAAGTTAGAATAAAGTTCATGTTCTTCATAACACGCAAATCAGACAACGGAACATCAGCCTGTTGTTCGTCATGACTTTGAAAAGGAAGTGACGTAGTCTGAAATTAATTCTGAATATTGATTTTATGTCCAGTGCATTTTATGTCACATTACATTTCATGGAACGCACAAGACATTTGAATATTATTTTAAATGATGGTGCCATTCAGGTAATTTTAAAGTTGAAATAGGAAAACAGAAGTACATGTAAATGTTTGAACATTATTTTTAATGAAGATGCTGTTTTATTCACACTGTGTGTCATAAATGTGTACAGTTATACCTACCTTATACCTATTTATGAAGCACTTTTGTAAATCATTTGCAGAGCTGTTCCCCTTTGTTGTCCATTACCGATATAATATCTACAGTTAATTACTAATGACAGAGCTCTAAATTAAGGAAACATCCACGGAAAAAATAATCAAGACAAACATTAACTAACTTACAACTTCACATAAAACCATATTTCACCTGTTCATGGGGCGTGACAGCAAACAGATAGAAAGAGCAGGCTGCTGTTAAAAGAAATGACTAACAGCTTAGGGACAAACAGTCCTACTTAATAAATTACAGTAATTTCACACAACCCAGAGTGCATTGGCCTATAATGACCCCATAACAACATTACAGCTGTTGCTGATCATTGTCACCACTGGGACTCAGGGCTCTTGTTTTCTCAGCTGGAATGTAAATGTGTTACATAATTATTGAAACGTATACAATTGTAAAATTATAATGCCTGTCAACTTTTCACTACAGATGGTTAACATTCACAACACTTACATTATTAGCTATTGTATATGATATATTTATTTGAGAATAAATTAATGACAATCTCAGTGAATGGATTAATTATTTAGTCATTTCCTACATTAATGTTTTTAATTGCTTTTATCAAATTGGTACAGTAGATATTGTAGATATTTTCTATTTGTAGATGTTCTTTTAAAGAAACACTTGAAATGAACAAACGGTAATTATTAAAAGCACTCTTAATGTATAAACGTCTTTTGGGTCTGAGGCTTTATTATCTCAACAATATGATAATTATACAGACTAGCTGGATGAAGCTTCTTATTTACTGTCTGTTGGCATAAGTGTGGTTTGATAATTGACTCTCTAAGCTAATGGTTAACAATAGGAAAGAGCAAGTACACCATTATCTGTATCTCTATCAGACCAACTAAATGATCTATATTTGTATCTGTACTTGGAAGGGGCGGGATTTAAGCTGAACATGAGTGGTAAGTGGGTGTGGCTAACTGGACAATTTAGGCCTGAAATTGAGCTTCAGAGCAATGTTTTTGATAACATAAGAGTGAGAGAACTATTCACAGAACTTTTTGTTGGTATATTTATGAGTAGGCACATGGATATTGACGCATTTTACTTGTTTTACCGTATACTTGTTTCAGCTGAGTAACCTACTTGCTCAATCCTAGTTAAAAAGAGTAAGAGTGTGTTTTTTATTGCCTTTAATTGATGGCAACAGCTGATGACTGACAGGAAAGGGAGAGAATGAAGGGATGACCTGCAGCAAGGACTCTATCTTGGTACATACCAGCGGATGTGGTGCAGAGGCAGAGCGGGTCGTCCCCTAATCGAAAGGTTGTTGGTTCGATCCCCGGCTCCTTCTGCCACATGTCATGCCTTGCGCAAGATACTGAACCCCAAATTGCTGCGCATCAGTGTATGAATGAGGTAGTTTCTGTTCAATGGGCTTTGCATTGCTGTGTGAAAGGTCCATTTACCAGCTCTACCAGGAGGCCCTGAGAGAGACTATGATTTTGAGATAATTTCAGCAGGCTAACATGTTCACAACAGTGTTAACATCCTAAGCATGTATAATGTTCATGTTTTGATTAGTTGCATTACAAAATGTTATGGGCAATGGACAGACTCCCATTACCACATTGCTAGCCTAAACTGTTTATATGGGAACTAAAAAAACTAACTCGCAAATCAGACAAGGGAACATCAGCTTGTTGTTTGTTATGACCTTGAAAACAAGGTGACGCAGTCTGAAATTAATTCTGAATATTGATTTGATGTCCAGTGCATTTTATATGTCACATTACATTTCATGGAACGCACAAGACATTTGAATATTATTTTAAAGGATGGTGCCATTCAGGTTATTTTAAAGTTGAAATAGGAAAAAAGAAGTACATGTAAATGTTGGAAACATTATTTTTAATGAAGATACTGTTTTATTCACACTGTCATGTGTCATAAATGTGTACAGTTCCTATCTATTTATGAAGCACTTTTGTAAATAATTTGCAGAGCTGTTTCCCTTTGTTGTCCATTACAGATTTAATATCTACAGTTAATTACTAATGACAGAGCTCTTAATAAAGGAAACATCCACAGAAAAAAATAATCAAGACAAACATTTACAACTTAACATAAAACTATATTTCACCTGTTCATGGGATGTGACAGCAGACAACAGATAGAAAGAGCAGGAACAGGCTGCTGTTAAAAGAAATGACAGACTCCCATTACCACAGAGCCATAATGCTAGCCTAAACTGTTTATATGGGAACTAAAAAATTTTAAATAAGACATGTCTTAACCATTTTTCTGTTTCTGATGGAGAACATTAAAATTAATGGATTGCTGAGGTTTCAGCTGTTTCATTCCTCCTTCATTCTCACTGGCTCATTCACCAGCTGTGTGGTTATTGGTAACATCCAAACATATTCAGGTGTACAGAACAGCCATTAACCTGACACCATTAACTATACTGATACACTCGTGCAAATTAAGTTGCTTGGTACTGTTGTTTTATTTGAAACATGCGTAATGGGGATTATTATAACCAGCAGAATTATTGTCGCTGCCCAGATTCTTTGAGAAATCCCTCACAGAGCAGAGCCTTTTCCATCTAATCTAACTGTATACCTCTGATACGACCCTGCTTTGAGATCCTCTGGCAAGGGCCTTTTATCTGTTCCTGACTCTCGGCTGAAGACTAAGGGGCACAGAACTTTTGAAATAAGAGATGCGAGGCTCAGGAACACCCTGCCTGAGCAAATACAACAGGCTGAGTCCGTAGTTTCTAAAAAAATCTAAGCTTAAAACACACTTTTATTGCACCACCTTCCCTAATTTTGTTCTGTACATGGGATCATTTTTAATTTTTTGGTTCATTTAGTTTATGTTTTGTTATGTGTTTTTGTGCTATGTGAAGCACTTTATAACTAGATATGAGCTATATACCGTTCCTAGCAGAGAGTGACAGGAAATGTGGGGGAGAGAGGGGGGTGACATTCATTTAATACCCTAGCCAGTTTCAAACCAGGCACATCAATATTACATACTATGCGTGTAGCCCCTTGTCATTATTAAAATATCTTCAACTGCGTCACCTGGTGCGGTGCAATTATTTTCAAGGAGATGGTGAACGTAAAAATGAGCAAGTCACATTGGAATTTTACTTTAAGGCCCAATTAAGCACAATCGCACTGCCACATAGTTACTGTATAATGAACTTTGGAGTTATGAAACTCAGACAGGCTAATTTACCCACCCTTCAGGCATGAAGAAATTTCAAGTCTCAAGTCAATGCCTAAGTGTTTTTTTATTCAACCCACTGCCTTGCATGGCATTATGAGAGTTGCAAATAATGACGCACACAAACAGAATCTATGATAACATCAAATAACTACTTTTGAGATAATCAGGAGACTTTGTGACTGAAAGTGTGCTAACACTGGAGGTCAGAGAGTCATCACAGGATTATTTAACTGCTTCTGCTTTTGAGTGAAAGACATTTTCTACATAGTGTAAAATTATGCTTACTTTAAATGGCAGTTAATGTCATGACACTAAAGATATGAAGTCACAACTTATCCAGATTAACTCATTTGTCATACAACAAAGACAGTGGTGCTTCACACGGGCTAAAATTTGCATTTTCTCATAACTCACATCTAGCGCCTCAAAGGAAAACGGAGCAGAACCCACTTAAGAAATCATTACTAATTCATAAGTCTCTCTGCTGAAATGTATCTCATTAGTGCTTCCTTTCTCTCAGTGCAAAAGTGCTGCTCTGAAACAAGGCAAACAGGAACACATGAAGCAGATTATTGCTGATCATACTATACTAACAACAAAGGATAAATGTTTAAAGAACTGTAGTTTACAGTGAAAAGCATGTTGAATGTGTTTGGGTTGAATATAGTATGAGCTCAAGCAATGTTCAGGGTCAGTGATTACTCGTCTTTATGTTTTATTGAGAAAACACAGATATTCACAGTCAAAATGAGTCAAAAAAAACAGTTTTACAAAACACAGAAAATACAAAATTACATGTGGTGTGAAAATACACATACAATTTTGAGATCATTTAGTTCATTGTGAATCTACAGCATATTCTAATCTTTAAACAAAGATCACATAATGCTCAGGGACCTCACTAAGGTTGTTTCACATTCAATAAAATCTTTAAGGTCACACGTCAGTCAGGATGTCACTTTGAAAGGGTTCAATGGCTCATTTACAGTAAACTTACATAGAATTACGTAGAAATTAAAACATTCATCAATATGAAAAGACTTGCTGGTTTTGTATTGCTAGACTGCAGCCGATTTGCATTATGGCTCACGATGCACACACATTACACTTTGGTCAGGAGTGTGTAATCCTCATGAAAGCAGATATCAGCAGTAAGAGTAGCAACCTCACGGTGTGCTTATTGTGCATTAGTCTACATTGTTACCTCACATGACGCCACCGTGCATTTGTGACGACTGGCTGGCTTGAAAATGTGTTTATAGGGAGTGGTCTGATCGGTACAAAGGATGAGTCCTATTTTATTATTAGATTTGTCCAGCATTTCTGTCAATCACACTCACTCAAGTTAATTGCTGAGATCTGGAAACATCACTAAAAAGAAGACCGATGGGGCAAGAAATCTGAGTAGTCAGACTAAATATAAAAACTATTGAACTATATATATATACATAAAACTGTTAAAAAGTCTCTAAGGTTACTGAAATGTACAGTATATATGTAATGATAACTGTATTTATGATAATTATGTGGTTGAATGTGAAGAATTACCAAAATTTGGACACACTAATCACAGTCCAGGGCCCAGTTATTTGCCTTTCCAGAAACCATGAGAACTGAGCAAACACCATTTGGTGATGAAGACTATAAGATGCTGTTGAAAGCTCATGTCAGATCATGTCAGTGAATAGATTTGATTTGCAAAGGTGCTGCAGCAACTGCCCAACTAATCATTATGCTGCTGAAATACGATGGTAAAAACAAACAAAACAAAAGTCCGACATATTCCTCTGGCTCTGGCAGAAGTAAACGTAGACAGAGAACAGAAGTCAGTATTCAGGTATGAGTCACCGACTCTGCATTCACTGCAAATGAAGCAAGTGATACAGATATTATTTGGCAATTCACAGGTGAATATTAGCCAATTCTGTTCAGATGCAAGCTGCAGACAGACAGCTGACTTATTATTAACATTCTGTTTGTGCACTCAAGGCAGTTGTATAGCTGAACCTCCTTCACACCTCTCATCAACAGTTAATTTGTCTATGTGTTGAGTGAGTTTTGTTGTCATTTTAGATTATTTTAGATTGTATTACTTGCTGTTGAGTGTTGGCTGGGTTGTAGGCTATGGTTTTTCTGCCAAAATGCCTGTCGTCAACCCTCATTTTTCGTTGACAGTTTAGAAAGACTTTGAGGATGTTGCTCAGAACTCTGATTTAAGGTCTAAGGTTCGTAATCAACATCTATTAAATTAAGTTGTGCAAGGATTATGCTCACTTTATAGATTGCAGGATGTTCTTGCCACAATGTGGAGCAGAACATCAAATGGTTGGCATGTTTTCCTCATAAAACAAATAATAGTTTTATATAATGTTACATATAGTTAAACTATATATAGAGTTTGAATACATAGTTCTCAGCTTCCAGCAATGTAAGAAAGGCCCCAAAAGAAATTCTTTCATTCGCATCTTCAATTTGTAGATTTAAAAAGGAAGTGGAAACACCGGACTTGGGAAAGAAAACTCATACTTTCAGTTTACCTCCAAAGAAAGCGGTTCAGATAATCTGCTCGTCTGACCACTTGTGTTTCTAGCCCCATCTGACTTCTTTTGAGTCATGTAGATTTCCAAGATCTCTGCATTTACTATGGTGAGTACAATGTTATCCAATGCCCAAACCTACAAATACAACTAAATGGGAATTATCCATTAAGCTTAGTAGTTTCCCGACTGTATTGGTCATCAGCTCCTTTAGGAAAGAGCTCAAGCAACAAAAAAACCTCACATTTTGTTGTCATGGGTTTGGCACATTCATTGTTCTTAAAGGCACACTATGCAAGATTTTTACCTTAATATAACAGCTTTGAAGTCATTTCGATGGTAAACGAACTCGTAGTATAGCGAATCATCCCGATAGTAACGCAGGAGAGGGACGCCGTTGGCAGAACCAGCAATGCAAGTCTGAAAGGCGGCGCCCCGCCAAATCTTGCGAGAATCACAAATTGCTTCACGGCGCAACGTCACATACATCAGCGACACAAGAAGCAGCCTCAGTGGAAGACACTAGCAGGCATTCACTCAGACGTTACCTGGTCAGTAGACATCTTCGGAGTCTATTTTTGCCTGTTCGATGTCCGAAGCTTCCATCCTACTGAACATGTACTGGTATACAGGGGGGAGGGGATCAGGTCATGAGTGCAGAGACGCAGAGCCGCTCTGGTGAGTGGTATTTACGACAGTTAACGTTAAAAACTGCATAGTATGCCTTTAAGGCTAATGGTTCAGTCAATCTTTAGGGCAGATTTAGGTGGTGCTCCTATGGTCAGTATCCAGCTGACATCCCACTCTTCCTCTTGTCCGATACAGCCACAATGCAACCATTCTTCTTTTCCACGGCATTGACAACATTGAGGAAATATTGCCAGTGCCCAACTTTGTGTCCAAGAGCTTTGAGGCCAGCTATCACAGACTGAGGGCACACAAAACACACATAGAAATTAATACCACTTATCCTTCCCATTTTAGATTTCAAAACTGATTATGGGTCAATTAAATCTGATTTTGTAGGATTATGTAATCGTAATCTCCATCAGAAACCATTAACATAAATAGAAATGGATGGATAAATAGATGGCCACAGTCTAGCGAATCTGAAGACCATTATTGGACATTGAGGAAGAGAACACAAGTAGCTCACCTTGTCAAAATTTTGCTCAAAATTCACATTGTTCTTGGCATCAACAAACAATATAGGCTCAGCAATGGCGGCTGTCAGATTTCTCCCCAGCCACAGGTGATTCATTATTGCCTGCAAGATTTAAAGAGAATCATGTAAGCAAACAAATAATGAAGCACACAAACAAGTATGCAAACAAAATTCAGTTGAGTTACCAAGGCCACTGCTGAGGTAATCAGGCTTCCTCCCGATCCACCAATCACAAGGAGCCCTCCAGACTTTGACTCCAGGATTACTGGACTCATTGATGAAGGAGGCTGTTCACCTATGACAACAATTACAGTCCATATCAGACTGAAAACAGACTAAATGACTACATTTAGTAATGTCTTTAATTCAATTGCCTTAGATTGAAAGGCCATGTTTATGTCAGTGACTTTACCTGCCCTCATAGTTTCTGCTCTCCCACAGAAGTCAGACAGCTCATTGTTGAGAATGATGCCTGTTTCTGGAGAGTAAACAGATCCTCCAAATCTACAAAACAAAACCCAACACAATAAATTCATAAAATATCATATCATAGTAGATTTGATATAATATAAACTAGATGCAGGAATCTTCTGCTTGAAGCGGCTTCTGGCTTACAATTGATTTATGGTGCTGGTGGCAGAGACAGCTAGTCCATCTTCATCAAGGACTGATACATGTGTTGTCCCAATGTGATCAGAAGAGGGTTTTTTACTGTAGTAGTCGAAGTTGTCATGGGTACGGTTTGAAGAAATCCTCTCCCTGATGTGATTAATGAATGAAGGATCAATCAAATGATCTGCACTCTGAAAGAAGAATATAAATATGAGACTGGAAAAGAATGTAATAACATTGTGTATACTGCGAGAGTGAGATGTAACTACATTGTATCCCTGATTATTCCTTTGTCTTTAATTTTGTTGGGTTTGTTTACCCTGTTATTAAAGTCAGGATCACAAATGCTCCTCCTTTGTCCATTGGCGAATTTAGCTGCCTCTATATAATGATGGTACATCTGAATCTTCTGGTAACCGTCCAGGGAGCTTGGACTCAAGGGAAACCCTGCAGAAACAGGAGAACAAAAACACAACGTTAAAACTCTACGATCTGTTGCGTTTTTACTTCTTAATTATTCCGAGTATAGATGCTAAAGTAGGTCAATTCAAGGGATCACAGGAGAGTCATCACACAGTACATCAAACCTTTCATCAGTTTGAGAATGAAGGTGAGTAGGGCGCCCCCGGCAGGTGGTGGAGGAATGTGCATTTGAGTATCTCCGAGAGGGACTGTCCATGCATCCATCACTCGCACGCGGAAAGATTTCAGATCATCCATTTCCAATGTCCCACCTAAAAGAAACATGTAGGAAAATGTGTATTATTTACTTTTCTATTTTTTCTACATATCCCCAGTTTCACAACTTTGTGGTGAATGTACCAACCTGCAGCTTTTATGTCTTTGATTAAGTCTTGTCCTATCTTGCCAGTGTAGAAGGCATCTGCCCCTTGCTTTGCAATTATTTCCAGGGTTTCTGCGAGTTTCGGATACTTCAGGGTGTCTCCTTTGCGCAGGACTGTTTTGTTCTTGTTGCAGAAGATTTTGCTGGAAAAAAGTATCCAAGAACATATTATAACATATTATAACACAAGAACTACTAACAGAAAACAGTGAGCCTGTTATCATTTGGATAATGAGACATTCATTTCATGCAATTCATAACATATCACATATACATCATCTGCAATTAATCACACTTATGAATGAATATTCTCAAATGTTCTGCAGGAAGTGGCTTCTGCATCTGTGTGCACATTTTTGCAGTGGCAGACAAGATGCACAAGAATGAACTCTTTCAGACTTGTCACTTCACACTTAACCCTCAACTAACCTTTTCAAATCTCGCATGTTGGAAAGGAAAACAATGTCAAACATTTCGGAAAGTGGGTGAGCATTGAGCACTGTTTTTTATCTCTGGGACAGTAAACTGAATCTGAAATCTAAGAACGACATTGTGGACCATTGTTCTGTTAGAATATAGTCACAATCATTTTCACTAATCTAAAACCTAATCTGCTCAAATGAGCGTGTCAACTGGATGAAACTATTATGCAGTGTGAAATCCTGAAAGTTAAATACTCAGAGTCAATTGTTAACCAAGGGGTTACATAAAACTAGCATAAAATTAGTTAACCCAGGGATTTATAGGAGAGCCCTTTGCTCCAGGATTTCTGCAGTGACGCAAGGGAGCTTCAGTGTCCTCAAACATTTATCAGTGTAGTTACAAATGAGATATTCTTGAAGTAATATTTTTGCTAACTATTATTATTGGAGACCTTTAACAGCTCTCAGTCAGTGAGCAATTAGTAAGATGTTATACCAGAGAGAGGAGCTTTCCACAAGACTTTTTGCAATGGGTTGGCTCAGGACATATGCCAGATAAGGCGGAATTTCGAAGCCCTCCCTGGCCAGTTTAATTGTTGGCTCAAACAGCTTGGCCCAAGGCAGCTTCCCATGATGTTTGTGAACTTCCTCATAGCCCCGCAGCTCTCCAGGAACACCAATCCACTGGCTGCCTACAATGCAATGCACAGGTAGGAAATAGTGCAGCAGCATTAAACAAATGTTGGAAACCAATGATCAAAACCTGAGGTGGACTTACTGAACGTGGAAGGGACAACTCAGCAAAAAAATGGTTTTGACTATATAAAATAGTCATATAACTTGTTCAGACCAACAAATGTATTTACATACAGCATATAAAATATTCAATGCTAGAAAAACAAAATGTAACATCATCAATGAAACAGGAGCTTGATATGTGGTGATTTTAATAATATTTAAGCGACTTTAAAAAACAATTAAAAATGTCCTTATATCTGCTCTGAATTACATTTAATAGAGTGTACTGTCAACATTGTACATAGTTCTTATAAAATGTTAAAGTTAAAGTTTAAGTGTTTGTGAGGACACCTAAATTCAATAAGTGATGTTGATGTTGATTAGAAAAACATTTCTTAGATACTGGAATGACATTGCAATGACTACATAAGGAAGCATAAGTAAGAAAACATGTATTGCACACTTCTATAGACACATGTACAACTCTGCCTACCTGTGCTCAGACTGAATGTGGTGGGACAGTCCTTTAACAGATCAGTCTTGAAAAACTTTGGGACCGTCTCTCTGAAGTTGTAGACTTTGACATTTCCTGAGAAAAGATCAGCAATAAGAATGATTGGCCTAAACAATCATTTCCATTTGAAAAAGATAAATGAGACCCACCTGTTTTATTTCTTATAGTGAATATAGACCCTCCTCCAATCCCCATGCTCTGTGGATTGACCACAGCTGTGCACAGAAGAGCTGCAATGGCGCCATCTACTGCTGACCCCCCTATCTGGAGCATGTTCCTGGAAAAAAGTCATTTTAATTGGATTTTCGGGAAGTGTGTGAACACACAGTCAGTCACTAATATCAGACTGCACACACATGTTTCCCCAACCACAGACATAATTGAACACATTTGTTTGATAATGGCATGCATCACATGTATAAATTAACCTCTAGGGTTCAATGATTTAGGAAGTCAAAGTATCAGAGTGCTGCCAAAAGGCAAGTTTAAACTTTGTGATTGCTTTGTATGTGCTTGAGCAACATACCATGAAGTCACTGGCCATGGTAGAGCTTTTTCATCATTAAATGATTCTTGAGGTAAATTACAACTGATTTGTGATCGGCTTATTAAACCTAATTATCCACAACAGAGCATATACATCTGTCCTTGTAAGTCTGATCCTTTTCTGAAACCTCTGAATGAGTCTTTTTACTGAGAAGTTGGCATGCATCAGATGTGTTCACCGAGCAACAAGAGATGGTTGTGTTGAGAATGTTTGGCTTTTCTTAGTCAGGCCAACTCAGGGCTTTGTAGTCTGAAGGGTTCAACGTCAGAGAAGGCAGAATGACAGACTAACGTTTCATAAATCAGTAGAATTTAATAAAATAATCTGATGTGAACAGTGTATACAGAACAATATTGCAATTGTTGATCCTTGCTTTATGTCTCTACACAGCAGATAAACAGAGGACTTTTTGAATGGGATAATGTCAATAAAGAGACAAAATCAAGTATAGGTTTTATATTTTTCGTGTAATAGTCTAACAACACTTATCTGGTGATTATATTTGTTTGTACTGTGTATTTGTTAATTTTTTTCTCCATACCTGAGATGGTGTGTAAGTGTGGGTAACAAGTGAGTTTGGAAAGAGTGGAGATCTGTCTGCAGACGGGAAACTAGCTCCTAAAACACTGAGGAATGTGTTATGAAAATGAAATATTTTGAGAGAATTTTAAAAAGCTGATTTTAAAAGATAACACCTGATTGATGCTGAGATGCCGCAGTTTGGTCCAACAACATGAACATAAGTGTTGAGGTTAGACACAATTGTTCTGTGACATAAATGTATTTTCGCTGTCCTGACAAATGAGTAAATATTGAAGTGGGAACGAAATCTAAAGACTTTGCTAAAATTGCTCTTCAACTCGACAGAGCATCTTTAGTTTGACCATAAAAAAAAAACAAAATAGGTCACATTGCCTCAGTGCATCGGAGCTCATTGTCTCTGTAGTGAACTGTGAAATGAACCCCTGTCCAATCTTGGCAGAGAACAATATACTCTGAATACAAAAGCCGGAAGGGCAAGCACTTTCCAGTGAAAACACCTTTCGACTATATTGGGACTTACATTGATGACAGATTGATTGAGTTCACATTTTGGCAAATCTTCCAGTCCATCAGAGAAAGAGCCAAGTCTATACTCTATATTACAAAGATTAGCATCAGTGAGTGGGTTTGGAGACCTGTTTTTATTTCCTACAATCACATTCAACAGGATGATTTATGAAATAAATCAACAAGAGGCGAGTAGAATCATGGCCTGTCTGCACACACTTCTGCAGGTATTATCTTTATTCTTCAAACAGAGCCTATCAAATCTCTTAAACAGCTTACCCCATTGCTCAGTTCAGCTTTTTATCTCACCCGCAGGAGCAGGGAGGTATAGCTTGATAGCCTACATAATTCTGAATAATTAAAGTCAGTATGTGAATAAAGAAACATGTAATTGGAAATAAATACATTATATCTAGTTACATATTAGTTAGTTTTTTTTTTATTATTATTATTTTGATTTTTGATTTTAGATACAGTGTGTCATGCAAAATAGTGTTCTGATTTATCCCAATCAAACAGAGTGTTTCCCCCCCTCAGGGATAAAGTGTCAGAAAGTGTGATTACCTGCCGATCTCGGAACAACGTTGAGAGTCTGCGGACACCGCAGCGCGCTTGAAGCTGCCGCCGGGACATCCTCCGTCCAGAAGTGAGTAGATGCACAGACAGATAAGGGGAACAGCGCAAATTAAACCAGCCAAGATAAAGCAGCACACCACCCAGGGCTTGTATTTAGCCATTAAACTTTTCTGTGTAAGGAAACTTTGCTGCTAAAGGAACTGTTGCTGCTGCAGCTCAGTGCGCACTTACGCTCAATGAACAGAGAGCTTTAATCCCCAGCGCTGGTTTTACCCCTCCCCTCCATATAACTGGCTACTATGCAAAGTTAAAGAACTCCAAGGGATGGAGTTGCTGGACTGTATAAACGCTGTAAATGAGCATAGTCTGTTTCTCTGACTCCAGTTCCCAGAACTGTGGAAATAACCATGATGTCAGGGTATTCCCAGTTGGTGGTATTTAATGCGTGGTTCATGAATTCATATGAATTCCTGTTGTTGCCCTCTAACATAAATCACTCTGGCTTTATGAGATTCATTCACACATAAGGTCCAGTGCGTGTGTTGGATTTAGTGGCATCTAGCAGTGTAGTTGCAGACTTTGTATGTACTGTATATGTTGCAGACAGTAGCCCTCCCTTCATCTTCTCCTTCCAAGTGCCCAGGAGAAACTATGGTTGTCCCTTCTGAGCAACTGTGCAACCACGGCGGTTTAACATGGCGGACTCAATGGAAGGCGACCCTCTGTGTCTGTAGTAAAATCTAACTATTCTTATTTTCACATGATTATAATGAAAATAAAGGCCTATATTCAATTTCTGCCAATAGTTCATTCTGAATGTTACACACTGGATCCTTAATAGATAATCAGTGTTAATTCATAGTTGATTAATACATTATTGATATGTGATTAACATGGATTGGCATGGATCTATGTGTGCCACTCTAGCTCTCAGTCTGGACACCTGACAAAGATTTGGCTGGGTGAGTTTACCTGAACAGTTGATTAACACAAAAGGTTCATTATGTAACGGTGTTTATGTAAATATTTGCATCCGGACAGTTTGGTTAAAACATATGAGAACAAGTACTGTACTGTTTTTTAGAGGGACTGAGCAAATACATGGGTCAACTAACATCAGGCTAACTTGATCACAAATCAGTGAATTTATAAATAATATTTCTCAACTGATGTCCTTTTGCGTGAGAACTAATCACATAAAGTCACAGTGGTGTAGTGTTCGTTTCACCACCGTCCTATTGTTCTATTATTCTTATTGTTTTGACCAAATTAAATTCAACTCTCTTGGGGAAACCCAATGTACTCACAATGCAACAAGGCAGGGAAATAACCTCAGCACTATTCAAAATATACACTATATAGACTATTGTATAGACTTAAATAATATTAGAATGTGAATAACATGGCATTTTGTTTTTGGCATATTTTACAAAATGAGGATATAAAATTGTGTTCTTCTTAAAAGTGAATTGACTATTTGTCAATGATGAGCAACAGCAATTCATGATACATCATGCATTAAATCATCATGAGTCATGTACCGCTCAGTATTTATACCCTTACTACTGCATTTTCTGTGTAATTGTGGTGAGTATCTAAAGTTCAATTCAATGTATGAAAGAAAATTGGTCTGTTGTTGAAATGTTTTATCAGCAACTTGACACACAGCAATTCTTTTGAACATGAACCGGATTTCACAGATGCCATGAATCAGTTTCACTCTTGCGCAACATTGCTAGAGCGTTTCCTGCTCTGTGCTTTTCCTGCAACATTTCCCACTATTCTCCAGCCATTGTACTGGATGTGACCTCTATGTCAGTGACACAGGACACAGGGGTCTTTTATCTAATGCCGCGCTGAAATCCTCCAAACAAGGACCATGTTAGACTTTGCCTGTAAAGTACTGTATCTGTAATTTAATTAATCTTAACTGTTTTACTGTCTTACACACAGTAATAAGGCCACATTAAACATTCCACACAAAATATTATATATACATTTTATATTTATTAATGATCAAGTGAGTAACGACCTGATAATGATCACTAATGGAGGACCAGTGGATAATGAACGTAAAAATGAATCATCAAGTAATGATTACTTACTAATAAATATCTGTGAATAGACATACTGACCTTTTTCTTTATGAGTTGCTCCTGATTAACTTAAGTAACTATTACTTAATAACTGGTAAGTATTTCTGTGCCCCCTCAAGTAAAGTGATAGTAGCTAAGTAATCTTATCTAAACTTATTACTTCATGATTATGACAAGTAGTTATAGAGCTTTTAAATTCTCCAGTAAAACTCTGCTATTTAATCACATTACGATTTAGAGTAAGTTTGAATTTCCTTTTGTCACAAATCATTTTAAATACTTAATAAATATTTTCAGGAATGAATGTACAATATAATGTTCTCTTATGAAGCAAAAACGTTCTACTTTCTCACTTTAACCCTCTTATCTTATGATAATAAAACCATGTATGATAGTCTATCACTGAGAGATACTTAAATAAAGCTACAAAAGGTTTTTTTTAACAAGAAAGCAGCATTTTGGGAATAAGTGAAGGATGAGATGTGTGTAAGTTATGTGAAGTGTGCAAAGTGCCGAGAGCAGTAAAACCAAATGCGCCTGTGACTTTAGTGTCTCTCAGTAAAAAAATAAAATAATAATAACAATTTAGAATAAAATACAATTTAAAGGTTTAATATTTGTTTATAATGACTAATTACTTTTACTTTTTTACTGGCAGTTTGATAATAACAGCATTCAACACGGCACAGTTTTATGTGGTTCTGATTGTTTCACTAAAGAATAACTACTAACTTCATTTCATTTTATTTTATATTTGAATTGATCTCACAGGACAAATCCCCAGACTTCTCACACATCTGTTGACTCAAGGCTCAAACTTGGTGGACTGTGCAGGAAACTGACAGCAAGTGTTTAAAACGGGAACTGCAGTCAAATTCAAAACATTGCAGCAAGCTGTCTTGCCTGGGTTGCCAGGTTGAGGACACTGAACCTACAACACATGACCTTCTTCCCTCAGTGGATCATCAGGTCAGCAAAACTTTTTTCAAATAAACATTTTTAATGTTTTAAAGAAGATCATTCCAGTTAGAGTTTACTCTGATTTATGTTTGTTATGTATATACTGTATGTTTATTTATGTTTTATTTGTTTTCGTACTTGAGTAACTCATGAACAATAATACAACAATAACTATTACTTTACTAATTATTACTTTAAAATTAACACATCAGTAAAGGTGAGTGTTTAGGTTGATGAAAGAAAGACCACATTAACGTCATTAACTATTTTATTATTCATTTGTATAAATGTCCCATTTACAGAGCAATACAGAGAATACAATGTCCATAGACATTAAATGGGATTTGTAATAAAACTGAGTTGTTGATAATTGTTGTGACAAACACGAGTTACAGTTGTGAAAAATATCTTAGAACTAACCGTTGTACAAAGTATATGACTAAACTAATGATACCAGCAATATTAAGATCAGTAATAATAATAATAATAGAACAACAATAATAAAATATAGTAATCAAAGATTTCAGCTGTTATTACTAGTGTCGAGATTCAAGTAATTCTTACCATAATGGAACTGCAATATAACTCAAGGCAGTGTAATGACCTTACTGGAAAAGCAATGCAAAAAATGCCCTAATACAGATATAAATTATTATATGAAACAACATGAGGATTATAAAGTGAGTCTGGGCACAGGTTTGAGGCTCTTACTCCAGTGGAAGCTGCTGCTCATCAGTCTGTCTGGCTCTGTTGAGAATAATTAGACAAAGACTGTACTGTTACTGTGTTACTGTGGACTAGTTCTTGAACAAAGAGAGTTGAGTGGAGAATTAGGCTACCCTATAAAGTATCCACTCTATTATATAAACAAGATACATTTGCACTGATAAGACTACATTATGACCCCCTGGGCACCCTGGTGGTCATAATGTTATGCAGCCCCATACCAACAAACTGTGATGCACTGTTTGTTCTGACACCTTTCTATCAGAACCAGCATTTACTTTTTCAGCAGTTTGAGCTACAATAGCTCGTCTGTTGGATCGGACCACACAAGCCAGCCTTCACTCCCCAGTTGCATCAGTGGACCTTGGCCGCCCATGACCCTGTCTCTTGTTCACCGCTTTTCCTTCCTTGGACCAACTCACTGTTTGCTTCCATCAGGTTTCGTCCTGTCTGGTTGGTCCTTGTGGTTGTTGTAGTCTAGTGCTGCCAGCAGGGTTCTGCCTCAAAGGCGGGATGGCTGAATCACACAGCGGTATGTGATTGTGGACAGACTCAAGGTCCACTGGAGATCTGTGAAGAAATACAACCATGGGTCAAGATTTAGTAATTTCATTTATTTAGCTTTGTATTCTCGTTGTTCAAAAACAAACACACATATTAACTAAACTTCAGATACATATGAATTTACTTCAGCCAATGCTTGTTCCTGATGATATTCTAAAGAGCTTCATGAGTCAATTAACCTCTTATGAGCCTCTTATGAGCCACTATGTCCCATTGCGTTAATGCAGTCATGTTGGCAATCCAATCTATGTTCATTTGTCACATGGAGAGCAGTCCCAGCCACAGCTCCTGGAAACTTAAATACACATAAAACCCTTTCTGTCATAAAGTTGAGTTTATTACATCCTGTGATGATGAATAAATATATTTGCTGTTTAATGTATCTACAAAATAATTTACTAAAAACAGCTGGTCTGTACACTGCATAGTACAAATGTTTTTTATTGGATAAGATAGAGAAATAGCTAATACAGGGGTGGGCATCAGTAACGTTTGTAGAGTACTTTTGATTTGGATGTAACGTTATTGATAAATCACATTTTGCCAATTGAGTCAGTTTACAGTCGGACTTATGTTTCTGTCATGCTGGTTGTTGTCCAGTACGCTCCTCTGTGTGTAAGATAGCGGTCAAACTACTCCACAGCCTGCATGAAATCTGAGTAAGGCTGAGCCCATGGACCAAACTATAATACTCCAAAAATAAACATCTCCTGAGCACCCTGAGCTAAACAATGCTCATCTGCTCTGAGCAGGTGTTCTAAGCAAACTCAACATCAGTCTTCAAGTCCTTTCTGGTCCTGTTGCTCTTTAGAAAGAGGCAGAGGCTGTTTAGGTTGGACAGACTCCAACATTATCTATGCTGATCCTCTGGCTGCAGCTCGCTGTGTTGCGCAGAAATTAGGTTCATACCTGGCAACCCGGTGTGTCAAAACAGGCAGTCCAGTCAGAACAATCACACAGGACAAAACATAAACAGAAATGTAAATTTAAAATGAGAATACACAACCAGTAACATTATTATTATTAAGATAGTATTTTAAATGTAACATGTTTCCTTAATGTCTGATGATTGTAATTTTATTTTTTAACATAGTAAATATATTGCATATTGTTCCTTTAAATGCAAGACATAATAAAATAATTCCACCACCATTAGCTGTGAAAGCTCTGTGCCCATACAGTACATGTCATACTCCTTTCTGCCTCTAAAAGCATCTTGAAAGTAAGTGTAATGTTGACGTCAGTGTCAGGTGTGACAAATGAGGAGTGCCTAAGTGAAGTGAGTGAGTCATAAGATGTGATGAGCTTGTGATCTCTCACTCACTTGTGCTGAGCTGGTTGACGAGGCTACACCAGGGCTACCAAACAGAATTAGATTTCTTTGTGTTTTTGATAATGCAACACATGTTGATGATCCCAAATCCCCTAAATTCTCCAGATGGCCAGTCTACCCTCAAGCTCTGTGAAGTGGCACAAGCCCAGACTGGAAACATGACTCTCATGAGAGCAATGCTGCTGCCAGCTCCTCATTTCCAAATACAAATAGAGTAAGTTAGCACAAAGATTACAAAGCACCACAGTTTCAGCCATGCAGGTAACTGCAGCAGTGGAAAACAAGACTGAGCATGTGGGCTAGATTACCAAGACTGCCAGCCAGGGTGGAGGAAAGACAATCTGATAATCCATCAGCTCATTACACATGATCACACAGGGTTAGCCTGTGGGGGGAAAAGACAATACAATGTGATATTTGAATGAACTGCTATAGGTGTTGCTATATTTTGACCAACAATTAGCGAATGTACTAGTGTTTGTGCTGGAAGTGTCTCAGTGTAATATACAAGTGTGTCAGATTCAGATGTCAGATCATTTAATTTTTAATTTTATTTTTTTAGCACTAACCCAGATCCCTTTCTTTTTGCTCTGACTGCTCTTTTTTATAGCCTCGGGTGGGCTGTAGCTACTGTCATGACCTGGCTCTTTTGCCATGACAAAGGCAGGGAAATGCACACAGTTGTACTGGGAAATCAGTCATGTTAAAGTTTAGAATTTGCTACAAAATACATTAACTAAATGTATGAAATGGTAAATCGGCTGATTAGTGTTGCTGAGTGGATGTTTGAATGTGTAAGTTCACCAAACAAGATAAATAGTGTGAGAAAGAGAAAGAGATGAAAGGAATGGGGACGCTGATCCTAAATGCATTCTTGATGGACTGGCCACATGCACTATTATTCTCTCCACCTATCTGGACCTGAAGAGAGACACAAAACACAAGCATCTGTCCTAGGGAAGATACAAACTGTGGCAGGGCCAGAGGGCCATTGACCTACAGTGCCGTCAATACTGCTCGACTGTCCCTGGTGGTCCAGTGTGGCAGTCACTGACCGAGGTGCTGAATGTGCTCTGGCAAAGGTGGCATCTACTGTCGCTGTCCAGGGTGCTGACCCTCCGGCAAACCATGGGTCCAGTGCCGCAAGAGTGAGCTGCTTTGACCCTGCCACTGCTATTTAAGTCAACTCAACTTTATTTATATAGCTCCTTTCATACAAACATGCAGCCCAAAGTGCTTCACATAACAAACTGAAACAAACGAAAACAAAAATAAATTATAAATTACATTTTGCAAGGCTGAATGAATACAGTAAAAACAGTAAAATGTAAAACATCAAAAATATAAAAGCCGATATATGAATGAACACAAAGGTGACAAATCATTTAAAAACCAATGATTAAAACCTGAAGGCTATAATATTACTTCAAAGTAAAAGCCAGATTAAAGTGATAGGTTTTTAATTTCCTCTTAAAAATACAGAGAAAGCGTTCTAATATTCAGGAGCAGTGAGTTCCACAGTTTATAGGCATAAAACACATTATTATGGGACACATTAGAAACATTTAAAAGAAAAGCAGTGAAACATTAGTGATTTGGTTATTTATAATACCTTTTAACATAATCTTGAATTGATAATTAGTTTACACTAAGCTGTTTTAATTAACCAATATTAACTACAACACTAATCTTGCCTGTAAGAGCTGCAGGATGTTTAAAATTTATCTTCTGAGAAGTTTTTTTTTCTCTCATTAATGGTTTTAATTTAGGAGATTTTCCTTACGTGAATCAAGGGTCTAGGGATAAAGGATGTCAGATACCGATTATAAAGGCACATTTTGGATTATACAAATACCGACTTTATCTGACTTAGTGCAGATGGTAAGGGTGTAGCCAGACTATATATAGTGTCTACAGTATGTTTAAAATGTATTGTGTGGTGTAAATTAATGATGCATACATTCCATAAAGAACAATTTCAATTCATGAGGGATTGCACATTGATATGATTTAAATGCATTCTGTCCAGTGCTGCCAATGGCCAGTTAAAACTTCAACACAAGGGGGAGATGGTGTGTATATTTTCAGTCCTATCATCGCCAGTGAAACATCATCACTAATGTATAGGTTCTGGTACCATAATTTCAACTTCATTCAGACAGAAGCAGTTTGGCGAAATCAATAGTCCATTAAAGAGGATTCCAGCAGTGAAGGTTTAGGTAGGTGGTGTGATGAAGTTCCAGATCCCTGATGATATAAATCTTCAGTCAGTTTTTATTTTTTCACATTGCTGGTATGCTTCTCTCAACCAGAAAAACACATTATCGTGAAATAAGTCAGCAGCAGAATCACTGGGACTCAACTACTTGAACTGTACAACAAACGTGCTAAATAAGGCAGAATGTCTGACAGTACTCACCCCCTGCACTCAGAATTTAAGCTACTACCGTCTGGTTCCTGCCTCAGACAACCACCAGCCAAAACTAACAGATATAAATTCTCTTTCATACCCTCTGCTATTTCTCTCAACTCTGTGAATTGTTAAAATCAGCCTGTTCTGTCAATAATGTGTACTTGACCTTTTTTTTTATGTGGTTATGTATGCGTAGCTGTCCCCATTTTATCCGTATGTTTCTCCCTGTGTTGCTGTTGTTGTTTTGTTATTTATTTATTTTTTTTTGCCACTGCAGCAAAATTAATTGCCCCCCAAATACAAATAAAGGTCTTGAACTTGAACTTGAACTCAGTGATGAGGAGCAGACCCGAAGGTTAAGGCAGCATGCAGTGGATGGTAGGGAGCAGGGAGACACCAGTCCTTCCAGGCTGTAGTTTGCTTTGCTGCCACGATTGTTGTGGGTCGTCACAGTGTATGAAGTACCTATTTCAAAGGTAGTAGAGAAGCTAGACAGAATTAGAAAGTGGCTTGGAGCCCCACAGTACCTCAGCAGTGTGACCTTGTATGGAAAAAGGATTTTGGAGCTCCCTATAACCAGTTTAACAGAATAAATGTGAAAAAGCGAGGCCGTAGATGACGCATTCAGAGTCTAGAGATGTAGCAGTACAGAATACAGAGCCAACCATCACAGCAAGGACAAGCAGCATTTTGACATATGGATATGGTAGGGCAGACATGGGTGGTGGGTAGGCTATTAAGCATAGAACAATCTACATGGAGCAAAACAATTGCAGTTGGCAGGAGGAAACTGGTTGTAGAGGAGATTCAGAGGCAAGAAAAGGCTGCTATGTGCAAGTCCCTCAGGAAAAGCAGGGCCAAGTAATGAGTTGGGAAAGTGTAGAAGAGAAGAAACTTGGTTTGAGGGAAATGTGGGGAAAGGAAACAGGCAGGATTAGATTCATGAAATTTATCATGTTCTTCACTCCCCTTAAAAGTCATAGTATATGGTTTAGTGATGATATGTCCTTTATGTTTCTAGGCATTAGCTTCACTTTGATGCATTCTGTTCAAGTGAAAAATAAAGCTTGTCTTAAGGGCAAACAACTGGAGACATGCCAAAGAGTCAGTAAGCAGCTATTTAGAGTCTCTCTAAGGAGTAAACTCTTGGATGAAAGAAATTACATTTTGTTTGTTTATAAGGGTGAACACATCAGGCAGCAAGCCATTTTAAACAAGCATGATGTAGGGCAGCTAAAAGCCTGAACACAGAAAACTGAGAGTAGATTTAAGTCCCTGAGTAAATAACTACCACTAATATGAAACCAAAGAAACACAGTTTGTTGTGTATTTTGTGGAGCTGACAGTAATATGTGAGGATACAACAGAAATGGCCTATGAGAGGAAGAAGCTTAGATATAAAGAGTTGGCTGCAGAACCAGAGGAGCGAGGTTGGAAACCTGAGATCCAGCCACTGTAGGGGTTTTGTTGGCAGATCTGTTTTTGACCCTGTTAACTCAACTTGCTATAAGAGGGCAGACCCAAAAGCAGGCAGTGGAAAATATAGCTGACAATGCAGCCAGTGCTAGTTGTTGGCGGTGAGATAGAAGAAAGGTGAGTGACTTGGATGACAGGTAAGAGCAGAATCTGTAATGTTAACTCATGATGCTGTAAACAGAAGTGTATGCTTTGGTGATTGCCAGAAGTGTAGATGATTGATTGTATGGTGTGCCGGGCAGTAAACTGCTATGTTAGTTTAGCACACTGTTAGTTGTTGGTTTAACAGGTTGTTTGGTTCATTTGGTAGCTCAATAGGCATGCTAATTAGCCTGACATATTGTTAGTCTAATGTGGTGTGGTAGGTAGGAGTGTGATTTGTTGCTCACTTTAATGAGGTAGCTGAGGGTGATTGTTTGGCTGGTGTTTGGTGAGCGGCATGCTGGACAACTTGACATGGTGTTAGAAGGTTGTAGTTGGTTAGCATGCTGTTAGACGGTGGACAAAAAGTGAATATAACCTGCAGCGGAGGGCTGTGTTGAGTGTGTGGGTGCAGGTAAAGAAGGAAGTGGTTGTTGAGAGGGTGCCCACCTGATGACCCTGTAGACTTATAATCACACACAACTTAATTTTAATACCATGTCAAGAGATATCATTTAAGAAGAGTTTTCATAGGGGTTGCTTATCATTGGCTATATCATGGTGGTTGAACAATTGAACAGGCTATGGTGTTCACTGTAGTTTTATCTGAACAACTACAGTGTAGATATAAGGCTGGGTCATGCTGCAAAGTATTTGGTCTTTGCTTGGGTGAGAGTATAGGATTCAAGAAAATGAATATTAGGCTTCCATAGGAATGATTTTGTTGTAAATTGTTAAGAGATAATTAATACAAAGTCTAATAATATTAAATATCTAATATAAGATTACAAATTAAAGCATCTAGACAGAAGTACTTGTCTCATTCTCTGTGGGACGAATGTATACCATTGCATCTGTTATAGCTGAATTTGTGCACTGCAGGGATTTTAAAGAGTAACTAATGACCTTTACACAACCTGTAAATAAAAAAAACCTAGCCAGGAAACACATGCATATTAATGTTAATTATTGTTGCATTAGCTTAGTGTCACAGAACTATTCTTTTCAGCGCAACATAGTGTGGATGCCTGCAGCACTGCATTGTAATCACAAGAAGTCAGATCATTTACTTTCAATTATGAAGCCAATTAATCTCAGTAAAATATAAGTCAGTGTGTCATAATGTATATCTTCATAGTCGAGAAGCACACAGAGATGTTGCTGGAGCATATTTTACAAGGATACCATACTGTAGGTCGTTGTGTTCCTATAAATAGTGCATAGTTATTATTCTGCCCTCCCTGCGTCAAACCAAACCCCCCACCCACCCATGCCAGCCCCTATTCACTCAAATCCACCATCCTACAGTACCGTACGTGTGCACTGCACCTTTAGTGCATGGGATCTTTCAGTCAGAGGCATCTTTTCAGCTGACTGTAACCTTTACATTCTTCAGGAAAATGATTCATGGTCCCTAACAGTTATTTGTCTCGTCTTTGCTAATGCGTAGTTTGTGTCATATAATTGCTAACATGCATTACAATGCACTCGGAGGCTGATAGATGAGTGACCAAAATATTGTTTTTGTTTTTCTCTAAGGCATAAATGGTTCCAAAACAATTTTCATCTGGCTGAGTCACCACTGAAGAGCAAAAAACAGAATGGAATGTAACAGAGGAGCTGGGGAAAGACAGACGTGCACATTGAAGATAATTTCTGCAGTACATGCTTAAAAAAACAGCTAAAACAGGTATGAAAGGCATAGTTCAAACATTTATCAGAAATATTGTCTTATGTTGTTGAACTCCAGCAACTGAAATTGTTTGTTTTACTATATGACTTCTACATGGGAATTTCAATTGATTTTCACATGTGTATGGAGAACAGGAATCAGAATAAATATAGAATATAGCATATTTGCATACAGTTCTTCTATGTGAATATGTTCAATTGAGGTGAACACCTAATATGAGTGCTTCTTATCTAGACCCAATGTAACCATAAAATCCATATAAACACAACATTTGTGCTTAGAATTAGAGCTCCAATTACTGCATTTGTTCTTTCATTAGTAAAAATTCACCAACAAGTTGCAGTAGTCTTTATTTCACCCCTTTTATCCACCACATTCAAAGTGAAACACACCCGCTGTGTCTGGTAACAGTAACACTGATTGAACTGCACCAGCCCTCCATTTACAGAGATGAAACCATTATTGGAGTGGGTGGAAATTAAGCAGTTTAAGCTCAAAGGAATTAACACCTCCTCATACAGCTGAGGCTGATTGGAAATAAGCACATGAACACATCACCCTGTCCTCTTACCCATCCATTCAGAGAGTAATTTCAAGAAAATGGATGCTTTGTTTCTGACAGTTTGTTAGTCCAATGTGCATAATGAGCTATCAACTAGATTACGCTTTAACACGCCTGTTGTGTTATAAACCTTTCTTAACTGTTTCGCCGCTTCGTAACAGTGCTGACTGTGAGCTGCAGTTAACAGGTTATCTTCCCTGTAATGCGATAAAGCTCAATTTAATGATAAACACTGACTGTGTTTGTTTTACTTCAAATCACTTTGGCAGTAACAACCCATTGCATTTTGACTCTGCAACTAACATTTATCTTCCAACAGAAAAATTATCTTGTTTAAGACCCTGTGGTGACATCGTCGCTACAGGTACATTTTAAAAAAACGGCTTGCTGAGATCAGCCTGATCTCCCCAAAAGCACCAGGCACACATCCACATCCATCACAGACCCCAGGCTCAGACTGTCAACTGCACCTGGTCTTCTTATATGTGCCTTGCAGTAATGTACCACAGATGGCTTACTTTGCCGTTGGCGAGTGCAATAAATGTGTAAATGTTAAAGTATATACAAAATGTTAATACAAAAGGAATTGGGCAGGAAAATCCTTAACCTAACATGTTTATAGCTTCCTAGGAAGGGTTTTGTGACTCTCTCGGGAAGGAACGCAGACTGTAGAATGAATAACAATGGTTGTAAAAGTCGGCTTCCACAGTATTTTGGTTGGTTCACGTGAAATAAAAACAATTGCTGGCACTCGAATGGTGTGCAATTTCCTTCCTTGTCATGCACATTTAACCAGTTTGTGATGCCACATACTGCAGGTCTGGTCCTGGGTGGAAAACTGTGAACGTCATGTCAGGAAACCAGATATGTCTGGTGGTGGGAGATGTAGACTGCAGGGACTTAGATACAAAGAGTTACACTGTTAAGATTTTAAGTGACACAAATATCCAATATTTCCAATTGATACAGGTACCAAAGACACATACAGACATGCATTTTTGTTTAGTTCTTTTGTAAAAAGAATTCAGATACTAGCATTGGTGAGCTAAAAATACAGCCATAGTATATCCCAGAATAAAACATATTAACGACTATAAATAGGTTTTTTTAGTTATTCTCTACTCAAAGTAATTGAGTATTTCAAATAATATAAAATAAATAAAATAATTATTTTACTGACTTGTCAGTTGTAAAAAACTCACAAAACTCAACTCAACTCCCAAAAGTTGATAAAACCAATTACATCCATACTTCTTTGAAATGAACCAGTGCCCAGATAAACAAAAGCCTCCTCGGGCCTCCTCCTCCTAGAGAGATTACAAAGAGAGGAAAAGGAAAAACATCAGAGAGCATGTTAACAGTAAACCAGTAAGTGGAAATACTCCGAATTTTCACGAGGAGCTGGGATGCAACCTCTAACCTGTGAACTACTACACACAGAAGAAGAAACACCCAAGGAAACCTCACATGTCCTAATGATTACTGTCATTTGGCTCCGACCCAAACCTTTATAACGTTTATGTAAAGACTGCTTTGTTGTTCATAACACACCTCCCTCATGATCCACTGCTATTTACTGACTTGTTTATACTCAAGACGATGCAAAATGCTCTAGGTCCTAGGACATCTCAATAACTGTAATATGTAATGTTTAATACAGTTTAATACAGCCACAGTCCACACCACCCTTTCCACTTCATTCACTTTGCCCTCTCACATGTATAAAGCATGTCAATGTTTTCTAATGACTGTGGGGACTGAAAATCCATTGTCAGGCTAGAAAGATGTTACGTAGCATTTTACATGTAAGGTGAAGGTTAGATTCAGTTGGCTACACTAACTGAATATTTCAATCCCATTTTCAGCCATGCATTTTCTCCACGGCCAAGGGCTCAGGATGTTGTTACTTTTTTCAATCATCAGAGTAGCTGTGAGTGTCACAGACTAGCCCTCCTCCATCCTGCCGGGCTGACGGTGCTGTTGAGTCTGACACTGGATGATTTAGGGGAAGATGGGCCTAAACAGGTCAGTCTCCACACCTACCCCATGAGCCCTGTTTGGGAGTAAGAAGATATGTTTTCTTGCTGACTTGTACCAGAGGAGGGACTAGCTGGAGTATGTGGCTTTCTGTCATTTTGATGAATTTCTAAAACATGTGCTTTATTTGTATACCTATGTGATTTCTCCTTGTTAATCCGATTATTAGGAAAGCGACAAGATGGCATTATATATATATTTTTTTCCTTAAAGTTTTCTCGTACCATCAAATGGCTTCACTTTCAATGTGCACGACTATGTTTGCACTTGCCAGTAAGTCATCTGGTGCACCCCTGCTATTAGCCTTGTCGCCCCCCCGGATATTTCTTCGAGCTCCGACACTGAAAACAGCCCTGACAACGCCATCTGTGAGAGTAGAGAATAACTTTTTATTTGCTGCCTCTGCCTTCGTCCATGACCATTTTTCCAAATGCTATAATAACATAATGATATGCTGATAGCACCAAATGTAATATAGATATCCAATGTTAATGAGAGTGAGACCTTTGCTGTTGTTTGTAGTGCATATAGGGAAAAACAGCCCTGACGACGACAACAATGTAGATTAGCATTAGCAACTGGCATGAGAGTTGGCATAGGGAGCAAATCTTTAATTAACTTTTACTTCTGCAGTAAAAGTATCCTGACAAAGTTTGAAAATCTAACTCCAAACGACTCTCAGCTGCTGCGTCGGACTATAAAAAGAAGCGTCAAAAATGATTCGAGCAGACCTCCCAGCACTTCATGATAGATTCAGACTTCTGTTCTGAGCAATGACAACCTCATCATACACACTCAAACTGAATTTAATCAAGTGTTTTTTGGACAAATTCTGTTCCATTTCATCAATGTTAGAATTCTTATTGGTGATTTTTTATTTTTTTATTGGTGTTTTATTTGTCCTCTTTTTTTCAGGCCATTGTGTAAATATGTTTTCCTGTTGAACTAGTTGTTGGCCACTCACACTGAGATAAGTTTAATGCACACTCCATAAGGGTTTTGCATAATTATCAATATTTCAATTATACATGAAGAAACTGTGGTTGTCCTTTTACTTTGGATAGTTCTATCACATGATGGTCTTGCAAACCTGCATGACAAAAAGTTAAACATATTCCAGGAACTGTAGTGAAAGTTATTTAAGACGGACTGACTGACCTCATGGATGAATATTTGATTATTAAATGAGCTGCGCTGTGGTTCAGTGGAGCATTCAGTTAACTGCAATATCAGTTTATTGACAGCATGGCTTTCATCTGAACTTGAAACTTGAGTTTTGTCAAAGTATCAATTTCTAGGTTAATAGTTGTTCCATGTGATCCTGATGGTCTCATTTTAGTGTTGATATTATGTCCTACACAAAGTCCTCATTAGATGAGTGGGCAAAATGTTTTGATGATTCAGATGAGGGAGCTCTTTCTTCACCTTGTAGGCCCCAAGCTGCTGTGTGGTTAATTATTTATCCCACTGATGAATCTTTCAGTAATACCAAACTGTGCCGGGGGACAAGGTTAATAGGGAGGCAAGATGTGATCAGAGAGTCAGGGAGGATTTCAGGATTTAAAAAAAAAAACTGTCCCGTGTCACTGCAGAAAGTACATATATAGGATATATAAGTCAGCTTTGTTTGCATTTCTACTTCAAAAGTGATTTATTCTAGGATGAAATATTAAAATTATGAAGAGTACCACAAAAATGTCAAAACATATGTTTCAATTTTGCTCACAGTTAAAATTCTGATCTTTTCCCCTACAATATATGTCAGTATTTCATGCTTTATTAATTTTTATAATGTCTTTTATTTGATCAAAGATGTTATTGTCTGGAGTCTGGGGTCCCTCTCTCAGCTGGTCCATGCACTCCTGTGGTCCAGTTTGCAATAACCTTTTTCTTGAATTAGATTGTATTAATATTTAATATTTTATATATGCAAACATGTTTACAGGTCATTCTTAACTGGCTTCAAAACTCCAGAATAAGTGAGCAGGTGGACCTTCTTCTTGTTTTGTCTAAAGCTCATTATTCTTCAGCCTGGGCATCAACCGTATACTGCGATATTACGTTGCATATGTTCCCAGTAACTGTGCTGCTTGTGAAGAGCAGCAGCTGTGTGCTTTGCAGCGCTTGCCATGAAAAGTTAGTTTTGCCATCTGACTGTGCTAAGTGTTGGAGTGGGTGATGTCGGGGTGGTAGGGTTTGGGGGGTGGGGGATAAATGCAAAAATAGAAAGTGACATGGCCCGCAAAAGAGTTCTAAAAAAAAGAAAGAAGAAAACATTTTTAGCATCATCTATTTAAATAATTTCAATTTTTTTCTCTAGTATATATGTTATGCTAGTATTTAGTATGTTTATATTGTTTATTACTGCACACCACATTTTCCTGTTGTTTTTATTTTATTCTCTGTCTCTGTGGACATTAAATGGGCCATATTGCACCCTGAGGCTTGTATGTCCCCTGCTGCAGCCCAATGTCTACAGAAGGGGAGTGCAAAATAGAGAGGGAGGGGCATATGAAGAGCAACATATAAAGAAAATGCTAGAGATATAATTTTTATTTTTAATAAGCAAGTTTCAGCCATTTTTTTAAAAGAATGACATAATTCAAAGTTAAGGTCAAAACATGAGGATTTCTATTGATTCATCATAAAAAAAGGAGAGGATGTTGATAAGATAATGTGGTTACACCTGATAATGACTGTACAGACTAACAATGGCTTAGCGTTGGTGACACTTGGCTGCACTTGATGAGATTCACAGAGGAGTTAAAGCAAGCTGATGTTGAAGTGTGTGTGTGTGTGTGTGTGTGTGGGGGGGGGGTATAGGCGCAATGGAGTGAAGATATTTTGCCTCTCCCTGGAGCAGAGGAGGCAGAAACACAGATGTCAGAGAACAAAAATTCCCCAGAGAGAAGAGGGCAAAAATCTGCTCATTTCTCCGCTTTGCACTATGAAACACAGTTCGTGAGAGAGAGAGAGAGAGAGAGAGAGAGAGAGAGAGAGAGAGAGAGAGAGAGAGAGAGAGAGAGAGAGAGAGAGAGAGAGAGAGAGAGAGTGGGAGAGAGAGAGAGAGAGAGAGAGAGAGAGAGAGAGTGTGTGTCTAATTGGCTCTGTATATTAACATCATTACATACTTTTTGCCCTGCATCCCTGGACATCTGCTGTGAGAATTATGACCCTGGGTGTGCAGATGGGCTGAGACTGAAAGATTGTCACGCTTTTATTTTCCTCTTTCTTTTTTTTTTTTGTTGCCTTTTGAACTTTGCTGTTATTATTTTGAGTTACACACAGTCAAATGTTCCATTATATTCACGCCTTGGCACCATTGTTATACTCAGATTATGCAATGTTGTTTGTGCGGGTAGGATAAAAATGTTTTTGACTCATGCAGGCAAAAGTTGGAAAGCTAACTGAGTGTGAATTTTTATTTATTATCACAAGTTAAAATAAAAAAATATATAAAAATAACTGCAGAAATGAATGGGCAGGGGAAGAGACTATTAATTACCTAGATAATATAGTATGTATAAAGTATATGAGGCCAAAGTCTTTTGCTCAGAGGGATTTGAAGGAAGATATTTTAACCAAACAAAGAGAAATTTAGGACTCCTAACAACTGAAAATGTACCTCTCAAATATCTTTGTGAAGGTGAAGATGATGATCAGGTGGATTGTTGTTTTTTCTGATTTCTTTCAAATCATTTGTCTCAAAACATCCAACATGGCCACATGACAATAAAACAATGTTGTTTTATTTTACTCTTTAAGATTTACTTCTCTCTCTTTTGTGTATCTCAGTTCACTAGTTGGTTTATCCCAAATGCTGACTAATAATTAGATTGTGCCTCAGTTTTAATTCCAAAAAGGTTATGTTATAGCTCAAAAGACTTACTAACTACTGAAGTAAGTGAAATTATTTCACGTTGTCATCCTTTTGCTCTTTTATTTACACCTTTCCGTAAGCTAGTCTATTCTACGTTGGTCCAGAGTCTTCAAATTGTGTTTAGTTCATGTTAATCGGCTCTAATATGCTTTAGAAAGAGCTCAGTCCACTGGTGTTAATGTCAGCAGAAACTTGTTGAACTTGTGAATCTTTGTGGGTCTAAAATGTGTCCATTGATGCTTGTGATATATTTAAAGGTGTGTTTTTTAAAAAACATGTTAATCAGCTCGTAACAGACGCGCAAACAGTAGTCCTGCAGTAACAAAACAGACAGCAAATATTAATCAAGCAGGCTCATTATGCGAGAAACGATCCGCAGTGACGTGGGTCTTAATGAACTGTGCGCGTGGACTGCGTGTGACACGCGGCAGCGCAACACAGTGCTGTCATCCAAACTTAGCGGAGCCCCCTGTGAAGCGTCAGACTGACCGCCTGGCAGCCAGATCAGGCTGTGCGCTTCATCATCTACCGCAAATGCAAAGTCAGGTAGCTGCTTCTTCATCACCGCGGACTGTGACAGTGATGGTCCAGAGTGTGGATGTGGATTAGGGAGCTGGGGTCCGACTGGCTGATGCTGAACACCTGCACGTGGCGGAGGACTGCCTTCTTTTTGCTTTGCTCGACCTCCAGCCTCCAGCGGCTCCATCACTTCGCCTGTCAAGCGAGAGAAAGAGAACGATGAGCTCTTCTCTCCCCAAAAGCGAGTCCGCCACTTCTCTGCTGAGACCATCGGGGCTCAACCGCAGGTCCGGGCACTCCAACAGTGGTCCACGGGATCACCGGAGCCACCGCACTCACCATCATCCCGTCGGAGCTGGAGGCAGCGACGATGCAGGTTGGACGGAGGAGAGCGACACGAGCGCACGGAGACCTCTCTGCCAACCAAGGCACGCCGACTCTCGAAATGTAGGTGATCACCGGGTGCAGAGAAGCCACTCTCACCGGCAGACGAGCCCCATGGATGATGGTTATGCTAATGAGGATGTGAGACACAGGACGAGTCGGCATCAGAAAGAGCGCAGCAAGTCCACCAGGTCCAAACACCCCCATCATCACCATGACTCCTCTCGAGGTGAGCTGCCTCCCGCAGCGCATCACCAGGGCGGCTCCCGGCAGGACAGGAGGACCTCTCCAACGCAGTCTTATCCAAAGCAGCAGGACGACGCGGCTTTCTTCTTCGAGACCAGGGAAAGAGTGATCACGGGGTCATCCTCCAGTCTCAGCTCTGACCCACCTGCCACCAGCGCACCTGTCCAGCCCGCAGCCAGCCGCACATCCAAAAGACTGAGCGCAGCCGCGTCTGAATATGACTCTAGTCTTCATCCCATAGTGAAGTCAGTCTTTGGGCAGGTAAGTGGACATTGAGAGGAAATTTTACTTTTGGGGAAAAAAGTAGATTCAAAGCACAACCGAAGGTGCAAAGAGTTTATTCCTATTCTTTTTGATTACCAAATTAACATCTGAGTTTTCTGCCATTGTAATGTATCAAAAAAAAAGTCAATTTGAACAGTGTCCTATTGCTCAAAGCTCACTCATGCACTGTTAAATGTGTGGGTGTTTTGTCGTGTAACACAATGCAAAGGGCAAAATTTCAAGCTGTAAACAAATCATCAGTAGCATCATGAATCAAGAATCCAGATTCAGAGCATTTGGTGCAAAATGTCAGTAATCAGTATAGTTTGATGTACGTTGTTTTCAATTATCTTCTTGTCCAATAAAAAAACAAACAAACAAAAAATGTTTTATATGACACAGAGGCTCTTTAATTGAAAAAGCGAAGTTACACATAACCCCCTGAAAATAAAGCTGGTTCAGGTACAATGATGCCAATATAGAGACCTTTGCTTTAATATAAGCACAGTTATCAATATTGTTTAGTCAAGTTACATTTATTTTACATTGAATGTCTCAATGGGCTTTAAAAAAAACTCTCTAGCCTTGCCGTGGAAAATTTGGGAGAGGCATTTCAAAGAGAGATCCCCCTCCACGGACAGCTGGGGGTGCAATTGGAGTAGGGGGGAAAGCAACTAAAAATAAGAGAGCCAAGTCAACTCTCAGTCAACATTATGTCCATATCATGAACAAAGTGAGAGTTTGATGTTCTACTCTTTTACTGACAAATTCACTGTAGTGTGGAGGCTCATTAAAAGTGTATCGCAGCTACAGAGCTGGTTAATCGACAGCAGGTTGGAGGTTCACAGGTGAACCCTCGAACCTATTAAAGCCATGTGTGTGACCCCAGTTGAGCAGATTAAAAATGGATGCATGTATTCAGTCCAAATCTGGCTCCTGTATGTATCTGGTATCCATCAGTGTCACGCCGGGCAGAAGGGGGGGGAGGGGGATGCTGGTCTGTCATGCATCCTAATATGAATACAGCCGCTTTCATTGTGACTGTCACCTGAGCAACAGCAGGGGGATCAACTTTCTCGCTGTGTGGAAAACTTTTCAATGACGAGAGCTTGTCACTCACTCACACGCACACACACAGGTAAGTAAACAATTTATATACACATTGAGGTGATAAAACATCATTCACCTCAAAGACATTTACTGATACTGTGGTGGGTGAGGGTCAAAGGCAAATCAAGGGTGTATCTCTTCTTCCCCGCATCCCCTGCTCACCTACTAATACACCAGTTTTCTTCGAGGTACCGCACGTCTCCCGTGACTCCATGCAGTTGTACAGTTCAGTGGCTTGTCTATTCCCTCCCATTTCTTTTCTTGTTTCATTGAAACCCTTCCCTCTGTGATAAAAAGCTCAAGAGGAGACAATTACCTCCCCGAACGCTAATGTGTTACAGAAATAACTCCTCTCAATCCAGGCCAGAGCTTCAATCAGTCTTAGGGGTTCCAGTGAGGCAAAATCCATGCAGCGGTGTGCTATATAAAGTCTCTGGAGCTGCTGCTGCTGCTGCTGACGTGTGTGGAAATAGCAGATATTTTGGCATTTCCATCAAATCTATAAATGATCAGATGAGCAGAGTGTTGTGTTGTGTATTTGAATAGTTATGTTGGCAAATGTTACTGCAGTTGAGAGGTTTTTTTTGGGTGAGAGGAATGTGAACTATAGATGAAACAAATAACAGGATTATGCAGTTATGAACTCACATTAAACACATCCAGTCAAAGGTTTAGACACTACAAAGTTTGTGTGTTTTCTGTGATATTGTCACTGTGAAGTTAAGTCACATCACAGCTGTTGGTAGTCAAAATAGATTCCTGAGAGGTGGTGCACACCAGTGTTTGTGTGAAAGAGAGAGAGAAAGGACGACTGAGGTATGTGCGAGAAAGAAAAGAAAGAAAGTGATGGAAGAGTGAATAAAGCTGAGAGAGTTTGTGCATGCATATTTTTGTAGCTGCTCAGCATCTTACTAAAGCCTTTTTATTTTAGTGACCACGCAGTCATAATAACATGCCGTTAATGCTCCTTGAATAGATGTGGCAGCCAGTGCAGCGTAGAATGCGGGGTGAGATATTACACACCACAAATGATTTCATTTCATATTTCTTATGTAACATCAAGATCTGCATACAATACCACTAGGACTCATTCGCTGCCAGTGGAGGAAGCTATAAATAGCCAATCAAGACCTGATTATGAGAGACTGGAGGAGGGCAGTGTTTTTTTTTTTTTTTTTTGTCTTAGTAAAAATATTCCAAATCCTTTGGCAAACATGTTACCTGACAGAGGAAATGTTTGAAACTGAGTAAAATAGACCTACTTTTCAGCATGTGCCGACATGTTTCTCCAAGCTACACTTTCATATTCATTAGATGAATCATGATTACCAAAGATGCTAGTGTGGGGGTTAGAATAAGGACAAATGTGAATGTGGTTAACTGTTCCGAATGTGTTTTGCAGCTTGTTTACAGATACATTGTGAAAATGCATGTATTTAAAGCAGACGTTCACTGTAGTTAACAAAACTCCCATTATTTCTGCACATTCAGTCTTTTAAACCTTCCAGGTTGCACCAGACACCTTGACCAAGGACAGAGCATGAGCAGTGTTTTTGTCCCAGCAGAAATTCAGTTGCTATTTTAAGAGATTCTGAACAATCACCACATCCTTCAGTATTTCTGACCTTAAGTGACCTTGATTCACAAACCCTCACTGGAAATCTGGAGATGCGGTAGAGACCTGTTATCGAAAGACGTGTGATATCTGCTGCTGAGAAATTGTAATTGAGGCGATGGCAATTTTCTTTTCAAATTAAATTTAGATGAAAGGATATGTATGTTAACCAGCAGAGGGAGCAAGTACCATTTGCACTAATAGGACTGAACTCAAAGTGTGTGTGTGTGTGTGTGTGTGTGTGTGTGTGATAGAGAGGAAGAGATTAACAGTCCAGTGTGTGTCACATCAGTTAGACAAGAGAAGTGAAAGGGCAGGGGAAAGAAAGTGAAGGAAGCGAGGCAATTGGATAAATCGGAAGGAAGAAAAAGGATAAAGCAGGAAGAGAGTGACTCTGCTGGAAGACTTGATGATTGTTATGTAAGACAAACTCTCATCAACTCTCACTTGCCTGCTCCCACCTGACAGCTCTGAAGACAATGTGAGGAAAGGTCTTAAAACACAGATTAGCCCTTCACTTCCTCGTCTGGTTATCCTGTTACTCATCTTGTACTCGCACCCACTGACGTTTCCTGTCTGCCTTTCTCGCTTCTCCCTCTTCTCCCTCTTTTCCCTCTTCTCCTCTGCCAGGGTCACTCTGACCTTGATGATGTCTGAGAGGGAGTTAAAAGCGAGAGGAGGCATGCTTTACAAAAAAAACCCCAGCCAAAATAAGTGGGGAAAAAAAGGCACAAGGATCTGGGTGGAAATGAGAGGAAAGAGAACAGCAGCATCCTATTCACTGCAGCATATGCCTCCAGTCTAGAGTATAACAGGCTATTTTTAGACACAGATGGATATTTTTGTATCTGTGCTAGCAAAGAAGGAGGTAGAAAATTCACTCTTTGGTTAAATCCCTTTTTGAGATGAGGATTAGGCAGTGAAATGTAAGAGCCTGTGCGCACTATACTGCATGCGCTGCAAGTACACACGTGTGTGATGATGCTAAATATTCATGGGGACCTGAGGCTGAGAGGGAAAATCAGTGAGAGACACTGCGAGACAGTGAAATGAGACAGAAGACAGGGGATAAATGAGTCAGAGGAAAAACAACAGAGGTTTAATTGACTGAAATGAGACATGTCAATAGTTTTTCCAATGCTGACGCACTAGACGTTTCACAAGACTAACAGCTGGTTTGCGCATGAATCTGAAATAATACAAAAATACCAGAATAATCTGAATGAATGTTTTAGCCATTCTGATTTGACTGGCTGAGTCGTCAGTTTTGTTTATTCAAAGTGCAAGAAGATGACGCAAGTGTGCATTGTATGTTTTTTTACAGCCTAGACGTCGTCTGATGACGACAAAAAATATAAGCACAAAGACTCATTGTGTCAGTGTTTACCCATTTGAATACTCTGTGACGTAAACTCAGCAGCTGTAGAGAAATGATCATGTTTGACCATGAAATGATTACATTTCATTCTACTTTGCAAAAAGGAAAATACAAAATGTTGCCTTCTAATAGCAAAAGACCAGTTCTCATTTTTATTTAAAAAGAAACTGTAGATGATGAACGCATGAGAGCTTATTACATCAATCCCTTCCTTTGCCCTCCTACATTTCTCAGCTCATTTAACACACTGGATGGCAGTGTGGCTGAAACAGGATTATATTTGACCTCAAAGTCTTCATTAAAAAAGCAAATGCAGTGTCCACTGTATTTAATATTTAGCAAAAATCTATTTATATGTTATTATTATGATTCTGTGTATGACTCCGGCAAAATGGTGCCCCAATAATCCTTGGATATCTTCTCCTGAGATGTTGTTGTATGTAGTGTGTAAGCAGTTATGTAAATGTGTAAAGTGTGTCTGTGTGAGTGAGCAAGGGTGAGGGAGAAGGATAAAGCCAGAGAGAGAGAGAAAGAGGGGGAAATGGATCTCATGCCCGTGCACACTATAGTCTGACATTATGAGAGCTGACGGCTCCTGTGTCTGACGTCTGATGTGTTCTGAAGTTCACAATGAGCCTCCGGTGAGAGGCTGGATGAATCATCCGCAGAACAACACAGAGGAGCCGCAGAGATATTGAATGGGAGCGAGATGTGAAACGACTTCGGCGCGAATGTGTTTGTTAAAATAGCAGAGAATAGACAAGGTCGAACAGGAGAGGGAAATAAGGATGTTCATTAGTGTCGCAATGGCCGCCAGTGAAGTTACCTCAGGAGTGAATGCTGCTGGTAAAAACCTGAAATGAGGCTTTATACTGTGTGTTGTGGTTTGTAGTTTTAGACAGTGGTTGAAGAAGTACTCAGATGTTTAAAGTCTAAGAGTGCTTTGTTTATTGTTAAATGTGTTGGATGTTTCAGTTTCACCGTGCAGAAAGATGTGTGCAGTTTAACACTAGAAGGCTGTTTTAAAATGAATCCACTAAAGGGAGACAGGTTCTTTGTACTCACCTCAAACTTTAAAATGTGTATGTACAAGCAGAGTTTGGAAGCCAACCATGGGTCAGTATGCAACTTACTTACAAGTATGATACATAAACTTGAAACCTTTCAGTACACATACACTGAAAATGTACTTTTCAGTGAAGTAGGAGAAGTAATGAGGGAGAAGGAGTAGATGTTATTTAAAGCATTTTCAATAAGGTAATTAAAATGTTTATATGTCATAAAACATGTCTGGAGGGGATCTTTAGCTTAAGTAAAAGTAGCAATACTACAAAATAAAAGTACTCAATATCAGCAAAATGTACTTAAAGTGAAAACAGAGTAGAGTTTTATATTATTATTACAAAGATGCAGCATTTTAATGTTGTAGTTGGTAATTTTAACCACTTTTATATTACATTCGGTGCATTAAAGGTATAACAAAGACTTGAATTGTTATAAGCTGATCATATTTTTTTGTAAATCTACAAAGTAAACATAGCTGTACAATAAAGTACTTGCTTTCCACCTCTATTTTTAGGTGTTGAATCTTTAGAGACACTCACCTCTTCAGACATAGTACTTTACAATAAATGTGTGTGTGCATGGTGTGTGTGTGTGTGTGCGTATGTGTGTGTGTGTGTGTGTGTGTGTGGATGAGAGAGACTAGGAGAGAGTGTTTGCATTTGCACGTGTTCGTTTGCATCCTCTGTGTTTCAGAATCCATGTGTCATTTTTCTTGCACATTTTGCCTTTGATCTGACTCTATGCCCTTCAAGCTTAATATGACTTTGTGACGCATCTACATGTGTTCGCGTGCGTGTATGTGTGTGTGTGAGGAGTAGATGCTAGGGGAAGAGTGGGGAGAGATGTGGGAGAGTATGGGGTGAAAAGAGAGAGCGTGTGTTATATTTTTAGCTCCACAGCCCCACATCCGTGTGTGTTTAATCAAGTGTGTGTGTGTGTGTGTGTGTGTGTGTGTGTGTGTGTGTATGTGCATGTTTGGATTAATGTCTCCAGCGTCTCGCTCAGGGGAAGGTAATATGCTTGTCCGAACGAGCTTCTTCTGTCACATTCGCGTAGATGGTTTAAAACTGTGGAGTGAGCGAGAGTGGGGGAGAGAGTGAAGGAAAAAGAGCAGGAGACAGACAGACAGACAGAGTGAGAGAGAAGGAGGGACAGAGCAATAGAGGGAGGGAGAGAGGGTAGAGGGGAGGGAGGCAGGAGAGACACTGTAGGAGAGAGGATGGAATAAATAAGCAATCTTGCTTTCTCTACTCCTGGCGCTTGCATCTCGCTCTGATCACATGCATGCTTCCTCTCTCTCGCTTATCTTTGTGTCGTTCCGATCTGTCCTTTGTTCTTGTTTACATATTTCCTCCTTTGTCTCAGTGTCCCTCCCCTCGTACCTCCCAGCGTCCTTGCCTCTAGGTCCTCCCTGTACACTCCCTCGTCCTCTCCCTCCTATCTCCTCTACCTCCTATGATATCTCTGCTCCTCTCCCTGCCTTTTCCCAAATGTCCTCTTATATTAGTCAATGACCCACTGAACCCCTTTTCCCTTTCTAATCACTCCTATCCCCATGCATGCCCGGAAACATATGCAAACACACATGCATACATGTACATCTACAAACAGGCACACCAACACAGTCACAGTTAGAGAGAAAACATAAAACAAGAAGGATTTTTTTTTTCTTTTGCAATGGGCAACTCTGTAAAGTCGCTTAAAATTTTCACCAAGAAGGTAAGGTCCGCTCTGAGGTTTTTCACTCTGCTGTGGTCTCCTTGAATCCCGTGACTGTTGGTGCATGTTGTCTCATGGTATGTCCCCAACCTGACCGAAGGCTATTTGACTGGACCTGTGCTGACTGAACCCTGCGTGCTGTCTGGGTGTTCACTAACAGGCTGTCTTGAACTGTTTCCCTGTTTTGTGTGGCTGTGGAGTCCAAGCACATGGGAGAATAATAGAAGAGTGTTTCAAGATGAAGCTTGTGTCTCATGCTGTAGTTTCACTCAATGTTTGCCAACACAGGAGTTTATTATCTTGATTATTGATTAGGACTGTTGACTTTCTTTAAAACTCATTCTGCATGATCTGTACCGATTTCAGTAATATAACATTTGCATCTTATATTCCTTTTTAAATTTAACTTCCCCCTGTGCTCATTAGTGCATGTTTGCATTCCCACGAAAGCCTTTTAGACCGAGGTCAGAGGAGATGGTTGGTGCTGCTTGTGCTTAACCTGTTGGCTGAGGTGAAGTCAGTGGATTTGGACCACAGCACCAAACGTTAGTCACTCAAATCACACTGTGATGCCACCTAACCTGCACCCGGGGATGTAACCAGTCAGTGGGAATGTTGTAAACAGGTGTGGTGTTTCAACTACGTCAGATGTTATTAGCTCAAATGCACCACTGGCATTGAATCTTTTAGACAGCAACATAAGGGCAAGATTGAGGAACAACAAAGAAGAAACATTCAGAACCATTTTGGCAAAGGCTCAAAAAGATGACCTTTGTTCGTAAAATACATCTCTTGCATCTGCTGCCGTCTTTGTATCAGTGTATGCTTGAACAGACTCTCAGTATATTCCCACAAATAGATTAATTCCTTCACATCAACAGCTGCACATCCTTGAGGAAGCACAATATGACAAGCAACTGTTGATGCCATCTGTGCAAAACGGGTTGGAGTGCTGGAGAAGTTCTTGCTTGACTTCAGCTTTTCTCTGACACTGTTTCAGGATTTTTTTCATTTTCTATTTTTGGTTATATAACTGCTAGCGCGTGGCTTCATAGTACTTTTCTGGCACGATATACCCACAGACAGCCCTGCTCCATGCATCACTTGGTCAGATTACCCAGTGGGCATCCGTTCCTGTGGTGTGGACTGTAGTAATGCATGAACTGGCATTAGGACTGGCGTGGTAACAGATGGAGTGTGAAGGTCATTTGTAGAGCATATAATACTGTGTATATTTGCATGTAGTAGTAGATGTCTTATGTTTACTGTAAAAAGCATGCGAAGGCAGGAACTAGCTCATGTCTGAGAGATTTAAAGCAGCAGCAAAAACGGTCCCTTGGTAATTTGCTGTGACAGTGAGTCCACTCTGCTCGCTTTTAGCTGGGTTTTCCTCCACTGAGTTGGATATCACTACAGTAATTGCAGACTTGACCAACATTATCATGTTTTATTAGCAAGAGGAGATGTTACTGCTTTAAACTTAGTTCATCCGCTTGAAAATTCGCAGTAGATAGTCACAGAGCATGAAAACAGAGTGCCTTTTCCATCTCTTGTGTTCTGCCTTTAGCCTCCGATTAGGCTGCTACTCTCTTATTCAAATATTAGTCAGAGCAGTGGTTGGACCTTATTTGACTTTATTCAGAGGAAGCTTTTTTTGTCCACTGGTAGGCATAGATTGCCCAATTTTAATTAACCTGTAGCTCTCTCTGTAATTGGGATCACTGCTGTGAGAATAACTTTTGCCCCCTGGCTAATTGGTGATTATAATTAAAATGGCTGGCTGAACTTTAGCCTCATCTTCTGGACAACATAATTATTTTGTAAAGTGCAGAAAAACAATTGTCAATCTTGGTCAAGTAGCCATCCCTGCATGACTGTTGTTGAATGTAACTACTGTTTACATTATTACTAACACATTTAGACTGTATTATTAGTTAGAATCATAATGCTGTCAGTTAATCGTGTACTTATAACGTACCACTTACTTCTGACAAATTGGGTATTGGAGGACTATTACAGTTTGTAAATTTGAGGACACAGCAACATTTTACAGTTTAGTCAGTTGATTGAAACCACTTTATTTGCAGATAACATGGAAATGTTGGTAATAATCCCTCATTGCACAGGATAAATATGTGCGCCCAAAAATAGCAATTACATTAAACTTGGATTGGGAAGATGGTGTGTAATCTCTGATCAATGTTTACAACATACAGTGAATGATGACTGAGGTAATGAAAACAAATTGGCTCACTGCTTGTTTCTCTCACTCCATCTTACTTTTTTTGCAGTGATGTTGCTGTTTTCTCTGATTAAAGCAGTTTATTTGGTGTGTAAATTGTATCATAATTGCAAGAAAGGATGGTCAAAACTACAAAACTAAGATAATATTTTGGAATAAACTGTAATTAGTCTTTAAGGCAAGAAAATGCACAGCTGAAGACTGTAAAAAAAAAAGATCAAAGAGCTGTGACGCAAGGCTGTCAGTGCTGTGTGACATGAAAAAAAGGCTTTCTCCACCATTGACATAATCACATGATATGGAGGCTTGGTAGTCTTCTGTTGTGCTGGATTGTGACCTATAGGACAGATTCATGGATGGCATCAGTTGCTCTTGTCATAATGAATTACAACCTCTTCCCTCTGGCTGAGGTGCTTTCCTTCATCATGACTGACCTGACTCTACACCTCTCTATGACTGACAGGCATATGTCTGTCACCTCTGATCCTGCTTCTGAACCCCCTCCCTCCCTCCATCACACCTCCTTGCTGACTCCATGCTGCCACAATCTGAGTCTCCGTCTCTACCCCTGTCTTTGCCCTTGCTCCCATGTCTGGCCCCCCTGCTCTGGATGCTGCTCCAGGACCAGAAGAAGAACTACAAAGCAGTGCAGTCCTGTGAGGAGGGGGGCTCTGGGGGGGCCTATCTTGAGCCGCTAGTGGCCCTGGCCCAGAACGGAGCCAACATGCACAACGTACTGGGGCCTGCATGCATCTTTCTACGCAAGGGCTTCGCTGAGAGCCGGCAGGCTGTACGTAAGTCCAGACAATATCACGTGCATGCATACCGTGAGATTAGCACACAATGCAGTACATGCACAATAACAGAAACGTGTGTTGAATGTGTGTAGTAATCATCTCTTATTGTAATGTCAGCACTCACAGCATGTAAATAAGCGTGGTGGAACGAAGAAGAGTTTTCTTGATAACTAAAATGTTGAATTCAAGAGTGTGTGTGTGTGTGTGTGTGTGTGTGTGTGTGTGTGTGTGTATTTATGCATGAGGCTGCATCACTCATGAACCTGGTGGATATCTGTTGCAGGTTGGGGGATTATTGAAGCAGGGTTATGGTGGTGGTGGAAATGTTCCTCACATGATGATTATTCCTCTTTGTCTAATTTCCAGCAGTGATAGTGCGAGTCAGGGTGTTGTTTTTAAAGGAAACAATAATGTTGAAATCCTCAGTGCAGATGCTGTTTTATTGATTGTTCTGATGACAAGCTCTCATATGGCTGTGCTTAATGTATGCAGGGGTTGAGATTGAGTCGTTTTAAATCAATGGACTGGCAAATAAGAGAATTGTTGCATACTTTTCATTGTATCTGCATCTCCACACTTTTTGAAATGCAAGTACTTATAAAAATATAAATTAATTTTACATACACACCCACCAGATACAGTGAATGGTTCAGATTCCTCTTTACAGAAACAAATGTTAGATCTTGTATTTTAACTTGTTTCCGCTATCTTACTTTCATCTCATTACCTACTGTGTAATATTTTCTCAGTGCCAAGAGTCTGTATGTTTTCTTCAGCAGGGGATTTCACCGATGAGCTTCTCCTCTCTGGATGGAAGGAAACCTGCAGACTCTTGGCACTCTGTGGCACAAACCTGCAGTTGTCTATTTATTTTTGTTACAGCATCATATTGTGTGAGGGATGCTGCATATTGGCATGATTTTAAACATATCAGCAGTGTTTGGATCCTAACAATGCACTGTGATCCTTCACAGGACCGAGAGTTGAGGCCCGAAGAAATGGATGGTAGGTTACATTTCAGGAAAAGTGACAATACAACTGTATTTTCCACATCTTCCCTTTATTTTTAATACCATATCTCCCTCGCTCTCAGAGTTGCGCGAGGCATTCAAGGAGTTTGACAAGGACAAAGATGGGTTTATCGGCTGTAAAGACCTGGGGAACTGCATGAGAACAATGGGCTACATGCCAACAGAGATGGAGCTAATTGAACTGAGCCAGCAGATCAACATGAATCGTAAGTAAAACTGTCTGTGTGTACAAATTATTTCCTGCAGGGTTTGTTTTCTCAATTTTTCTGGCAAACCTTCAGAATCAATACTTTAACAGCCACTTTAAAACAGTACTTATGCTTCAGAATCACTTATCATCAGATCATAGAGAACAAATAAAACATATATAAATACCCTGAGCAGCCTGGTTAACCCTGCTTTCTCTTTACAATCTGTCCAACAGTGGGAGGACATGTTGACTTTGAGGACTTTGTTGAACTCATGGGGCCCAAACTTCTGGCTGAAACTGCAGACATGATTGGGGTTAAAGAGCTGAGAGATGCATTCAAAGAGGTGAGGAAAGACAAAATAATTTCCCAAATGGATGAAAATGTTGTTGTTGGTATGTCTGAGTAAAATGTATTAATTGATATGTGTAGTTTATCTCAGAGTGTTAAACAAAGAGTTAACGTCAGATAAAAGGGACAATATTCTTGAGGATGTTTTGCAGCTATTTTGGTAGTTTAGTGATCCTGATAGTGGTTGATATGAGCCTGGGAATATATGTAAGACAAAGGGAAATGCTTTGTCTGTTTTATTCACTTGTATCTTCTTCTCTCATTCTCAGTTTGACACTAATGGTGACGGCCAGATCAGCACAGCAGAACTCAGAGAAGCAATGAAAAAACTTTTAGGACAACAGGTACCGAGTTGCTGGGAGAGTCTGTCTTCCTGTCTGTAGCTTTCCATCAATCATGGTGTCTGTCTGAATCTTGTCTGTTTACTCCACTGAGTCTGTGCTGCAGACATTCACACCTTGCCCCCAAAACCTGACTTTTTCAGGTTGGACACAGAGATCTGGAGGACATTTTACGAGACATTGACCTCAACGGAGATGGGCATGTAGACTTTGAAGGTATGTGAGAGTTTACATCACAACATTTTTCACTGCATGCAGAACCTGGAAATCAAATATGCTTACACAATATATTTCTATTTCCATCATTCTGACTCTCTCCTAAACACACATGCACACACATTTATTTTAAGTATAAGCAAAAATCCCAACATGTGTGTTGCTGATATCCCAATACCATGCTGATAGTGAGGTGAGGGAATGAAGGGAGTAGGTCTGCCTGTCAGATTATCTCCACACCCAGGGATTATCGCACCTCATAGATTACCCACAGAGAAAAAGATGCATACATGGTGTCAGGGATATATCAGAAAGTGCTGCTGTTCTTAGTAACACAACTGTACTTGCTTATACTTACTTAACATAACTTCACATTTTCCTGCATTTTACATGCAACCCATCAGTGATAATGTCCATGAAACATCTGATTTAGCAAGACTAAAAAATAAAGATCATGGTTTGATTAATTTGACTTCTGAGATCCAATGTGTGGCAGAAAAGAACAACCAACAGTGAAATGCCTACAAGTTAATGCATAAGTGAGGAATTTGGGTTGGATCTATCTACTGTATTACACTGAATGTCAATGGACAATATTTTAAGGAAAAAAATAGGAACTAACTTTGAATTATTCAAATGTTGAATTTACTTGCATTAAAACAGTAGTGAGTTTCAAGCAGCCCTCTATATGTTTTTCAGTCATGCATTAATGCAAGGCTTTATGTGGAGTAATGGTCCTAGAAAGAGCAGATGTGAGTTATAAACTTAAAGAGAGTATAGCTATAAATATTAAATTATACTCAAAAAGTGATGCCTGATCCTGCCCAGTGACAGATCCGACAGTGCAGCTTACTACTATGGTTAGCATTAGCATGTAGACAGTTAGGCTGTGTCTAATTCCGCATACTTCCGTCAGTACACTGCTAATGTGCACTGACCACTTACTGCTGTAGTACCCACTTTCAATGATTAGTATTGTCCCAAAAGGAACACTTATATTAAAACACTTACCGGAAAATTACGAGCAGGATGAGCGTGACGAACGTGACAAACACAAAACACGTGAACGCGATTTTCCAGTCCGCCAAAAATATATGGCGGCTTTTGTTTACAAACATTTTTCTGCACGTTCACAGCATGTGTAAACTTCGTCGCCTCCGACGCCAACGTTAACTCGCCAAATAATTATGTCCGCTTCAGTCAGTGAGGGACACGTAAGTGATGCATTAGACAACAGTACAATGTCTCGTATTACCACCATTACTTACATTTATACACTTGAGGTGTCGAACTTGTCGTCGCAGCTCCGGCTGCCTCGGCTGAGTTGTCCGCCATTATTTAAAATTTTGAAAAACTTCCGCTTTGTAGTCAAGATGGTGTCCGTTCAGTGCGAGTAGGGTCCATCATTCCACACTGAATTTTTTGACCGTTTTTAGGGGATCATCCGGGTACTTTCAGTGCACTGACTTTTTGTGTTATCTACACTATACACTTAAAACTAAGTGTTTGAAGTGTGCAAGTAGGCGGAATGAGACACAGCCTTAGTCTTTGGTCACTTCGGGGCAACAAACACAACAATCACAACATTGACATACAGCACTGTATATAACATGGTGAATGTGTTAGAAAACAGCTCTTAAAGCTAGCAGTTTTAGCTCTGCGTTTGGTCTCTACCAGCTCCTGAGGAAAATGTTCTGGTTCCACTGCTGTATGTTCGCCAGCTGTTTGCTAACGGTGCCAGTCTGTTGTTCAGTGCAAGGCAGCATACAGACGGTTTTTAAAGCTTTTTCGCTGAAAACAGCTGCATGCTGCATCTGGAAACAACTCTGAGAGAGTGAACAAAAAACAGTTTAAAGATGGAAGTTGGAAAGCCAAAACAATTAGCTAAAATATGCTTAAATGCTCAGCAGAGTTTAGGGGAACTGCAGAGTTGAGAAATAATTCTTTCAGCTTTGTTGTTGTTTTTTTTGTTTTTTTTTATTTTGTTGTTGTTGTTTTTTTTTTTTTACCAAAACTAATTATAAAGCATTTGTACAAAAGTAAGGAATTTGTTGTTGGCTCGAAGCCCAGTTTATGTTCTACTGAGTTAATGAAACTCTCTTTAGTAAAATAAATAGAAATACATGGTTTTGAACTTGAGTCATGCTTATCCAGTAGTGCAAAATCTCTGGTGATCAGAAACATTCTTTTTGTAAGAATGGAAACTTGTGTTTAGCCCTGGGCTGGGAAATAGGTCACTAATGCTCAGAAAGGACCTTTCACCTTTTCCACCCACCCACCAATACCACGATAGCAAGTGTACAAACCACAGATAGCATGATGCAGATCCTATATATTAAGTGGCATCATACATATCAGTTTGTTGAAGATTTATTCTTTAATTAATGCCCTTGTAAAAAACAATTAGTCCTTTTCTGTAATTCACAGAGTTTGTGCGGATGATGTCTCGATGAATTCGACATGCAAAAACACAACATGGATTCTCTGTTGGTATGGGAGGAAGAGGAGAGAGATCAGCACAGATGAATCTTGAACTTCTGGACTGTCAATGAACACGAAAACACACACATATCAACCCTGCCCTGAAACTGCCATGCTGGAGCACAAAGGCTGACGACTACAGCCAGGAGCAACACTGTTGATTATATGCTGCTGCTGTTTCTTAAAACATAAACAAAACCAACAGCTGCATTTCTGTCTTTTACAAAGTATATTTTAAAAAGCATATTTTCCTTTAGTAATAACAACATTTCTAATGATGATGTGGCTCTTGACTCAATGGGTAAATGGTAATGGGAGGTATTTTGCTCAAATACTAAACTATGTTAATAACTGTAGCAATTAAGAAGACATATTTTCAACTACAGCAGTATGCCAGCAAACACCTGAACCACTACAATATATTCTTTTTTTTTAATGCTGAGGGCATCTTAAGCACAAATACAATATGGCAATATGGAAATATTTCATGTGATCCTGTCAAAGCTGTGTGTTTGTGTTTTGTGCATACTGTTGTTTCTCTCTGCCCTATGCTGTAGATTTATTATGTCCCTTAAGACTATTGTCAAACCCTGGTTAAGGCAAGCCAAAATTTGTTTTGTAATTATGTGTAATGTAGCATTGATGCAATTCTTCTGACTTTAATAACATTATGCCTATCTTACTGTGATATATATGTCATTTTCAGTGTGCATAAAACTCCTTCAACTGGAAAAATCCTTGAAGGAAATTCTCTCTAGGTACAATGAGTTGCTAATCTTGACTACTGTGATAGGCCTTTTAACAACATGTATGTTTTACTAATTCTGAATATTACTGATCATCCATATCTCACACAGGTAGGTGATCAACAGAGTGTTAAAACTATACATGAAAGAGAGATTCTGTTAATGCTTTAATTTTTATCAGAGAGCTTTGATAAATGTACTTGTTTATTGGGGTTTTGTGAGTCTACTTGAGTCTAACAAACAGTCCTGAAGTGATTTTCACTTTGGTGCAACATTTACACTTCTAACTTTAATACCTCAAAATTAATTATACAATCAGCCTCATCCATAAACGGCCCCCATAGCATAATCTCTAATACCAATTTATTTACCCTCTTACCTTTATTATCTCTATTTGTAAAGAAGCACCATCCGCTTCTTTACGCATAAAAGCCAAAGAAAGTTTACAAAAATATTATTTGAGTCTTATTCAGTGTAGTAATTGTATGCAGTATGTTTTAGAAATATAATCCACTGGATTATATTTTCAAAACGGCTGCTTGAAATGCTGACTGTTTCCCGGGGCAGCTAAATTATTGGTTGACTGTTCATAAATGGACAAGGAGGTATATGCATGCTAAAAAGTTAAGATATTCTTCTAAAGGGAAATCTTTCTTTGTGATTTTACTTGTCTTAACTGTGTGAAACTATGCATGCAAGAAATAACTGAAATTTGTAGCAGAATATATAAAAAATAAAGTTTTTTTTCAGAACTTGAGAACAGAAGCCATGTCAAAGCATGGTGTGTGTTGTCTTGTATTAACAGTGCTGTGAAGACTTCAATCCACATTATTGGGAACAAAAAGCAGGTCAAACAATGTCAGCCAAATCCTTTATATTTTTTTTTAGGTTAGGGTTTTTGGTATTAAAAAGTAATTGCAATTCTCTACTAATTAACAACAGAAAAAGTAATTAATTACAAATACTCCATCAAAGGTCTGTAGCTTCCAACAACTTCAGAGCTTCAACGTGCACTTTCTCTGTGTTTAACACATATAGCAAAAGAAAACAAGATGCTGTGGTTTAACAACCAGTCAGCCTACAGTTTAGTGGTATTTATTGACCCATCAACAGCTAGCATGGACCTGATGGGGTTCACACACCCTCCAACTCACAAACCCAAATCCTGAATGTAGGCTTACCAGTGACGAGCCAGCCAGCTATACAGCGTGTAATAGAGTAACCACAAGGTGGAGGCTAACCACCTCCATCCCCTTCAACTAATTCAGCTAATACCTCCCAGTCTATCCACTGAGCCCACAGAAATTTAACTGACCCCCAAAACATCAAAGTAAGAGACCTGGTGGCTGCAAATGCCATAGCATATAATTCAGGGTATATTATAGATATTAACACCATGTAAATTGCAAGTTTAAAGTTCTATAGTATAACTTAACATAATTTAACAACACATGCCTTAACAGAAAATAAGGTTTTGAGTAAAGTGTGGAAACTGGTTTGATTAATCCTGTGCGAGGCAAGGAAGGAGGAGTTGGTTGGAAATTATTTGGAAATAACACCATGAGAAGTCTATGAAAATAGACAGGTTTAATTCCCACACAGCAGACATCTGGGAGAATTGAGCAAAACTTTGAAACCTCTGCTTAAGTAGATCAAAATAAACTGGAACCTCCTATAACAATATTTGGATTGATGGAGAAAATTGAGCGCTTCTCAAATCCAGCAAAGTACAGACAAGACAGAATCAGATGTTGTGATTCAAAAGCCAAAAGGAGCATCATCAAACATGTCAGTGTAGTTTATCAAAATAAATAACTCCTTGAAATGTGGACTGAGGCTCATAACAACAAATAAAGATGGTCACAGATACAATTCTGACATTTACAAAAAGCTGCGTAAGTAGCATTACTGTCTGTAATATTGTAAACATGCATTATAAACACGCAGGCCTTTCTCTACTGACTAATTTGCCAACTTGGCTTTTAACAGAAATAACACATTAAAGGCCATCTTCACTCTCTCATAAAACCAAAATGCATTTTTCAGAGTGAATAAAGTCTTAATAATAGAGGACGAAATGGATACAATGTATAATATTATAAAGGCAATACACACAGAGATGTAGAATTTTTGAGAATTTCCCTATTGGGGATTAGTTAATCTTAAAATGATCATCATTGATTACTCTGTACATTAAAAATAAGGAAACTGTGTAAACACTGTTCATTTTGTTCATTTCTTTTGGGTACAGTAGATCAGTGGCTCCCAACCTGAATGTCAGGACCCCCACTAGGGGTCCCCAAAGCTTTACAAGGGGTTGCGAGGTATTCTTGATTTTAAGGGATGTAAGAACATTTTCAAAAATGTACACAGTACGCCTATATCTCAGCTTTGAGCTAATTTGTGTGAAAACTAAAGTAAGTTTTGTTTTTGTTTTTAGATTATTATTTAAGATGTAAACTTTGAAGCCCTGAACAGAAGCTATATAGACTCTCTTCTAAACAGCCTAGTCATGCATTAGAAGAGTTAAAACAATCAAAAAGCTAATAGAACAATAAGGGGAAATTTGTTCAAAAAAGAAGCCTATTTAGTATGTATGATTGGTAAAAAATTAGAAAAACACACAATATAGACAGAGAATTGTATAAAAAGTCCCCTAAACAGGAAATAAACTGGTCAGAATTTATCCAAATCACTCATTTTAAACAAACTTCCTGCTGTTACCGAGTTCATTTTTGGGGTTAATTGCACAGTTTTTAATATAATATGAAATATGTCAATTACTCAGGGGTCGTCAGTTTACTAAATGATAGAAAACATTTGTTTATTGTTTTTTTCCCTCTTTTTTTTGCATGAGTAGCAATCTGGCAGTGTGCACATTGTTCTGTAAACTGGGATGGGGGGGGAGCTAATTACTTCCCACAATATGGAACATTTTTATACATTTTATTATCCTTTTTATTAACCATGTTAATATGTTATTGATGGATACTATTATAATGTTTACATTTTCCAGTGTGAATGCATTAAACAAGCTCAGATTTACTGCCCAGCCCACAGTGCAGTGACAGCGGCCCTCATTGGCCACTTGTTGCCATGACGACTCTAAACAACTCTGTCTGCGGGTTGTTGTATTAGCATGATGCTAAACGCCCGTAAAGCCAGCACCACAGTGCCAGCGTGTCCCTGTGCTCTCCAGATGGAGAACTACCCGACCGTCTGTCACCTCAGTCCTCCTCCGGCTCAGGACTGCCGTTAAATCCGGAGGACGGTAAGAGCCGTTACCGGGGCCGTTACCCACTAACTAACGTTAGCTGGTTAACTCATTATTAGCCGTTAGCCGGGGGTCGAAGGGAGCTTCATTAACATAACATCTCCCTTGTATGTTAGCAAGTTACCGAAGTTGTCGTTAAACTCCTCAATAATAACTTAACGGGAAATAGATGTCAAACTGGGATGTGTCCCATTAACGTTGCTGCTGATTCAAATTCACTCGGTAACGTTAAATAAATAATGACGATGTTTAAAATCGTTGTTCCTAGATATTAATTAAGCTGAATAATGATCACTTACTGCACTGAATTAACTCTAAAGCAACGTCAACACAGCTAGCGTTGGTATTTTTGTGTCCCTTCTGACCTTTTTCACAGCAGGCATTTTGACATGAAATAATAGGGTAAGCACAGGTGTTACCAATTAACTTATACTGAGTAAGGCTCTGTTCCATTTAGTGTAGCAGAGCCTTTCCAGTGAGCCAACAGCAGCACCCTGAATGGAAGAAACCTTAATTAGTGTGTAAACACCTGGCTGTCAATTATTTAATTCATAGATACTCACAGTATTTTATATCTGGACATTGCCTCACTGTATGCTTTAACTGTAGCCCAGGATGCTTGAATATATCAGTTATATGTCAATATAATAGTACAATAATAATAATTTATGAATAAAATATGTAGGTGCCTAACATATATATTAGCCGTCTGTAAAGTATGATGTTGCTCAAAAGGTAATTTCACATCATACACAGGGGATTATGGAGTTTCTATTTGTTATTAATATTTTGTGGTGTCTTTTTCAGGCGCAGACAAGGAGTCATTCCTGATGTACATTTCACCGTCTTCAGACACCGGGGCTTCAAACGGACCAGAAGACCTGCCCTAAAGCTGTGGGTTTCCTTGTGGTGTACAGTCTCTTTGCTCCCCGTTTCTCCTCCGCTGTTGGGCAGCATGACTTGGTTTACTTCCCCTGCTGACAACCTGCTGTGCAGGTGTCTTGGCATCTCCATCATGGTGTGGTTTACTCTTCTGTTTGTCTTCATAATTGTGCCGGCTGTACTTGGAGTCTCTCTTGGTATCCGCAGACTTTACATCGTGACACTTCTCAAGGTCTTTGAGGTAAGTTTGGTGTCTATTTAATTCACATTTTTAAAAGGTACAAAATCAAACTCTTTGGTTTATTTCTTATTGCTTTTTGGAAGAAATATCTGATCTCTAAACTAGAACAATATTAATTTTATTTTACATTGTTAATCTCAATTATTTGTTAAATGTATTCCCTGTCGGATGCAGCCCCTGGGTTCTCCCAGCACAGAGGGACTGTTAGAAGCACAGGGCATGATGTTGCCTCCCTTTCCTCAGGGACTGAGGTTTTGGGAAAGACTCCTGGGTGGAACAAGCTTTCAACCATGGGAATACCATCTGAGGTGGAGTACATACTGCAGGGAGCTGAGACTCCTGGGACACAGTCCATCTACTGGCATAGTTGGATGGTTTTTGAAATGTGGTACAAGGACAAGGCAGTTCTCCTTACAAGCTCAGCCCCTGAGCCCCTACAGTTTCTGTCTGTTGGATTCAGACCTCCCTTTCTACACTCAGGATAATGTTAGTCACAATTAAAGCTGAACAAATTGCTTTCCCAATTTGTTGAAGGTTGTAAGACAGTTGAAGGCAGTTGTACCACCTTTGCAGTTGGTTCTCGGGGCCCTGGATAAGGCCCCGTTTGAGCTACCTGAGCTGGTCAGTCTGAAGTGGATGTCAATCAAAACCGCCTTTCTGCAGGCTTTTGCGGAGAGGGTGGGAGGAGCTGTAGACTCTTGATCCGTCAGAAACCTGCATTGTGCATGTTCCTGTGTGAGGGGATGTACATCCTCTCTGGCTGCTTTATCCAGTCAGTGCTCCAACAATGTGCACGTGAGCCAAGAAAAAAGCTGGCCAGCCATATGTTTGTTTCATCTCAGAGAGCTTAAAGTCCAGGCTTTCCCACGGGACTGTATATGGAACTGGTATTCCACTGCCTTCATGTGTGTTCAAATTTCATGTGACAGCAATCATGGCAGTTGTGAAGCACTGCCATTCTGTTGACATATGTGGCTTTGCTATTCAGTGTGTACCATCTATTCTCCATGGTTCGACTGTCTTAATTTAGCTCTTGATACCTCGTTCAGGGATTAGTTGTGAACAGGAAGCTTTGTGTCGGGCAGTCTGGCTTAGGGGCCTCTCCCCACTTCCAAATCAGTCTTAGCATCTTGCAACGCTGGCAAACCCTCTGTAGTGTCTATCATCTGGGCTCCATGCAGCAGGTCAGAGAGTACTTGTTAGCATAGGAGTGCGTTTATGTACTGATTGTGAATAGTTTGTTTTCCGTGGGCTAAACAATGCAGAAATGTTTACTTGTTTACACACCAGGTGTAAAAAAAACCTCTCTCCTGGTCAAGGTGGCGCAAGGGCCTGATCCATCAAAATTATGACTTACTTACGCTCGTCAGACAATTAGTAGAGGGAAACTGAAACTGGACCAGTCTCCAGAGACTTTGTTGCCTAATTTCATCACTCAAATAATATTAGAATTTATACTGCCCATATTCTCTTTGAAACTCTAGCCTTGAATGGAAGTGGGAGGCCTGCACTGCCTTCACTTCGGTGTTGGGTATCAATTTACTGTATTATTTCTTACAGCAAAAGGAAATTTAATACTTTTTTCTAATCTAGTTGTTTTTTTTTTGTTTGTTTTTTCATAAATTAGTGGGCAACCTCACGAATGGAGATGGGAGCAAAGGAAAAGAATCAGCAACTCTATAAACCATACAGCAGTGGTAAACGAGTAACATTTCAATATTTCATGTCATGAATTCTCACTGTATCTTTATTTTGTACCACTAACTCAAACGCACGTCTTCTTTTTATTCTCAATGTAGGAATCATAGCAAAAGAACCACCGTCATCGTGGCAGCAGGAGATCCAGGATCTCCGAGGTTCTGCCAGCTGTCTGCGCTCAGAGCCGGAGTTTGAGATGGCTGACATCTTCTACTTCTGCCGCAGAGGTGTGGAGAGCATCATGGACGACGAGGTGACCAAGTGCTTTTCGGCCCAGGAACTGGAGAGCTGGAACTTGCTGACTCGAAGCAACTACAACTTCCGTCATATAAGTCTGAGACTCACTGTCCTGTGGGGCCTGGGAGTGCTCATCCGGTACGGTGTCCTGCTGCCTCTCAGGTCAGAGCAGCACACTGGCAGGATATGTAATAGAGGCAGTAAGATTTATCACATTGTACAAAAGCTGTGAACAGTTGGTTCAGTCTTGAGTCAACTCAGTATGTTCTGTTTTTTCCTGCAGGGTTACTCTGGCAGTCACTGGCATTAGTCTGCTTCTAGTTCTGACTACTTTGGTGGGCTTATTACCAAACAGAGAGTAAGTTTCCTCCAATTCTCATCACAGTTCGAGCATCCATGTAAAGTTAGGTCCCTATAACAAGGGTAGATAGTGTGTGTAACCACATGTAGCTCAGCCAGTCTGGGGTTTTTCTTTCTGTGGGATTGTTCTGCTCTCAAATGAAAATGAAGTGGTTGACTTTGAAGTGTGCATCCTAAAGAGATGGGAGTAATTGTTTTGGCATTATGGTGCATGTCTTCAGGTTAAAGTTTTTCCTGAGCGAGAAGGTTCATCTGATGTGTTACCGCATCTGTGTTAGAGCTCTCACAGCAATCATCACCTATCATAACAGGTACGATATTTTTCCTCAGACACTTTAATTAATTGAATACATTCTAATTATCAGAACAGAATTGACCTGTGTATGGTGTATAGTTGCCTCCTTTTGGACTGAATATTTGTTAGCCTGTCTGTAAGTTCTACATGTGTCTTAAACAAACTTGTCTAATTTCAGAGAGAACAAACCTAAGAATGGCGGTATCTGTGTGGCCAATCACACAACACCCATTGATGTCATCATCTTGGCCAATGATGGCTGCTACTCTATGGTAGAAAAGTTTGTGTGCCTCCATATGCGTTTCTCTGTATGAATGATAATGATAGTTTTAGGGTTTAGAGTATTAGGGTTAAGTAGAGATGATTTTTGAGTTGAACTTGAGTTGAACTTGTCTCTCAGGTTGGCCAGGTGCATGGAGGGTTGATGGGAATGATCCAGCGAGCCATGGTCAGATCCTCTCCTCACATCTGGTTTGAAAGATCAGAAGTCAAAGACAGACACCTAGTGGCCAAGAGGTAACATTGCATCTTTTCAGTGTTAGCACTGCCCTTCACTTCTGTTACATCATGGTCAGCACTGCTATGTGCAACCCATTATCAGATAGTATGCTCAGCTTAGTGTGTTTTCAATTATAATACACATTTGGCACACAATTCATTAAAATATAAGATATAATAGTCTTGCACACATTTTTTTTCCATCATGGGCAAAGGCCTTCTAACAAATAATACACTAGTATGTCAATGGCAGTATTTTTAGTACATTTTATTGAAAAGATACTGCAATGGTAGTGTTGGCTCACTGAACATCCTATGTTGTGTGCGCATCTAAACACAGGATCCAGAAATCCATTTCAACAGTTTATTTCAGTCGGTGGATGTGAATGTGAATAATTTTTTCTATACAAAAGAATATCACAGAAATTTTACAAATCTGAATAATTACAAACAAAACTACTAACAAGAAATAAATCAGATAGTTTAACTTATTTAATGCTTCCATAATCTGACCCTATTTTCTCTGTTTTCTTCTTAACATAGAAACCTTTCTAAAAAAATAGCATCATAAACACAAATTGTTAAAACAGTTATGTAACACATTAATCACATTTTAAAAGGTGAAAAAGACTATCTTAAACTCACAGCAGGTTCTCTTTGTTCTTCTTGGTATGGTTGGAGGAAAATCAGATCTGAAGGTGGAGCTATATAATCTTGGGGGAGTAATTTAGAGAACATTTATCAAAACTCTTTTTATACTATGCATTTTTGTATCCTTGCTCTAAAACCCTCAATACTTTCTCACTTTATGATGCATCAGTATGTAGGCATGGCTGCTATAAAACAAAAGGACCTGACGGTGAGCATACTCACATTGCACACTGGCATTGACCTTGGCAGCCTTGCATAAAAGACATTTAAGAAAGCAGTATATACACCACATTTCATATAATTTATAAGCACCTTAGTGAACTTGATATAGATCACAGAGTATGCATATGTAATGATTTGGCTGTTGCCATAGTAGCAGCAGTTTGAATTGGGTCTGAACATCATTGGGCTTAAACTGTGGAAGTGAAGCTAATGGCAATATTTTGCTCACTCATTTCAGGCTTGGCGATCACGTTGCTGACAAAACCAAACAGCCCATCCTGATCTTCCCTGAGGGTGTGTATGAGGACATAACTCTTTCAAACACACATGTAGAGCCCATAACGTGTGTTGATAAGAGATTCACACTGTGTCTTCTACAGGTACTTGCATCAACAACACATCAGTGATGATGTTCAAAAAGGGCAGCTTTGAAATTGGCTGCACCGTCTATCCGGTTGCCATTAAGGTAAGAAGTACTATTTTTCCTCCTTTCTGTTCATTTCGCTCTTTGCTTTGCTTGATATGACCTCAAAGTTTTCCTTGCTACTGTCACCAAGTGCTACAGCTTGCTCATGGTGGCAACTGTTGGGTCTCTGTAAATTATTTCAAAAAGGAGTACGGTCTAGTTTGGTTCTATTTGAAAAATGTTCTGGGATAACTTCTGTTATGACCTCTGCTATATCAATAAAATTGAATTTAATTGAAAATTTCCATCTCACAGTATGATCCTCGGTTTGGGGATGCTTTCTGGAACAGCAGTAAGTTTGGCATGGTGAATTATCTGCTGAGGATGATGAGCAGCTGGGCCATTGTCTGCAGCGTTTGGTACCTGCCACCTATGAACAGAGAGGTGAAACTCTTTGTCACAACCTAACAAAGAAATATTTGGTGTGTTACCAAAATCAGCGATGGAACATCCAGGTCATCTTTTGCTTCTTCTATCCACTGGAATACTTCTACCACTTTTTCTTAGCCTGTTTTTTTATTGTTCTTGTGTAGGAAGGGGAGGATGCGGTGCAGTTTGCCAACAGAGTGAAAGCAGCAATAGCTGCACAAGGAGGATTAGTGGATCTTATTTGGTGAGTCATTAGCCAGGTTTCCATCCAAATGTAGCGCAAATCTTATTGACAGCAAATCTACAAAAGAAATACAAATTTATGTGCGTTTACATCCACTACTGTTAAGCAAAATATTAGGAGTTGGTTCATGGAGATAAGCAGTATGTGGCACTAATTCTCCAGTCAGGTGGGCACAACAAGATGATGTAACTACAAAGAATCCAAGTAGCTAAGTAGCATTTTTCTTTGATGCGCAACCCTTTCTACCTCAGCCAAGCAATATATGTTATGTAGATTTTTCCCACTTTTTGAATAAACTGAATAAATTAGATGTGCATACAATCTCTTGGTGGTCATGGCAAACATCAGTAAGGTTGTATGTGTTAATGGTTGTTAAAGGTTGCCAATGGCATAAAAAAAAAAACCAATGGCTTTTAGCTTTGACAAACTGCAGTGTGCAGGAGATCATTTCCCTCTTGATTCTGTGTGTGATACTTTTCTCCTTTCTTACCTGTGTCCTCTCAGGGACGGAGGGCTGAAACGGGCAAAAGTGAAAGATGCTTTTAAAGAAGAGCAGCAGAAACTTTACAGTAAAGTTCTTGTAGGTGAGCAGGACCAGGGTGACCAAAGTGACAACAAACTTGTAGAAGATGAAAATCCGAAGGAGGATAAAAGCCATCAAGATTCAACAGAAGTACAATGAGGACACAGTGAATGTATGACGTTTTAAGACTCTTGCATCTTACATAATGCTGAATGTGTATTATCAGAAGTAGGATTTTATATTAATTATTACTGTTGTTTTACCTCTCAGAATGAAAGAAAATGTTTATTTATTTATTAGTGTAAAAATCTATATTTATTTACAGTATTTGTATGATGTGAAATTATAGTACAGAAGGTACAAATGCAAATGGATCGGTTTGTCTTTTTCAACCATTTGTTTATAGACCAAAGTCCTAATGTGACCTTAATTTTTTTGCCTCCTTTTTTTATTACCATGTGAGCTTGATGTATGTCACATTAAAGCAGTCTCTTCTAAAAACTGTTTTCTTTCTTTAAAGACATCCAAAACTAAATTATCTGCACAGCCATTAAGAGACTATTTTAAGTGTCTAGTACTACAGCGTTTGACATCAGAGCCAGACAGACACTTTGGCAGTGCCAACACTTGTGCGTCACAGTGCTAATTGGCTCAAGGCTCTATATGTGTCTCCATCTTTAATCTTTGCTCCAGGTAGAAGAGAAAGTGAGATCAAACATTTTCAGGCTTGGCGCACAATGTAAGCCGTCATAATGTAGGTTTGGCAGGTTGGAAAGTCTTTGAAGGATTTGAGATTTAGAGTGTTGCTGCTGGAGGAACATAAGTTGTGTTCATATAATTCCCTTTCTTAAACAGCAGGAGTCAGTGTGAACCACCCTGTATGTGAGCACGTTTTACTCAGCTATAAACATACAAATCAATATACAGACTGATTTAGACAGCTGTATAAAACACATACCTTTTCCATCGCCACCTAATCCCACTTCATGGGAACGGAGGGTTTATCCCAGTTTATACTGAGGAGAATGCAGGGAATCAACTCTGGAAAGGTTGCCAGTACATGAATGAGCTAAAACACATTGAATGTATTTCAGAGCATTCAATCCACCTGATCTACAGTGGCACTGCAGCCTGATTAAGATTCAACTGGAGCTACACCTGAAACTGAATCCAACCATATGAACTCCGCTGTCACCAGCCTGTCAGGTATCCTGTTATAGGTACCAGACCTAGATCAGAAAGATAGGTAACATAGATGGGACTCTGTGACTATAAGTTATTACTGAAAATATGCACTATATTTGTTTCTTTAATGAAAAGACAAAACCAACCAAGGAACTGCAATGATTAAAAACTGTCAACCTAAGTAAGTACCCAAATCAATCAGCCAGTCAGTCTTGTCATTTAATGCAGCTGATGTGATGCTGATGCACTCTGGCAGGTGTCAACAGGGATCAGGTGTGGCCTATTGGTTCCAGTAAGTGATTGTGGTGGTGTGAATGGGCTTGACAAGCAGCGTGTCAGGTTTGTTAGAGAAGTCATGTAATCTGTGGGAGTGTCTTGTCTTAACCAAGGCCCCCTGTCGGTGTAACCGCGCCCAATCAGCTGTTTCCTCAAGTTCAACCAAGCTCACGGGAAAACTTTTCCTCTCTCCTGTCCACTATCACGCTGAACACCCAGCAGACACGGCCGCGTTTGAGTGTGTTTTTGGATTTAATTTTTATTGCGCGCAGTTAATCCGGCAACAAGTGGTGTCAGCATGTCCCTGGCGGATCAGCAGTGGTGTCCCACAAGCGTCCAGGTAACGGTGCTCCAAGCCAGAGGCCTCAGGATTAAGGGGAAAAGCGGCACTAACGATGCGTACGCGGTCATGCAAGTGGGCAAGGAGAAGTATCAGACCTCGGTGGTGGAGAAGAGCGTGGCACCGGTGTGGAAGGAGGAGGCCGCTTTCGACCTGCCGCCGCTGTTGCAACAGGGCAGCGGGGGAGGAGGAGGAGGAGGAGGAGGAGGAAGAGGTACGGAGCGATCCACCCTGCACGTCCAGGTTTTGCACCGGGCCCTGGTGGGTCCAGACAAACTGCTGGGACAGGCTGTCATCAACCTCCTGCAGCTCAGTGAGGACAAAAGCCGCAACAAGACCGAGTAAGTGCGCACAGCAGGGAGTCAATGTTTGATTAAAGAAAAGGCTGATGACCCCATGGTTGCATGGAGAGAGATGGGCTGCAACTCACCATAATTTACATTAGCCATAATCTGTACTTTATTTTCTCGATTAATCGAATAATTGTGCGATGAATAAGTTGTCAAACTCCCCACCACAAGTTCCCAAAGTCTAGAAATGTCATGTTTTGTTCGACCAAAAGCTGGAACCAGTTCATTTCAACTTTTTTAACTTTAAATGACTTAATCAATTTGATATAGTCAATTCTGTTACCCAAAAATGTCAAACAGTCTTTAAGCCTTCACCAAACAACATCAACTCTTATTTAAAAGAGGCATATTTGAGCTTGTCTGTTGGGGAAATGGTTAAAAAGAAATCATTCTGCTGAAGTTTGAGGAGCCAGTCTCTGCACCCGACCCTGGAGAGAAAACCGAGTAACTTTGATTCCTCTCTGTGCCACAGGAAGACAACTCTGCTTGCTCTCTGTCATGTTTGCAGCTTTGTGAAAACACCATAATCCCCATTAAATCCTCAACAATTACACACCATATCTTCTTTTATTGTAAAAATACAATTATGCAGCATCTGTGAAAACTGGATTAGGCTTGCCATATGAATATGTTTCCCTTAATTTGTGCATTGGAAAAAGCTCTTTGGGAGTGAGTATGATTTCCCTGTCTGATATTTGCACCTTTTTTTCCCACTGAGGTGAGGTATTCGAGCGCACACACACACAGCCATGCATCACTACACAGACCCGCTTTGGTGGGTCTGACTTATGAATGTTGCCCACTCGCTCCAGCACAGCTTAACGGATTTGTTCCCCTCAGCAGCGGCCTTCAAGGATGCCAGTCAGCATTACTTACTCAGGCAATAGACACGAGTCAAAGTATTCACTCTTTCATTGACTGAGCTTGTCAACGACAGAGATTCCATAAAGATGACCCAAACTTCTCCTCATGTGCCACTATACTGCTTTAAATTAATGCTTTATGCTGCATACACTAATACACATACAATAATGGCAGTGATCAGGTTCTTCCTTGCACATACTGTTTGGGCTCGGTAATGGCGATTATACCTGCTCCTTTAACCAGGAAATATGCTGGTTTTAATTCAAGATATCCTAAAGATTTGAAATGCAAGACCCATCAGCCCTGCAGTTCAGTAAGAATGGAAAATAATTGTTGTGCTAAGCTGTTTCTAAGTATTTTAGTCCCCTGCTGTGTGACCGGTATTACACAAAAGCAGACTGCATACCGGCTTGTTTGTCTAAACACACACACACAACACACACACACACACACACACACACTTCCTTCTCCCACCTTGTTGTTTTGGGTCTGTCTGCGCTGTTTGATGTCCTGGGTATGAACTGCAATGTCGTCCATACCGGGGCTACATTTGATGTTGTGGTTTGTTACAGCTCATGTTTTTTTCATCATAACACAATAGATTTGCTGTCTGTTCATATTATTGCAGAGCTTTGATAACACAAAGAAAGCAGTCAGCCTGCTTCAAAGTTCTGTTTTTTTCTGTCACACTTAAAATTCATTTAAAATTAGATCTGGGAGTATGAGTAAATGAGTTGTGATTAAAATTAATTTGTTCAGATTTTTCATACTGTACTGCCTGTTTCTCTGGTTTGGCTACCATCCAACTGTCTCTCAGCATGCTGAGCTGAACCTCACCTGGCTGTATGCTGCATATTTAATGCTGCTGTTGGATTGTGTGTGTGTGTGTGTGCACGCATCTGCCTTTTTTGGCTTTCAGGTATTGGTTTGCCTTGAGCACTGCTGCAGAAAACTTTTTTTTATTAAGTTTTATTAAGATTTCTTACCCTGGAAATACTATACACTCCTATAATTGTAAAATCAGCAAACACACATGCTTCTGTTGTTGAGTAAATGCTCAGCTTGTTTTCTGTTGATCTGCCTCTGAGGTTTAAATCCGACTTTAGCCTTGCATTCCTGACAGTTTTATCAATGAAAAACAAACAGTGATGGCAACAGGGACAGTGGAGCAAGGTCAGTTTTTTTCTGAACAAGACCACTGTGAATGTACTAAACCCCAAAAGACAAACATGTTCCTCTAGCTGCCAGTATAACAGCTCCACTGTTAACGTTGCATGGTATTTGCTGAATTCAGTGAAGTAATTATTTAACTAAGTTTTGCTCTTTTGAACATGTGTTGCTTGCAAAAGAGGGCAGTGCTGTAAGTATAATTTAGACAGCACAGGCGGAAATAAACAGAATTTATAGAAATCACTCAAGATCATTTATATTTATCTCAGTTAGTATTTTTGTTTGATGTGCTGATTAAGTATTTTGTCACTTGATGGTTGTCGGTCATGTTTATTTGTTGGCCATTGATCATTATTTGCTTTTAATTTCAAAGGGAAAGACCATAGAGTCAAGCCATGCTGAACCACCATGTTTCTACAGTAGCCCAGAAGGGACAAACAAAACACTGGCTGTAGACGGGGCCCTTCGTGTTTTGCAGCTCCATAGTTTCTCCTACACACTCCACAGCCTGTTATCATTACCAGGTTGTCAAATACAGACGCCAACGGTGTTTAGTTAGTTGCAATCTGAAAATTCACTGCTAGATGCCACTAAATCCTTCACACTCGTCCTTTTTTAGGACTTCTTGTCCATGTTGGCTTAAAAATTGCTTTACTTAAAAGTCACTTAAGGTACATAAAGCATGCGCCCCATGTTGGCTGACTACTGCAGCGGCTCGTGTTCAGTTCCAACATGCAGCTGCTTCCTGTTGATCCCTCTCTCTCCCCATTTCCTGTCAACCACTCAAATAAAGGCATAACAAATGTCAATTAAAATCAAGATGAACTGTTTAGGTAAAATTTGAAAATGGTGGGATAGGAAAAATAAACCCTTAAATTAATAAAATTGAAGCAGCAAACATTAATATAAGTCAAGTCAAAAAATATGAAGAGTTGGTACTTCAAACACTTAACAGCAGATGTTTTGAGTTTTCATGGCAGGAAAAACACAGGTGTTACTAACATTAATGATGGCTCCGTTCCATTCAAGTGTCCCAGTAAGCCATCACAGTGTGACAGTGAGCCAGCATGAACAAAGCCGAGATCCTGAAACTGAAGCAGCTAAATGGAATTCAGCCATTACTGATTATATAGGTTATGTTCTGTATTGTGATCAACTTTGGTTTAAAAAATAACACAAGGTTCAACCACTGATTTGTAACACCTGTTGAAAATTGAATTTCTGGTCAGTTTCACTCTGGTTCCTTGGCACAGGTCTTCTTTTGAGCTTCTGACTCACGGATGTGGACCGATACACGAAGCCCTGGGCAGTTTTGGTACTTGGACATTATCACTGTTTTGTTTTACTCACTCAGCTCTTCTCCCACTCACACAGCTGTGTTCTGTGATAAGAAGGGCTTGAGCCACTCAGGGCATTGTCTTATCAGTAGTTCAGGCTCCACAAGAAGGGGGGGGGTTATCCTCTTGTTCTGTCTGTACTGCAGAGCAGCACACTTTCTACTCTTGACAGGAGTGTGAGATTACTGGGCATCCTCATCATCCAGGGATTGTTAAGTGAAATTTTTAATTCCTCCTCCTGCACACTGCCTACTACCTCAACAAGCTAACGCCCAAACAGTTTTGCAACTTCCCTTCTGTTTAAACTGAACTAGCTTACTACTTCTCTTTTTTTGACTTGCTCATGTGGGATGTATTTAGTGCTATGTGTTGGTATCAGAGAACTATGGAGGTTGTCCAAAGGTTAGGGTTGTGATTATGCAGTATAATTCAGTATAGTATTATGCATTATACAACATACAGTGTTTATAGTATAGTATTGCATGCTATACTAAAGTATAGTGCAGTGTTAGTAGAGTTTAGTAAGCTATAGGCAGCTGTAGTACACTTAAAGTGTAAGATACTATAATGTTATTTATATGCTACGCTATACTGGATACTGTACCACAGTGTGCATACATTACTATACCATAATAACCCTAATACTATACCATACTATACTAACACTGTGTTCTACTATAGCTATGTAAAACATATGGCACATATCATACAGTATATTTTCTGCCTTTTGTTGGTTTTTAATTACAGATTTACCAGAATTATTGATATAAGAAATCACATTTGTGGAGCGATATAACCTAAAGTCCCAGTGTGTACGTTTTTTTGGGGATCGGTTGGCAGAAGTGGAATATATAATGCATAATGTTTGTTTTTTTAACCTTAG